>NC_056736.1:163055311-163400311 GCF_019279795.1 Protopterus annectens
CGTACACAGTTCAGAATCTGCTTATTCGGGTTAAACGCCGACACCAGCGCAAACAGTCTTACAAGTCTGCCAACAGGCTCCCACATGCTCAGTCTGCCTTACACGTGCGCACACTGCCCTACTCACGCTTCATGGTGCGCTGCGTGCATGCACGCCCAGCAAGAAACTTTGGTGTAAGCAACAGTGTGCACCTTCCATTTCTTGGCTTTCCCATGCTTATGTTATGGCACTCCTCTTTCCATGATATGTGTCTGACATCTGTCATGTAACACTGACCTCCACTGAACTGCATTTCTTTCTACCATTCCCCCCTGTGATGTCACCTATCTCCTACTCTATTCCTCCCCCTTATGCATCTCTTACACTACTCTGAATGTGCTCATTTGCTATGTGACAGTGGAGTTCAGTATCCTAACACTCATTTACATCAGATTGCCTACTAATGCTTAGTTACATGTCTTAGACTCAACTTCCCCCCTTAGCAACCACTAAACGGTGGCCATGTTGTTTTTGGTCTGCTGGTCCCTGGATTGTAAATCCATGTATTGCATAAAACCCACATTTGTGGGTTTATAACCTTCATTTTTATGTTTTATACAGTGCAGCCCGTTTGCGCAGGGCTGCACTGCGTTTAATCATTGGCGATCGCCGAAAAAAATATATTTATTTTTCATATTTGCATCGGGGTACCTTGCCAGTGGCCACATATTTGGCCATTGGCATGCTGCCTGACACATATGTACCCTTTATTTGGAGCTGACATGGCTCCATTGTGGTTTTTGCAGAAACGTACTCAGTTGTCAACTGAGTACATTTCTGCAGCTAAAACGGCTCTTACACGGGCTGCTTTGGGCTTCGTGGATCGCTAATCTACCTCATTTGCATGCCTTTGGGCTGCAAGTGAGGTGATTAGCATATTCACGCCCACTCCGTGTAAGAGACGTTTTAGATGGTCTCTTACATGGACTTTAGGGCTGTTCCTGGATCGCGAAGGCTGCATGGAGTCTTACACTACTCTTAGACTCCGTGCAAGCCTTCGTGACTCCTGCCCTATATATACCAATAGCATAAAAAATTTAAGTAAAGAATTGTTAACATTAGAAACCCAGTTAAAAGAAAGGAAAAGAAAGACGTTTCAAAGAGACTTAGATGATTACACCAAAGATGATCCCTTCAATTTTGAAAATAAAGTAAAACTTGTCCGATTTAGTTCACAAAATCAGACTACTTCCAAAAGAAAACGCACTAAATCTATTCTAAAAAAGGGTGCACTTTATAACACAGACACATCAGCTGAATATTTTTCTTCAGGTTTAGACACTGACTTTGTGGGTGCTACAGGCTCACCAGCATTGAAAAGAATGAATTCCTTAATAATTCAGGGTTTACACACAGGAGGAGGGGGGCAGAAAACATAAAAGCTGTAGACAACATGGAAAATCTACTACAGATGTTTGTGACCAAAGAACAAATGTGAATATAACAAACTTTTCATCTCATGTCCTTACCTCCTCTGAAATTGAAATTCTCAATAAAGGGTTATCATTTATTCCTGGTTTCTTTGTTTCAGAAGAAAGTTTTGTTAATGACATCATTTCATATTGCAGGATTCTCAACCTCAAATTATTTTTTCAGGAACAACAGTCATCAAAGATCTCTGATGAATTTAAATATCACAAATCCTTTTATGCCTCCCATGAATCAACATGTTTCCATGTTTCAACATGCGATTATTAAAGATCTTCACTTTCAATACAGGTCATTTCCCCCTTTACCCAATAATATATCCAGAACATGCATGGACAACATTACCAAACTAGCCAACAATCATGAGCTGGTTATCATTGGTGCTGACAAAGGGGTTCGATAGTAGTACAGGATCTGTCTCAATATGACAATGAAGCTTTTAGACAATTTTCCAATGTACGATACTATACCCAATTAACCATTGACCCAACACCTGTCTTCAAACAACAGATTGATGCTTTCCTTACATTAGCTGTTGAAGAAGCTATCATCACCAAAAACACACGGTCCCAACTCACTATATCCAACCCTTGCCCACACTACATATATTTTCTACCCAAAACACATAAAATCCTCCAGAATCCTCCTGGTAGACCTATTGTTTCTGGCAGGAATTCATTAACTGAACCTTTATCTCTCTTCTTAACCAAATACTTACAGCCACTTTTAAAATGTGTCAGAGCAAGGATTAGGGACACCACGGAATTTCTTCATATCATTTCCAAAACACAGTTGGAACCAGACTGGTTACTTTGTACATCGGATG
Source organism: Protopterus annectens (assembly GCF_019279795.1). Taxonomy (NCBI): domain Eukaryota; kingdom Metazoa; phylum Chordata; order Ceratodontiformes; family Protopteridae; genus Protopterus; species Protopterus annectens. The sequence continues at coordinate 163,057,605 of NC_056736.1, forward strand.
TAACATCACTATACACCAACATTCCACACTGGGCTGGTTTGGAGGCCTTAGAATATTGGCTCAACAAGACTGAATTATACAAACCTGGCTTTAATACCATTCTGTTGTGTTTGACAGAACATGTATTGGCAAAGAATGTATTCTTTTACAAGGGAAATTGTTATTTGCAAATTAAGGGGACAGCAATGGGGGCTTCTTTCGCTCCTATATACGCAGATTTGTTCATGGCTTATTTCGAAGAACAGGTCATTTATGACACTTCGCACAATATTTATATAGAAGAAATGGACATCTGGCATAGATATCTGGATGACTGCTGGTTGGTATGGAGGGCGGATACTGAATATCTTTTAGAGTTCACCACATACTTGAATGAAAATAAATGGGGAATCGAATTCTCGACAACTATGATAAAAATAAAATGATTTTTTGGATGTTCTGGTTTGCCGCGCATCTGATCATATGTTGACCACAGAAATTCATTGTAAATTCCCTGATAATAATTCACTCCTCCATGCCTCCAGCTTTCACCCCCCCCCCTATTTGCAAAAACATTCCCAAATCCCAGTTCATGCATATTAAACGCATTTGTTCTGATCGACACACCTATACACGATTTAGGGACGATTTAGTTCTCAGATTTCATGACCGGGCTTACAAAATGGGTCAATTATTACACACAAAACACACTGCGGACAATATGAACAGGGATGATCTCCTTCTTTATAAAAATAGGAATCAATCAAATTCCAAACCACCCAGACTCATAACTACATATGGACGTAATGTTAACATATCAATCAATACCGTCCAGCAAAACTGGACTATATTAACATGTGATCCAAAACTCAATGAAATACGTGGTGACAGATGCCTGTTTTCTTTCCGTAAAGGCAGAAATGTATCTGCTTTTTTCAATCATTTCAAACATTCTGAAGCCAAAATTACCAACACTATCCAAACCACACTATCAGCTGAACCTTTACTTGGATGCTTTCCTTGCGGACACTGCACACATTGTGCCAAGTTACTTAAAACAAAAAATTTTAGTAGTCAAAACACCCCCGAGGTTTATAATATAAATTTTTTTGTCAACTGTTCCTCGGATGGGTAATATATTTGGCCAAGTGCAACTGTCCTGCATTTTACATTGGTCAAACTTCAAGACCCTTGAAATTCAGAATATCTGAACACCTCAGTGACATTAAAAACAAGAGAGAAACCAATGCTCTTTATAAGCATTCATTAATACACAGTAATGCATGTTTTAGTTTCACCATTATAGATAAAATAAACAGATCCAGAAACAATAAATTAGGTTGGTATGAATTGCTGAATTCCATGGAGAGAAAATGGATTATTAAACTTGGTGGTCTCTTTAAGCCAGGTCTTAATGAGAATTTGTAATTAATCACATGGTCTATTCATTTATTTATAAATTGGTTCTTATTTTTCTGAATCTTTTACACTGATGAAGGCTCTGTATTGAATTAGCCGAAACCGGTCTGTCAAAAGAACCAAAATACTTTTATTAAAGTATTCTATGATACAATAAGGTGCCTTATATGCTGGTCTTTGTTTTTTGTTTGGATTACTGTTTCTATTGGGACCTTGCAGCTGCCATACTCGCAGAGTTTGCAACACTTTTGGTTATATATACATACATACACACATACCTTTACATATTTAGCTACATATCCTGTAATGTTGCCTGCTATTGCTGGGTACTGTGTTTTGTGCACATACCAGCCAACCTTGTGTGCCACGTATGCTTTGCAATACCTACAACTAAATCTGTTAGAGTACACAGAGTTACACATGAAATCTATTGTTAGTATCAGGTAATCATTTGGCCCATGCGGGACAGCCCGAACATTGGGAATAGAACTTTCATCTACACCCAGAGTTACATAGGTACCCATGGCTATGTGCATGGACTACAGTGTGTGCCAAACCTAGGATACTTGGGCTGGGACAACATAAGGGATAGGTCCCAAGAGGGGGTGTGGAGGGAGGACAATGTGTGGTAGCTATGGGCCATTAACCAGGGTTGAGATGGTGGCTGTGTGTGTGCAGCGGCTGGGGGGAAGCGGAACTGTGGGTAATGAATGTATGGGTTGAGGATGGCCTTAGTTGGATGGGCCTGCACTGCTTGGGCTGCCTAGTGGGTGGGGGAGAGGGGGATGTGATGTCAACATGTGGAACATAAACAAGGGCTAATTTAAATCCCTATTTCAATCACACACGTACAATACAATGAGCTTGGTAGTGTATTGCAGGGCGGACATGTTTGTCTGGGCAGGGGGTATGCCAATTCGTATGTGACATATATTGTTTGGGGCCTGTGAAGCCCATTCACAGTGCATGTGGACATATTATGTGTCTGTTAATCTACCATTGCTATCTACAGATGTCTGGCCATATATACCTCTGTGGGTGTATATATTTGCTTACATATTTCTGACTATGTTCGTATAGACTTATGGAGACATTTATCTGTGTACATATATGTAACTTGCTGTGTATGTGTGGACATATGGATGTTGACATATATATGTGTAGTTGGCATTTGCATGTATATCTGTTCATATATTTGTATATATATATATATGTATATATCTCTGTATATATATATATATATATATATATATATATATATATATATATATATGGATCCCTATCACATGGTCGACAGGCCATATGGTCGACTTTCATTTAGTCGACAGTTCATTTGGTCGACAAGCAGTTTTATGTGGGGGGCTTCACCCCACCCCCAATGTGGGCTGTGCCCCCCCTAACTATATATATCAACTCCAGGGTCGCACAACATTGGGGAGGGGGGCAAATCTGCCTGTCGACCAAATGAATTGTCGACCAAATGAAAGTCGATCAAATGGCTTGTCGACCATCTCAGGTAGACCCATATAAATATATATATATATATATATATATATATATATATATATATATATATATATATATAGATATGTGTGTGTGTGTGTGTGTGTGTGTGTGTGTGTGTGTGTGTGTGTGTGTGTGTGTGTGTGTGAATACATCTAAAGATATGTTGTATCTGTTTAGATAGTAATATATTTGAACACACATGTCCATCTAGCTGTAGGTATACATTCTCTGTGCTCTTGTAAGACTGGACTGGGGTTGTTTCTGACAACAGATGATTTTTGCATATCTGGCATGGCTTAGTGGTAAATCATTTTGTGTATGGTGTGCATGGTCCTGAGTTCTGGCCTTATAGAAGCTGTTTTTGTTTTGTTGCTGGGCAGAACACCAGCCAATGGATATGGTGTGTTTAAGGCACTTTATAGCGTTTGTAAGCAGGTTTGCGAGGAGGTAAGCACTGCTAGCTTCAAGTCACAGTGTTTTCCACCCAGTTCACTTCTCCTTTGCTTAATGTGTGTCGGTAGTGCTTAACCCCATGCAAACACACTTGCACATGCTTACTAGTGCTTACATATGCTTACTACTGCTCATACCTCTCAACCTCTTAGAGCAAAAAATTTGGGCAAAGCCTAAAATGATGGGGGGACAAATAGGGACATAGTTTAAATATTGTTCTTACAAACATATAAACTTGATAGAATAATAGGTTTTGCATTAGCATGAATTTTTGAAGGATGTGGAGTCTTAAACTCAAATGTTTGTCATTATTTAATGACTTCAGTTCTCAGCTATTTGCCAGAAAAGTACAGATTTTAGGAGGAACACACCAAAAATATCAGGCAGAAATCTGGACATTCTGCGAAAATCTGTACAGTTGAGAGGTATGCTACTGCTTATTTGTGCTTATGCCTGCTTACTGCTGCCTTGTTCATTATGATACTGACTCTTCACATGTGCATTTCCTGCAATACTCCTGTTCATAAAAATGTGTGTTATGTAGTGGGTTTTGCATTACAGATTTTGCTTATACCATGCTTTGCCGTGTAAAATGGACTGTGCTGTGCTGGGACTGCCTGTTCGTTAGGTGAACTCTCTGCCAACTACACTATTGCTGACATGCTTCATTTGCATATATCGTCCTTGTTATCCTCTTCAACCTTTTAGGCTGCTTTCACCATGGCTAAGCATTGGGCACACCTGCACACCTACAGTTAGCTGTACTCGGAGATTTAGACACCAATATTGGGGTTTCTTCTTTTCATCTATATGTCCTGTTGTACACATGGGGGACTGTTGGTGGGGAAATGAGGACACCTATGAGCAGTATCGCTCATTTATTTCCACTTTCTGCTGTTCAAAATTGCAGGGGCATGTTTATTCTATGGGCTCCACTCTCAGACACACCCCCTGCACTCGTACACACTCTGTGTAAGCCTGGGGACACAGGTGGCATGCCTTAATTACTATGCATGGCATGCTGCCATCCTGCTCCTAAGCGGCCACTTCCGTGCAGGACTAGATTAGTCCTGCACGGAAGATTAATAAATCTGGGGGTAACTCTTTCCACTGATCAACACATTAAAAAGATTTCATAATATAAACATACAATTCCTTTCTGTACTTTTTTATTACATTCTTCATTTCCATGACACAATTTTTCTATGAAATTATGTCATTTCTTCATTGATAACAATTTTACTTATTTTCTTCCTTCCCTTGTCTTCCAAAAGTTTCTTGTATTTAACATAAAGTATTGTCTCTACCAAATTTTTATTATCTTTCATAACTCCCTTTAATACTTTATACATATTTAAAGAGGCTACATACATAATTGGCTTTATCAATCCTAATCCCCTGCTCCTCTTTCATATATGAAATTCCTCTCTTTACAGGGTTCAGGCTCGATCCCCAGATGAATGTAAATATCATCATAATTTCTTTTTCATACTTCACCAGTATCATGTAAATGTTTGCCACATATGCTATTTTACCCATTATTATAGTGTTTATCAAATGTGCTTTCTTTCTATATGAAAATCTATATGTTTCCGGAAAACAGTTATATCTTTGATTCCTTTAATAACTTTGTCCCATTGATCATGTTTATATTCACTTCTATCAAATACTATAACCAATATATCTAATCACTTTGCATTATATTCTGTACCTCATAGTATACCTTCATAACCAAATCCTTTACTTTTCTCTTTATTTATAATTAAACTAATTTTCTTTAATAGTATACTTAATTTTTCATTTATTTCTTCCATCCATAATTTATTTTTAGCAATTATTACAATGTCATCGATGGTGGTACGGCGGTAGCATTGTTACCTCACAGCAAGTGGTTCTCCCGTTCGATTCTCGGCTTGGCTTGGGAGTGCCTTCTGTGTGGAGTCTGCATGTCCTCCCTGCGGTTGGGTAGCATTCAAAAGACATGCGTGTGTAAATGGGCATGTCTTTGTTGAAGGTTGGGCGGTGAGCTGGCACCTCGGCGTTTCGTAAAAAATCTACTGCCAATCATTAGCGGACCGGAGTTCCGCTGTGGCAACCCCTTACCGGGAATAAGCCAAAAGACAAACAATTACAATGTCATCGACATAAGCATACATTATCAGTATTTGTACCTCCTTCATCATTTTATATCCTCCATTACTTGTCATTTTATTTATTGCCATAACTACTCTATTCATTACTAATGAAAATGTCACACTGCTGGCTGGTAATGAAAATATCACACTACTGGCTGGACATCCTTGTTTTATTTCACACTCTATTTTCACATCTTCACCAATCCGACCATTTATGTTTAATTTCAGATATGTATTTTCTTATATTGATTTAATAATTTGTAATATTTTTTCACTTATATTACATGACTGCAAAATTCTCCATTATGCTTCATTTGGGATATTATCATTTGCCTTACTTACATCACCTACCATGGCATTAACATCCACTGTTTTATTAATAATGTCATCAACTGCTTCTCTTATTAACCACAGCAAATCTTGACTTCCATTTCCCTTTCTACTAAACAAATTTTGATCATATAATCTTTCCATTTTACATGGAACTCTTTTGCCTATTATTCTCATAAAAAATGTTATAATCCATATTATTTAATCTTATAGGACTCCAATTTTTTAGCTCATCTTTATTTCATTTCTTAAACATGAATTTAAAACCCCCATACAAATTTCCCTGTGCTTAATCCCTGTTTCTATCCATTCATTCATAACTTGTATAAATACCATGTTTTTGCCAGTCTTCCATTTCTATATACATCTTATATTCAATCCCATCTAATCCCGTGACTGAATATATGTTAATATCTTTCATAATCTCATTCAACTCATTGATATATACATATATATATATATATATATATATGTATATATATATATATATATATATATATATATATATATATATATATATATATATATATATATATATATATATATATACATGGGTCTACCTGAAAAGGCCTCAAGTCCACAACACCGACATCAGAATATCGACAACGGAGAAGACCAAAAGTTGAGAATCCCAACACTGAGAACACCTACATGTTAAGGTAAGTGTGCGATAGGGATGGACGTTAGGGTCAGGGTATGGGTAAGGTAAGTGTGTGATAGTGACGGATGTTAGGGTAGGGTGCAGGTCAGGTAAGTGTGCGATAGTGACGGATTTTAGGTTTGGGGTGGGTTAAGTGAGTTAGGGTTAGGGTGCGTGTAAGGTAAGTGTGCGATAGTGATAGACTTAAGGGTCAGGGGCAGATTAAGTGATTTAGGGTTAAAGTGCGGGTAAGGTAAGTGTGCGATAGTGACGGACCTTAGGGTTAGCGTTTGGGTTAAGGTTAGTGCATAGATAGCTGTGTATGTAAGGTTTAATGTAGATTTGTAAGGTTTTTGGTGTGCTTGTGTTGTGTGTGTGTTTTTCAGGAAAGGTATTTGTTTTGTTGATTGTCGGGATTGTTGCTTGTCGGGCATGTGAAGTTTTGTGTTTTTGAACTTTCGGTTTTGTCATGTCAGTTATTTCGTTGCCGGCATTTTGGCATGTCAGTGTTATCAGGCAGACCCATACATATACATATATATATATATATATATATATATATATATATATATATATATATGTATATATATATATATATATATATATATATATATATATATATATATATATTTTTTTTTTTTCTAAATCTTCATTGTCATCTTTTTAATTCTCCCAACATTATAAATTTGTTCTATACGCACTTCTCTTTTTCCATATAAATCTAGTGCATAACTCTTAATTATTTCAAATATTTGTTCTTCATTTTCAACTTGTTTCCCTTCTTTATTTTTTAATAGTCTTATTATTTTTATTCTTTCATTATTTTATATGAATATGGTGTTACTTCCTCTTTTTACCTTGTAAGCAATATTTTTGCTTATATAACAAATTATTTTTTTCTTGATTTTTCATATATATTTCTCTTTCTTTTTCATGTAATATCCTAACATTTTTTAATTAACATTACATCATTCTTTACTTAATACTCTGTATTCCATTTTTCCTCCTTTCCTCTTCTACACATTCTAAAAATACCTGCTTATATTTCTTTTTTAATTGTATCCACCAAATAATTCAACTTTCATATAAAGGTCTCATAATAGTATGTTGTTTCCATAATTCTATTAAGCTTTTTTTTTCTGTTCAATACCTAAATATTTTTCATTAATTCTTTTTATTCCTTTTTCTATTTTAATATACTCCTCATTTTCATGAATTTTTTATCCAAATAGCCATGTGATCAAAAAATACAGTATATTTTATTCCTTTTTGATCAATTTTTAAACTTTCGGATATTATGTAGTAATCATTTTCTGTCTTAATTTTACTCCTTTTATAGGTCCAGTGTTTATTGTCCCATATTTTCATTGTCCACTCCTCATAATTTCTCTAACTATTTTAACATTACAGTCCTCATTTTTATTTCTTAGGTTACAATTAAAGCCATTAGCCATCATTGTATCCATATTCACACAAACTTAATTAAGTATACTTTTAAACATTGTTTTTCTCTCTTTTTTGTCACATATGGATATAAGGCTATAACTCTATATACATGATTTTTCCATCTCAAATTGACTACAGTTATTCTTTCTAATTCTATTATTGTTGTATCTAATATGTTCTCTTTACACAATGCACATATACTTGAACACATTTCTTTATCTTTATTCCAAATAGCAGTACCATTCCAAAGTCTTTCTGATTGCAGCCTTTCTTTTTCCATTAACAATCTAATGTCTTCTAACACTATTATCTGAGCATCTACAGCCACACACCAAAATATAATATTAATTCTCCTCTTAATATTGTTAATTCATTTTATATTTAAGGCTAAAGTTTTTATCTTTATGGAACAGTTGTATAAAATGCATTTTTTATCCATTACCTTTCCTATTTTCTCTTACCATTATATTTTAAACTTTTGTTTTCTGTCCCTGTCTTTCCTATTGAAATTTTCTTGCCTTTTACTATATGCCACTCTGTCTTTTCTTTACTGGTCTAATATATTTCTTGTTCTTTCTCTTTCCCTTTACTTTTAAAAGTAACGTCTACATTTTTCAGTTGTGGAGTATCTTCTTGTACAACAACCTTTTCTATAACTTTTTTTTGCTTGTATAACTTCTTTTACAGTATGTTTTTATTTTCATTTCCACATTTCCATGCCCCAGTCCATAGTCCTTTTTCATCATATATTTTAGTAGTGTCCATCACTTCCTTACATATTGCCAACAAATGTTAATTTAGTTCTTTTGCTTCCACTTCAGTTCTGAACTAAACCAAAACTCTTTTTTTTGTTTGTCTAAAAAAAGATTGTACAACATTTTCTGACCTTGGAAAGTCTGTTTTTTTTTTCATAACCCCTCCCCCAAAAGTTTCCATAGTGTGGCCAGTTGCAGATATCAAGTCACAAAATGCTTCTTTGTTAATTAAAATGAAACTTTAACACCCAGTGGTACTATAACATTGTCCCATACCATTTACCTGCCACTTTGACTCTTCTCCACTTGTCCCCGCTACCTCTCTTTCTTTTTCTTAATCTTTCTTTCTCCTTAAATTGAAATACCATTTCTATGTTTTTCTTGCAGTTTTGTGTGCTCTGTACATTTTCTAAATCTTTTTCTTGTATAATTTCACATTTATTTTAATTTTCATGTTCATTTTCTTTTTCATTTTCTTGCACTTCTATACCACATTCTAACCATGAATGTCTTACATTACCACATTTCTTACATTTCACTTCACAGGCATTATGGCCTGTCTGACCACATAAATAGCATATTTTTTGTTACAATCATTAATTAAATGATCATTTTTTCCACATAACAAGTCTTTGGTTGTCCTATACACCTTACAAAACCTGTATTACCATGCACATCAATAATGCTAGGTATGTGTGCTACATTGTCATTTTCAATTTTTAAAATTATGCCACATCCCCAACCCCCAGTACATAATCCTCTTTCATCATAGACTTTTAGTAGCGTCCAACATTTCTTTACATATTGTTAACAAATATTCACTCAGTTCTTTTTTTTCACTTCAGTTCTAAACTGAACCAAAATAATTTTTGTTTGCCTGAAAAAGGCTTGCACCACATATTCTGATAATGAAAAGACTGCTTTCCTTTTTCATAGGCCCACAAAACGTTTTCTATGGCCTGACCAGTTTCAAAAAACAAGTCATAAAAAGTTTATTTGTTAATTAAAATGAAAGCTCTTACCTCTTCAGCTTTTACTCACAAAGGTGCAATAACATTGTCCCATACTTCATATCTGTCTAGGCCTTTTTTCTTTTTTTTTTTACTGGTCACCTGAATAACAATTATGTCTTTATTTCCTTAATCTCTGTTTTCTTCTTAGTTCCTTCTTTCACTGTTTGAGCACACAACTTTTTTTGGAACCTTCTCTGTCTCTTTCTTCTTCTCTTTTTCTCCTTCTTCTATTTTTTCCATAATGTCACTCCAGGATACAGCAACTCCCCTTTCCCACTCACTCTGGTTAATTAGTTCTTTCAGATACTCATCCTGCAACCCTCCTGGCTGGAGGGTTAAAATAACACATTTATTTTTGCCAATTCTGCCACTTCAAACAGTTTTTTCTGAAAAAGTTCCTCTGAATCCATCTCCAACATTGCATTTAGTTCCATCTCTTTTCCAATCTTCTCACCATCAGCAAACTATGTTTTCTCTGCTTCCACATTACCTGAAAATAATTATGGTAGGGATTTTATCATGTTTCTCCATTTTCAACATACTTCACTTCCAAAACGCTTTGGATCACAGCAGCCATGTTTTCTCCCTGTTCCTCTGGGCCACCTCCATGCCTGGAATGGGAACAGGAAGTTAGGATGCATAACACATAAACTCTTCCCCTACTACCAACAGTATTTTTTTATTGTTAAACAAGATTGATACATACAACAATATTATGTACATATTTATAATATTTACAATTATATATACACTTTATACAATTCTGTTTTCAATCATATGAATGAACATTCCCCCCCCACCTTTTTTTACACAACCAAAAGTGCATTTTCCACAACCAAAAGTGTATTTTCTTTAGAATCTCTGTCAGAATGCATTTCCCATTAAACTTAATTTCATTCGTTTTTTCAGTCCATAATGTCCATGAAACTTAAAATATAATTCTATCAATTGTTTCATTTTTTTTTTTGCATCATAAGCATATTCAATCATGTCCATATTAATCTGCTCTCTTTTTGCAAAACCTTCCAAAATTTTAAAATTACATATTTCTTTTCACAATTTTATAACTCTTTCACATTTCAAGAATGCATTCTCTGTAGTTTGAAATTCACCACAAAAAGTATACATTCTGTCCTGTTTTCATTTGTAAGGCATATCTGCCTTAAGATGCAACTTACTTATACATAATCTCCATAAAAAGTTTTTACATTCATGTATATTATTATACCATTTATATTGTGTTAATATCGCTTCCTTCTTTCTTCTTTCTATATGTTTCCAAGGATCAGTATAATAATATTGATTGATAATATTTATATACAATTCCTTTCAGTTTTTTTTTTCACTCAGATTCAATTTCAATTCCATAAAAAGATTTTATTTTGGTATTCCTTTTTCTCTTTATTCATAATTCCATTAAAACTTTTTCCTATTTCCATTTTTTTCACAAAAACAATGATATTTGTAATGCAATATGGATTCTATTAGACTTTTACATTGTTTCATATAACCTGCTAAGATCTATAAATTTAATGATGCAGCATGTATGATAGGGTTTGTCAGACCCAGTCCTCTCTGTTCTTCCCCAATGTACAAAACACCTCTTTTGACTGGGTTCAGTCTTGATCCCCATATAAAATCAAATATGACAGACATTCCTCTGGATTTACTAATCTTCCATGGAGGCTAATCTAGTTCTGCATGGAAGCGGCAGTGTAGGAGGAGGACAGCAGCGTGCCATGCATATTAATCAAGGCCCACTGCCTGACCTCCTAATCCTACACGGAGCGTGGATGAGTTGCAGGGGGTGTGACTGAGAGCAGAGCTCTCAGAATAAACACGCCCTTGCAAAGTAGAACAGCAGAAAATGTAAATAAATGAGTGAGACCGCTCATAGGTGTCCGCATATCCTCACCAACAGTCCCCATGTGTACAACAGCAACAGTACATATAAATAAAATGAAGAAACCCTTTTATTCTATTTTTTAAAACCCCGAGTACAGCTAATCATAGTTTGCCCATCACTTAGCTATGGTTAAAACAGCTGAAAAGGCTGAAGAGGATAACAAGGAATACATATGCAAACAAAACAGCACAGCAATAGTATAATGGCTAATGAACCAGCATTTCCGGTTTGAGTCCCACTAGCAAATATCATTTTTCATGTGAAATCTGTATATGTACATATTTTTACATCTTTTTGCTGTATAACCCACATAATAACATTTAAATGTGAAATGGAGTATTGCATTAAATGCACATGTGAAGTGTCAGTATCATAATGAATAAGGCACTAGTAAGCAGGTTTAAGCACAAATAAGCAGTAGTAAGCATATGTAAGCATTAGTAAGCATATTTAAGTGCGTTTGCATGGGGGTAAGCATTGCCTACACAGAATAAGCAAAGCAGAAACTGAGTGTAAGAAACTGTAACCGGAGGTTAGCAGTGCTTACCATTGTGCAAACCCATGCAAACCCGCTTACAACTGCTTTAAAGTGCCTTAATCACTCTGCACCCAACGGCCCATGTTCTGCCCAGCAACAAAATAATCTTCCTTTTCAAGGCTCGAACTCAGGACTCTGTACACTATAGTCACAGTAGTTAACCACTAAGCCATCATAGTAATAGTTATGAATATGGTATCAGCAAACTAATCCTCACCACAGGAAATTCAAACCAAACATGTGAACTGAATTTATGATCAGTGTGAAGTGACATAACCTGCTATATAACATAAATATGTGAACTGGAGTACTGCAGTAAGCATAGATGTGAGGTGTTATTGTAATAAATTGTAGAAGTAGTAGAAGTGTAGAATCATGAATACCAGACGCATATAGAACCTGTAATGAATAATAAATCATTGTCAAAAGGCAAATATAGTGTTAATTAACTATTAAGCAATGCTAACTGCAGCACAGCTCAACTTAGTAAGAGTAAACAATGTGTAGGGGAGAAAATCCAATCTGACTAGCGGTATGCCCCTTTAAGCACTGCCAACCTTAGGTAAGCAGGTGTGCCCATAGATTAGCCTTTTCAAACCCAGCCACTCATGGAAAAGTGTGGGTAACTGGCCATATTTGAACAACACAGGTGGGAATATGTTCCATAATTGGTTGTAGCATCCTACTGCAGGCAGAATGGCTGGTGTGGGTGAAGGCATTCATTTTAGAGCGCAGTGCTGGGGCATCCAGAAGTCAAAAGTCATGGTACGGCTCCTGGTAAAACACCATGGGGAGAGACTACTGCAGGGCCAGTACCAGGGCTCACATTATAAAACTGAGGCCTGGGACAGTCTCTCCCATAACCTCACCAGTGCCACAGGTATCCCCCGGACTGGTGAGCAGGTCAGGCACCACCATGCTGACTTGAAGCGGTGGAGGGGGGATGTACTGGAACAGTGGAAACAGGATTCTCGGCAGATGGCTAATGCCCCAGTACTGAGCAAGTACTCATTCTGCTAAGTAGTTAAGAATTGCCTATCTTGTATATACTATGGATAGGTATGGCTAAATATCACTGTACTTTTCTGACAGCTGCAGATGAGCAGGCTGCGAATCAGCAAGCCCATGATGCTAGGTTGCAAAGGCTGCATCGCGAGGCAGGTTAGCAATTAGTCTGCATGTACTGTCATGAATAAATATAAGAGCCTTAGAATGTGGTGTACCAGTAGAAATAAATGTGTAATAATCTGTGAATAAAGGTATAACCCCTGGAGTGCTTCTGTTTACTCTTCTGTCATATGTTGGTGAACTGTTGCATACTATAAATAGTACTGTTGTATTTTAAGCAGTGCTATCCACACTGTGGTATGCAGATAAAATGTGTATGAAGTCCTGCATAACAATGTTGGAAGTGCCAAGAGGTCAGTCATATTGTACAAGTGAGGGAGACTTAGAAAACAGTAGAAAGCTTTACATAGATTCCCTGATAGCACATTGTACTGTGTTGTTACCTATGTTTGGTCACACACAGCAGGGGTTTGAATCCTGGGAGTGCTACTAAGTTATATGCATAATCATACCCCACAACTGTACAGATTTTGTTACAATGTTCAGATAGAAAGCTGTATGCATAATTACACCCAACTGTACAGAATTTGCTAGAATGTTCAAATTGAAAGTTGTATGCATATTCATACCCCACAACTGTTCCAGTATGTACAGCATGTTCAGATAAATGGCCCATATCATCAGCCAGGTACCCCATCCCCCTGACAAATCAGTGTGATGATCCAAGAAATGTAGGCAGCCGTTAATGACATATAACCAATAGTCAAATGTGTACATAGTCATAAAATGTATATGAAAACAAACCTGTCATTCTAGCTCCTCACCCAAAATGTATGACAGCAATACTCAACATATGTTGCATTAGCATCTGCATCTTGTCACGTCTATATGTAAGACACAGGTCACATATATAATAATCTATAAACATACCAGTGTACAATATAAGGCCATTGGGTAGTGTAATAATTCATGTAAGGGAAAGATCACTGCAGTGACTAGGAATGTTGTGAAACTTACAAGGATATATTAGTTGTTAATTGAACTCTCTCTCTCACCCCTACCATATGTGCAAAATAACCCAATGACACTCCTCAGTTGGTATGTATACACTCCAAACTTTTGTTGGGACATATGTTCTAATGGTTAATAAATATTCACATTTATGCCATGTTAAAATACACCCATGTCGGTGGACTGTTGCCATCAATGAAACCTGTATACTCTTGTAATGGCCACTGTTGTTCCATATATGCATGTGTTTTGCTTGCTCTACAACTGTGTTAAATCTGTTTTTTTGGGTTAATGGGAATACCTATGCATGCTGTTATAACTCATCCTGAATGCTGTTGACTGTTGCTAACCCATATCTGTCATAAACCTGTGACAACATAGCTCGTATGGGAAGGCCAGTCCCAGCGGACCCACCTGTCCAACCTCAGCTGGCCATGGCACTGGGCATCAGCTTGGGACCTCCTCCTCCGTGGGCTCTGCACCACCTTCAGGTGGAACCACTGCAGGGGACTGGGCTCACCCCCCCAGAGTGGGAGCAGAGGGGAACCTGTCACCCATCAACAGGTCCTGGCTGTGGTGCATAGGGAGCTTGATTTGGAGTATCAAGACTGGCTAGGCCAGCTTGAGGGCCGAATGGCACAATTAAAGGGTGAGCATGCCCCTCCTACACAGCCCCCAGGACAGCCACCTTTGGGGCTGTGAAGGTACAGTGGTGACTGCCCATTGGTGGGGACCTCAGTCCCACTGTTTCCAGTTTGGGGCTCATGGGCTTGTGACTTCCAAGCACCCTTCCCTGTCCAAGGTGTTTACCCCTACATTTGTCATATACTGTCCCTGTATGCATCTTGTTTGTCTTGTCTGTTAACCTACCCAACCTACCTCCCCAAATATACCTACTACCCCTCCCCAACATCCCACTCTCACCTGAAATAAAAAGGGCAATCTGTTCCCACAAAAAAATCTCGCCCCATACATAGCTGTCCATTTTGCACACGTGTCCACTGTGAACATGTAATCTGGCCTAATTGGCATCACAATACCTCTCCCAGGGGTTTGAGGGTCCAAATCTACCTCCAAATTTAATGTATATGCACAGCTGTTACTGTAGATGAAATGGGCAGCTATGGACCTTTCCTATACCCTTACTGCACATGCCTGTCTATTTTCCTTACTGTCTTTCCCTCTTTGTGCCCCTTTTTCACCACTTTCCTATCAACCCCTTTTTCTTTTCTTTTAAAGAAATTAGCGTGGGGATAAGCGGCAGTAAGCACTTTTAAGCAGCAGTAAGTGGGTTTTCACGGGTTTGCTCAGTTGAGCAATTCTGAAGCTGACTGTAAGAAAACATAAGCGGAGCTTGGCAGTGCTTACCATCATGTAAACTCGCGCAAATCCACTTACATCTGCTTAAAAGTGCCTTAATTATTCTGTATCGAACAGCCCTTGTTCTGTCCAGCAACAAAATAAACTGCCTCTCCAAGACTTGAACTCAGGACCCTGCACTTCATACACCAAGTGATTTACCACTAAGCCATGGCAGATAAACATATCCTGATGTTTTCACAAACATATCATCCAGCATAATCAGTCAACAGTACAGGAAATGTATTAATAACATACCACACAACCTGTTAATGCAAGACATCTGGACAAAGTATGCCACACTGTGGGTACAAATAGGGATATATGTCAAGTAATGCTTTAATACACTAAAATTTTGCTAGTTACACAGTTATATGTATTAGAACACATATGTAGAAGGAGATGAAGTCTGAAACACAAAAGTGTCGGCACTAGTTACTGACTTCAGTGCTGTGATCATCCATGTCAATTGCCAAGAGAATGAGGTACAGGCCAAAATATGAACCAAACAGGCATGGACATATGAACAGATATATATCTGTAAATGTAGACAGATATCTACATATAGCTGTCTATGTATGACTCACAAATAATCATATAACATCAATTGTATATAGATACATACTTATGTTCATATGTATGTATATATATCTATATATATATATATATATATATATATATATATATATATATATATATATATATATATAGACACATACAAACACACACACACATATATATATATATATATATATATATATATATATCTATATATATATATATATATATATATATATATATATATATATATATATATATATATATATATATATATATATATATATATATATATATATATATATATATATATATATATATATATATATATATATATATATATATATATATATATATATATGTAGATAGATGTAGCTATATGAGATATATATAGGTACATACACATATACACAGACAAAAGGTATTAGTAGCCATACATATGTAGAAGTATTGGGGAAGTACAAGTTGCAAAGTATATCCCTCAGCCCCAAGCCCTTTAACTGCCACCTGTGAAATGTGTAGTGTGGCAACCATTCCCTCAAATGAGAATACTGACATTAAACATATAGTCACACACAATTTATAGGACATGACACGACACACAGGTATGCAAACAAAGATAACCTTTATTTGTGTACTATACAATAATGTATGCCAGTACTTACACCACATAAGGTCTGAAATATGTAATCAGTGATGAATGTGAGGCCCACACAAAACAGTAGATGTAAGCAATGTGTATATATGCCATACTATGTTGTCCAGGCCAAGGCCTTCAATTAGTACAATAGTAGAAACAGGATTTTCCTTCAGGATACATAACAATCAACAATTACAGCTGTAGTTCAGCAGCCTCTAATTACACCCTGTAGTCAAGCCCTAGGGAGAAAAGTAGATCTTGTGTTAATATCTCAGTATCTTGCACATAACATTGCTGAACCTAACATCTCACTATCACACTGAATGACCCTTGTATTAACAGTTATATCCCTGAAAAGGTGTCACAGCCTAGGTTAATGGCATTGCACCTCTCCCATAAAAGGCCGTACAAGGGCAAGGAACACTGTGTACCGCACACTTACCTCTGGAATGTACAAGGGCACATATGTATTCTCCAGCTGTTGGTTAGGGTGTCCACGACATGGCTGGGATGATAGCAGTAATGCTAGCAATAAATAATGACAGGCCATTACCAAACAACCCCTTTCTCTATCACAGCAGGACAAAGACTGGCATATATGTGGAGGACAGAGGCAGGAACATAGGGCCATATTTGCATTATTGCTGTCACACAACCTGGAAATTGCTGGTGTTACAGGATTCATTGCAGCATACCCTTATGCAGGAACATGACAGTGAAATACAAATGGAAGTAGCCATGTACTGACAGCACTCAACAGACAGAATGCCACTGATAAATCTGGGACAATACCTGTGTGGTGCACAGACAAAACCTAACTGCCAATCCCCCTGGTATCATATGAATAGGCCCATAGTTGAGAGCTATGCAGACAGACAACATTCCATGCAAAAGTACCATGTACACAGAAACCCTGTAAGACCAGCAAGATACAATGCACACAACAACACTACTCACACTGTCTGAAGATCTGGAACCTTACCCAAATGTGTATTAGGCATGTGTCTGCAGGTTCTGCTGTAATAGGTATTGCTACCTGCTGTCTGTAACACTGATGTCCACACACAGGAAGGATGTCATCCATACTGAAAAGGTGAAGGGACAAGGCCTACAGAAGTCAGTAATTTAAAGTACAGGGTTGCCATGACAGTGGCTATCTGAAGTACTACACAGCAGACTGCATGCAATTAGCAACTGGTGGACACTGACTGGTGCATAGGCCATCAACTGATCATGTGCAATACCAACAATGCCTCTATTCAAACCAGATCAATTACTCTACTGGAGAGACTGAGAGAGAGAGAGAGAGAGAGAGAGAAAGAAAAAATAACATTAATAAAAGTAACAAAGCTCAGGGTTGTGTTACAGCAGAAAAAAACATAAAAGGTATGTGAAACAGATACGTATTTACTTGCATGTAGTATATGGCATAGAATAATAGGATGTATAATGTGAAAGGATTCATATGTGCCATCAGTAATTGTTCCTGTAATGATGTTCTGTTCAACAACTGCTCTGGACAATAGTGTCAGTCCCTGTGGGCAGTGGGACATACCTGCCCACTGTGCAGATCAGCAGTGAATGGCAAAGATGTGACCCACAATATCTGTGTTCTGTACATTACTGTGGCCAATGGCTGATGGGGGTATTAATACTTCCATGATAGATACATGAGTGTGAAACCACACCACCTGCAGGACAGTCATGTTAAAGTGTAGCATAGCATGGCCAACTGCCATAGCAATATAATATGCTTATCTAAAATTTGTCACCATATATACCCCTCAAATGTTAGTCTGTGTTCACATGTGACACCTGTCTGTGTTACAGCAAGGCAGAACAGTTCAGCTGTGAAGCAAAGAGAGTTACAAGAGTGTGGACCAGATGTTTATATGCACCCCACATACAGATGCATATATGTATGATACATATTCTCAGCTGCGTATGTCTACAGAACCTCGGACAGTTATACATATATATAGGTATATAAACAACACATAATGATATCTACACATATATGCACACACACACACACACACACACACACACACACACACACACACACACACACACATATATATATATATATATATATAGATAGATAAATATATATATATGTGTGTGTGTGTGTGTGTGTGTGTGTGTGTGTGTGTGTGTGTCTACATATATATATATGTGTGTGTGTGTGTGTGTGTGTGTGTGTTTACATATATATATATATATATATATATATATATATATATATATACACACAGTCAGACACATACACACATATACATAATACTGACATGTATAGGTATACACACACACACACACACACACACACACACACACACACACACACACACATATATATATATATATATATATATATATATATATATATATATATATATATATATATATATGTCAATACATGTCCCCTGCCATGACATGTGTGAGAGAACATCACACATCAATACACAACATACCTACACACCAGTACATGGCTGCAAAATGGAGTGTGGTGTGTAACCCATGTTGGGAACACATCACAATTGTTTGGGAAGATGGGATATCTATGTTGGTGAAGGGAATTAGGCACATATTGGTATGTAGGTTTGGTTGGGTGACAAACAAGACAGCATTCAGGGATGGTATCTGACACATGTGGTGGTTAAACACTGTGGATGGGTAGTTCCATTTGGAATTGGGAGGCCATCGAGCCCTCATATGGGAACAATGGGAACATGGTGCCCACCCAAAGACAGTCATGACAGCATCTACATGGTCATAAAGGTGCTTGGGTTGTTGGCTGAGCAGGAGGAGCATGCATGTTGAACCTTGTCTATGTATACTGCATGCATCTAGGTGATGTAGCACCTACCCCATATCTCTGTGTAGCTCCCTATGCACAAGACCCTGGACCTAACTGAGTGACAGACATTTGTCTGTGTGTGCTCCATGGGGGACACACCATCCCCCGAGGTGGTTCCACATGAAGGTAGTGCCAGAACAGTAGATAATGAGGTTCCATGGTGAGTTGCGGATGTGATGTCGACTGGTAACATGTGCGCATTAGGTGGGAGTGGTGTTTCTGCTGTGAAATAACCCCTACACATACTGTTGTGTAACTGTCATGGAACATATGTGGGTTGTAATAGTCTACACAATCCCAGAACATGTCCAACAGCATGCATAGATATCCCCAATAACACAGAATGGCAGATGTGTAGCAAGCACATAGCAAACATACCACATGCATATGTGTAAACATAGTGGCAGTAACAATGGCATGCAGGTGAATTACTCTGTAACAGCCCAGCAACTCTAGTGTCCCCACAGGTAGCATGTCTATAAACACATAGCAGAAAGTGTTGTACAATACAATATATGTCCCAATGGTAGCTATACCGGAGACATACCAGCTGCGTTGTGTGAACATTAAGTTGGAGCTGATATGGTGGTGGGAGACTATGTCTATTGTATTATGGTAAATGTGCCATATGAGTTTCTCAGACATATTTCCATCTTTGTGTCTTTCAGGGAGTATTGCGCACCCAAGGAATCCCACCTACAGTGCCGCTGAGAATGACATAATACTCACCAGCATCATCCAGAACTATCAGTTGCTGTACTCAAGGACAAACCAGGACCAGCACGAGTGGACAGCCATGTGGAACAATGTGGTCCACTGGGTGAATGAGGTGGGGATGCACAGCCGTACGTATGGGCAGGTCCGCCATCATTGTAGTGACCTGCTCCACCATGTACGTCACCGTGCCGCTGCCATGTGGGGTGATCACCTTGCAACAGGGGGGGGCCATAACATCCATCCCTCCTCACCAGAGTGGAGTAGCTGCTCATGAGCCTGGTAGCACCTGCCCACCCACAAGAGCTGCAGTCATATACAGTCATGGAGGTGGGTACTACCCACACACCAGACATGGAGCATGCAGGTAAGGTTCCAGGGCATATCAGAAGACCACTGTTGTGTATGCATCTGTACAGGTAGATTATGCATATGTGAGATGTGGAGTCTGTTGCTGTGTAGTACTGATAAGCAGTTATGCATAATCTGTAGTACTGTGTACTTCAGCTGTTATTTTACTGTAATATTGCAGCCACCCTGTAGCAATGCCACACTTGAGGCCACTGACATCAACTTTATCTCATCTCAATGTAGGTACCTCTGGGATACCAGCAATACAGCGGCCGGATGCCAGTGAGTATGGTTTAAGGTTATACTTGGCAATTCACTATGCATGTCATAGCTAAGGTGTAGGCCATGTACACATCTAACAAGCCTAGCCATAATGCATGCTGTACATGTTCACTGACAGAGCACACACCTCACTAATGGGATTACCAGCCTCAAACACATGCAATACATAGACCATCTCAGACAACTGTGGCTACACTCCAGTGGACATTGCCCAGGCACAGCTGACATCTGCATACACAGCTATGTCATACACAGAACAGTTGAACATGCTACACAGAAAGAAATCCCACTCCCTCTGCAAACACATGCTCCAGTGTCCTAAACCTCATCAACACATTACACAGAACATACTGGAGGGATAGGGCCCTGTCCTGGGGAATTCCCACACTCTGTAATGGACTACCCATTCATGTCAAGCAATGCTACTCATTGGCCCCCTTTACAAAAACACTTGACAACTGGATGGGAAATGGGGAATTCACCTGGGTAGTATGTCTGTGCCACAGCCTGACAGGGGCACAGGAGAATAACATTATTGGGTGGTGCATGGCTTGGAACCCCTGTGGCTTGGCTTATGGAGGCCCCAGGACCAATAGACCAGTACTCCCCTATTAACCTATATGTACCACAGGCAATATCAGCCAGGGCTCAATAATGGTCAATAATGGTCTCTATACTCATCATAAGTACAGCACATTGTGTCTGTGGTCAGTCTAATGGTATTCTATCACTCATACATGCACCACTGATGATGACATCTGTGAATACATATCAGGAATTCACTAAGCATGTGTCCACATATAATCCAGAAACACACAGAGGCTGTGAGCAGGAGCAGAAACATAACTGACACAGATACACATGCTGCATTGGTGTGTACACCTGTGAGGTATGGTGCACAATACATGCCAGAGTGCTGAACAGATGCACAGCAATGCTGTGGACATGGGTGCAGTTTGTTCCAGGGGGATGGCTATCACCCACTAACAGAAGCCATGCATCACAGCCATGTAAACTGTTGGTAATGGGGATTGACTACAGTTGCACTGCATGCTGTTGAGCACCACATGTCCTGCATGCCGACATGTGTGTAATTGCAGGTTTGTGTGTGATACTGAACTGCAGCATCACCTGCTATTGTGTGCATTATGGAGGTGCTGGAGCTGTCTGTAGCTGCTGTTTGGTGGAGTGTATGGGTTGCCATGTATGTCAACTGCATGTGTGTATGTCTGTGTGTGTGGCCATGTCTGCACACATGTGTGTGTGTGTGTGTGTGTGTGTGTGTGTGTGTGTGTGTGTGTGTGTGTGTGTGTGTGTGTGTGTGTGTGTGTGTGTGTGTGTGTGTGTGTGTGTGTGCATGTACTGTTTAGTGGTGATGTACATGTCTGTTCCCTGTTTTCCCCTCACAGATGGTAAGGTGGGGCTGGGTCCCTCCCGTAGGGAATCTGATGTCACTGATACAGACAGTGACCATGAGGATAGGTAAGTTGAGGCACAGGCAGGGTCATCAGGGGCTGCCGCTGGGCCACCAATTGACATCTAACAAGTATCCACCCTATCCACGCACACAGTCACACTGTCCCTACATACCTCATCATCATGGGCATTAGCTGAGGGACAGTCTATGGTTATCAGTGGCTGGGACAGTATGGTATCTATGGCACGTGTGTCAGGACACAGCAGCCATAGATGTCTGGCAGGGTATCACCTAGGCAGATGTTCAGGGGTGCTTGTCGGAGCACTGCTGATCATCATGCCCCTGGCAGACGTGCCACATCTATATCAACCACACACATGTTTCAGGCTGTCGTGGAGGCACAGGTATGAATGGAACGGTACACCAGACAGGTTCTAAAGGCACAGAGGGCTCATCACATCTCTGTAACTGACAGCATCCTTGACCTAGCAGGTGCCATTCGTAATTACACCGAGGTCATGGATAGATGGTGGAGTGAGACATTGGATCTCATCCACAATGTCATGTGGGCATATGCCACTAACACCAGCAGCTGGAGGTCGCCGTGGACATCTGACCAGTCACAGTCGCTCATGTAGTGGCAGTACCAGCTGCAGCACTGTGGGGGGTGCTGTCCACAGACCATCATAGCGGACCACATGCACGTGGCCCTAGCCAGTCCCAGGAGGCACCTGGATCCAATGGATGTCTTTCAACCTCAGGGGACAGTACCTGAGCTGGCTTTGTACCTGATACTGCCTGTAGCACCCCTGCCAGGCACAGGTCCTGTGTCCGTGGTCGAAGACGGTGAACTGCAAACCCTGCCAGCTACAGTCTGCAGCTGTCTCACAAATCCCCATATAGGGCAGCCACATGGTGGAACTGTGTGCATGCAGATGCACACACATAAACAACAAACCTAGGGCAACCATGTATCTGCACACACGACATCACCATTGGCCCATAACAGTAGTCAGCCCCCTCACACACACACACACGTTGTCAATTGTATGGCTCAACCTAGGCCTCTGGCAAACCAACAACACACCCTGTGCATATGATGATACCTGTGCCACTTCCTGACATCAGTAACATCGATGCAGAGATAGGCTAACATGGTGCTGATGCACAGGGTGACTGTACAACAGTGTAGCAATGGAATGCTGTGTAGCATGTTGTCAGCAGTAAAGTGAAATGCTAATATCTTGGAAGGTGTAGCCATGATGTATCATATCTGTAATTAACAATGTTGTATTGTTGTCACCATTACCTATTTTCATTGTGTTGTGTTTGTCCATGTGCCACATGGATGGTGGGTGTAGTGATGTCAGCAGGCCTTCTACAGTGGACACCAGTAAGTGTAGTGGGTGGCACACATGACATGCCTGGGTACAACACACATTACCTTTGGTTTGGATGCGATACAGGTACAAGACTGTACACATGGAGGTATGACCCGTGCAGGTAACACATCTGTTGCCCATGTAATCCCACCAAGAGAGGATAGGCACAACTGCACATTGCTATATATGCAGTCTGCAATGTGAAAGGCATTGAACATGCTAACAGCAGGGTGGCTGTCCCTTTCCCCACTCTACTGCAATCCTCACCTTAGTAACATGAGTGTGCCAGTGCCGGTGGCATAGCCCTACCCAAAGGAGTGTGTGAGGTGCTCAACTACTGTGAATGGTGTAAACAACAACTAACAACCTGATTACATACACTGTACAGTATTACAGACAGCTATGTTCATAGGTTCATAGGTTAGTACTAGGCTAACTGCCTTTGCGAGCCATTGTAAGCCTTGCCAATTACCCCTTGTGAGTCTCAAACCGTGCACCTTGTCTTTGTAAGGCAAACACCTTAGCCACTAGGCCACCCTCCCAATTGCAACAGTAACTGCAATGATGGCAGATGTGTCCACAACAGCCACACCCAGTGAGTTATAGCAACCCCAGTAGTGCTGCACACCTCTACAGTGTGGAAGAGGGCATTAACACATCTATGACCTGTGAAGGACTGTATGTCCACACAAAAGTAAAACGCCAGTAAAAACCACTTTAATAGCGAAATAAAAATAAAAATATAATAATACCATAATACATGAGTACATTCTCCATATATATATAGGTCCAGTCCCACATAGCCGACTGACACTCAAAGCAAAGTCCTATACTCAAAGCATAGCATGTATTAAACTAAATGTATTAAAAAAACGTAAATGGCTAAAAAAACAATTAAAGCATAAAAAATAAAAATATAAAAACTATATCACAGCTTGTTCTACTAGCTTAATCAATATCAGTTTAATACTAACCATACTGTTTTAGGCCAGGAGGGGAATCACTAGCCAGTCTTAAAAATCCATCTTATATTCTTTTGGTTTCAAGGGCATTATTTATATCCCAGAAGACAGTATAGAGATGTATAGAGTCTATATAGCCTAAAATTTAAATGTGTAATCATTCCCCAACAACACAATATGCCACAATGCTCTTTATATATATGTGCCTCCTCTATTATTATGTTTCTGTTCTTTTTTTCTTTGTGTAGTTTGCCTACATAGAGAAGAAGATCATGTTACGCAAGCTATATATACTATGTGTGTGGTGTAGTAGTGCATGTTGCAGATGTGTGAAACTAATTTCTTATTGGTTACTGTGCACAAAAAAAAAATTCACTATTCTCACCAATAATATTTTCGCAACAGGAACAGCTATAGCATTTGTATGTACCAAAGCTAGATGAAATGGGATGGCACCTGTGGAATGTTGGCATTTGCCAAGCAGTCCTGGTGGAAACATATTCTGTGAACGGAGGTAGATCCCTTAACATCTACACACATTCCTACATGTGGGATGGTGTACAAAAGCCTGCTATGATCTACATAGGCACTGTGCACCTCCTAACCCTCATCTACACCTATCATGATTGTGTCAAGGAGGTATACCAGGTTCAGGTTGTATTCTCTTCCTTTGACAAGTCCAACATTGGCGGGGTCCCATATGTTAAGATTACCAGTGACATTGGCCATGGGTTCATTGTTGATATGTTCCATGTCCCTGCAGACCAGGGTAATCAGGGTACTGGGTGGTAGTTCCCAGCTGACATGTTGGATTTGTGGTCATCCTTCCCAAAATTGATGAATCCATTGTCAGGTGTAGGCCTATTTGATCGTATCAGGGGTCCCAGCTACTTACTGTGCCTGCCCAGGGCTTCCCCCAAGCATGACACTTCACTTGACTGTACTGCATGATATGTTAGTAATGCCAGCCTGACATCCTACAGGTGGGATGGAATACTGTTAACATGTATTGCCCTTGTCGTGTAGGGTCCTGGTTATGGGATCTGCTAAGGTTGGTAGTGTATTGCAGGCCAGACGTGTTTGGCTGTGTTGGGGGGAAATACCTATCCGTGTCCGATATATGTTGTTTGGGTCTCTCAAACACATCAGTGGTACATGTGGACATTTATATTGTGGTTATATTCACAATTTTATCTACAGATGTATGTCCATATATACCTATATAGATATATATGTGTTTACCTTTGAAAGGGAGACAATCATTTCTTCGTACAGCCCTTTCTGCAAACTGAAAGGACCAATCTGTCATTTCTAATTGCACCACAGTTCAAAACTCAGCAAATCTAAAAGCAGCTTTGCTGATTCTCGAGCTGCAAGTTAGAATACATATCGCAATGCAGGGGGCCAACCCCCCTGCACCCCCCATCCGGAGGGCTGGGCCCCCCACAACCCCCCTACTGTGATATACTAACTCTGAGTTCACACTACAGTGGGGATAGGCAAACATTCCTCATCCCCACTATAGTGCCATCCACTCCCAAACTGCTGAATCTGCAATGAGCGAATGCATAGTGACATTCGCTCATTGCACATTCGATGCATTTATTGCAAGATTGTGCAATGTTGAAAACATACTTTCGGCCTTCCAGCTTTTGGAGCCATGATATTCTCCCTTTGAAAGGTGAAAAAGGTGAACCATATATATGTTTACATATATGAATTTTTAGTGCTGTATATATGTGGACATATGGATGTATACATATATATCTATAGATTTATGCGTATCTATATATATATGTATATATTGGTATATATATATATATATATGTATATATATATATATATATATATTAGCTATATCTACATATATAGATATGTTATATCCATTTAAATATATATATATATATATATATATATATATATATATATATATATATATATATATAGATATATACACACACACACACACACACACACACACACACACACACACACACACACACACACACATACACCTACATGGTGGAATACATTCCCTATAGGGTTGAATACCTGGGCTGGATGATATGTATGTGACGACATCATGATCATGCATATTTGCCATGACTTAGTGGTAAATCACTTTGTGTATGGTGTGCAGAGTCCTGGTTTCGAACCTTGCAGGAGCTGTGCATTTTGTTGCTGGGCAGAACACAGCCCATTGGATACAGAGTGTTTAAGGCACTTTAAAGCAGTTGTAAGTGGGTTTGCACAGGTTTGCATGATGGTAAGCACTGCTAACCTCCGGTTACATTTTCATATACTCAGTTAACATCTTAATTGCTTAACGTGTGTAGGCAATGCTTAGCTCTGTGCAAACCCATGCAACCCTGCTTACAACTGCTTTAAAGTGCCTTAATTGCTCTGTATCCAATGGGCCGTGTTCTGCCCAGCAACAAACTAAACAGCTCTTACAAGGCTCAAACCAAAGACCCTGCACATCATAGACAAAGTGATGCACCACTAAGCCATGACAGATACACAGAAATTCAATGCTTTCAGAAACATATCATCCAGTCCTGTCATGAAACAGTGCAGAGAATGTATAGCAACACCTAGATGTCTGTGTGTGTAACTATATTAAAATCTAAATAGATACAACATATATATATATATATGTATTGTTTTACTAACTCTGTATACATATATATCACTATATATGCACATATATACATGCATATGCCTAAATCAACACATATATGTGTCTACACCTATATGTCTAAATATACACAGCATGTTACATATGTGTATGCAGATATATATCTATGTAGGTATATACGGACATAGTTATATATGTGTTTGCAGATATATATATGTATCTATAAAGGTATATATGGCCATACATCTGTAGATAGCAATTGCAGATAAACAAATATTCATATGTCCACATGCACAGTTAATGGGGTTGAAAGTCCCCACACACTATACGTATTGTATGAATAGGCATTCCCCCACAGCCAAACCCATGCACTCTGCAATACTACACTACCAAGTACAGTCTGCCTCCCACAGAACATGTAATATGTGGAAGCCATCTGTATATATATATATATATATATATATATATATATATATATATATATATATATATATATATGTCTATATATATCTGTGTGTGTGTGTGTGTGTGTGACTACACATACACATGCAGATATAGGTACAGTAAGATACATATGTAGAAGGTACACACAATATAGAACAACCACTATTCATACAGTTACCACCTGAACAACTGGACACTGTATGGGCCACCCATACTAATGTCACTTGTTGCCTGCAACATATATCAGTAGAAAGGTCATAGGAAAGACACCACACACAGGTTTGCAGAAATGGGAATCCTTTAATTGTGTACTATAACAGTTTTATATGCCATGTCATATAGCTGTTCAGATAGTGACAACCATATGAACAGAGTACTGCAACTGTGAAACAGTTACACTAATACAGTAGTCTGGAAAGGTTCACATCTGTTGCTGTCCAGGCCAAGCCATTCAAATTGTACAATAGTGAAGACAGACTAGGCCACAGGATACCAAACAATCAACAGTATGTACTGCAGGTGTGTAGTTCAGCAGCCTCTATCTACACTCTGTACAAACCCAGTAGGAGGTAAAGACGTTTTGTGATCAAATGGGTTGTAACTGCTACATAACAAGGCATAACTGACACCATCACAAGCACACCGACAAACAGAACAGTCTGTATGGCAGGAGGCAGTAGGCTTGCAGTACCCCAATTCATGTAAGTAATGTTAATATAGGTGAAGTATATGGTACTGTACATCCAGATAACTTATGACAGCTCACCCCTGATACCCCCACATTTTATAACAGCCTAAGTCATTTATGGTGCTCCCCACCTAGACTCAATAATACAGGCCCATATACCACTGTTATATACACTGGCATCTAGAGTGCATAAGGGCACACATGTATTGTGTAGGTGACACCCACACATATATGGCCCCAGCCCCACTGTATGTGTGGGGGATACAACAGAATGGACTAATGGCAGCAATGGCAGTGTGATATACTCATAGCCCATTACAGAACAACCCCCAACAGCATGACATATGTGCAAAGCTTGGTATGTAGTTGGAGGACAGAGGCTGGAACATATGTGGAACACTGTTGCCATACACTAAGCAAGGCACTGGTGTTACAGTATAGTCTGCAACATACCCTTAGTCAGGGAATTGAGGTTAGAAATAGAAACAGATGTAGCCATGTACTGATAGCATGCAACACACACACTGCCAGTGTAATATATGACACAGGACCTGTGTGGTGGATGGACAGCACATGATAGGCATACCTCTGTCCAGCAAGAGGATAGGCCCACAGTAGTGAGCTATGCAGACAGACTGCATTCCAAGAAACACTAGTATGTACACACACACACACACACACACACACACACACACACACACACACACACACACACACACACACACACACAGACACACACACACACACACACACACACACACACACACACACACACACACACACACACACACACACACACACACACACACACACACACACACACCCTGTAATACTAGTACTATGCAAAGCATAACGCAACTCTACTCAGAGTCTGTCTGTAGTTCCCAATCCCCCTACAAATATGTGGCCACTCTGAGTGTGCAGGTTCCCCTGTAAGAGGTATTGCTACCTGCTGTCAGTAACACTGATGCCCACACACAGGAAGGATGTCCATCACACATGAAATGTAAAGGGACCATGTCCACATGCTGTAGGGATTTATAGTGGGTGGTTGCCATGACAGTGGTAATTGGAAGTAGTACACATGTGTAATTATATATATATATATATATATATATATATATATATATATATATATATATATATATATATATATATATATATGGCTATCTGGGTAAGTATATGTACATATATTTCCACCATATGTCCTGGACATGGAGTGTAGCCCTACCTCAGCCCCTATAGTCCCAAAGTCATAGTGCAAGGGAATGTTAGGTATATATAGCAGGTATATTACTAGACTATTGCTACTTTCATTGGGATTGTCTTCACAGACATGGTGTGTGTGGAAGGTGACATCTGCTTATAACATGTGTGCATTGGTTACTGACAGACATCCTAAGGAAATCATTGTAAAGTACCGCCGGTAGCATGTAATGCCCCTGTGGAGTGCAGCAGAGATATTGGCCACTATATGTGGAACTTTGGGAACACCCTGTACAGTCCAGAGGTATACACATAATCACTTAGTACACAGCATGTGTACCAGGCCTGACAATATGGATGTAGACAGCCATGTAGATGGGTATAACACATAACGACTAGTATACATTTGGCACCAAACTACTAATACCACACATACTACCCACTAGATATTGACATACTTCTGTACAGCATTCCACTGCTCTGTCTGACATACATGACTTTTAATGGAGTCCTGGGAGAAGTACATCTGGCAGGTATCTGCACATGACATCTCACTGGTTAAGTACACTAAGCTGCTAGGCATGTAACAATGCACTGTGCAGACTGCAGGCAGACTGGCTCAACACTGACCAACCTCTCGTATGGGGGATTGCACATGTACCTGCATATATAGCAGGCTAAACAGCCATGTCACAGTACAAGGTAAGAAACACCTGTGTGACAGTGCATAACCACAACCAATGTGAACACAGCAACAGCCACAGCCACATATGGTAAGCTAGCATAATATTACAGTATATGGACTATCTATTCTACACCATCCTCATATGTACCACTCACAGAATGACCCTACATATACTGGGCTGCTACACAGTTTGGTCTGATGGCTGTCTGTGGTATGGGATGTGTGTGTATGGCCCTATAAACATGTACGGCAAAACTGTACCATACAGTGAGGTAGCATGTAACATCTGATAGAAGGGGAGCTAGAACAATGACATCTTTCACAGTCTGTACACAGGCTAAAGTACATATTAACAATACACGCACTGCTGACATTCACCATCACTACACAGACCTCAGTACTGTACAAAGATTGACAGAATGTCCAGCTTATGTCATGAAATATAACCCCTACTGTACACGACATGTGTAGCAATCTGATATATCACTGGCTTGTTATCAAATATGATGACACTATTTATGGTGTACAGCACATATGTGCCACTTCATGCACGACATATGTACAAAGGTTGACAGAGGTGTACCTGACAGCACATACACAGTGCCAGTATAGACATGTTGCTGTGATAACCTCATAAATTTTCCATTGTAACGGGGTTTTTTGCAACATATGTCCTTTGAGGGATATGAAGTCAGTAACTGTGTACGGCCTTCACCATCTACAGACTGCATTCCTCACACTACCTTCTGCATTCCACAGATAGATGCACTGTGGCTAACACATGAAACCAAAGGCACAACATTGCCCAGTCTGCAGATGACCCTACAGATGGGGATTCCTCATATAAATGGAACTGACATGGCAAGTATTGCGATATGTACGACAGGCATATCCAGACAAACACTGTTAATCCAACATTACTCCAAATGCAGTATAGCAGCACTTACAGTCTGTAGTCAGGTCAGGCACATCCCCCTCCTGTTTGTTGCCCTCTTTCCACAGTGTATGTTGTTAGAGGTAAATCCGCAATCCATCTGAGATGCTGTTTGCCAAACAACAGATCGAGTTCCTGCTCACAGTGACTGATAAGGGCCAACACCACCATGATGTTCCTAGGTACTGGAGTGTGTTTCCATGCAATTGGTTTTTGGAATGTTACCACAGCTGTTCTACATGCAATCAGCTAGGGGAGGGCTGCAATTCAGCTGATCATGCTCATCACTTAAAATACACATGCTGTTGCCTAAGCAAGGCAGATGTGGGTCTCCACATCCACCAGAGAGGGAGTGGGGGAGGCAGACAGAGGCAAATACATGTCAGAGAGGGGTGGGAGAGTAAAACTGAAGCATGTTTGTGTCACACACCTACCAACACAGGGTATCAAACCCCCCACAACTATGTAGTGCTATAACAGTTCGATGCAGTTATTGGATGCACCACATGGGTTATCTGCTGTGGAGCATTCAGAACATATATGTGATGGTGAGTGACATCTGCACCAGGGATAAGATAGATATACTGTAGGTGACGTACACGTGCCTGTCTGTATGAACAGGTGCCAGCGTCAACACAGGCACACTCACACAGGGAAACACACACATTGACACACTTGGCAGGGACAGGAGTGCAACTCATCACTTGTGGGTTTGCCACACATCAATGTGCAGGTATCACATGCACTACACGAGTTATAAGGAGGTCGTATGGGCAAAAAGTATGAGGAGGTGTCAGACATCAGACAGCATGCTTCAGTATGCCCTGAGAGGCTGTAGTAAGTGTGTAAGTGGACATACGCACCATACAACACACACCTACACACACACATGGTGCCAGGTCTGACATGCATGGGTGCATGTCTGCATGGGTGTATGGTAGTCAAGTGTGCCAGCAGGCTGTGCAAGGGTAAGTGATGGGTATACCTTGGCATCAGGCCACATGACAATGGTCTGCATTGTAGCTCAGGCCTGTAGTTTCTGCATTTGCCAACACCGGTGGGTATTGTATCCCCCATCCAGTCACCTGGGTGACTATTGTGTGTGGCCAATGCTGTGCATCACTTACCATGTATCTGTCCCTTAGTCCATGACACGGATGGTGTCTGGGATGTGTACACCTCCCACATGCATGTACAGTGACATGTGGAACTTACCTGGGGTGTCTGGCCCATGTTGTGAACACAGATTATCATCAGATGTGCCAGTCTTGCCCACCTGTGGCAGGAACTGGTAATGGGCATCAGATTTACCCTGTACCCACATTGATAGCATGCTAACAGCATTCCCTGATGTCAGTGTCATCTGTCCGTACAGGGCATGTTGTCAGGCATGGTATGTCCATTGCAAGTCACATGTGAAGGCACCACAGGTGGTGCAGGTGTCCATTGGGGAACATGGTGGAGGTGCACTGCCTGCATGTACGTGCATATTGGACAGATGGGCAGGGTGACATGCCCTCTGTAGCCCACTGCTATCACTGCATAGTTACTATCAGTGGCCAATATGCAGTGTACTACCCACATATTGGCTGTGACTTGCAATGAGTGTGGGTATGACACATAGGTTGAGTGTGTGTCTGGGTAATAGTGGGGTTGCTAACTGTGATTGGCTGGCCTTGATGTCACATGTATGGGTATGGCTTTGCACCACAGCCTCTCAGCTAATTTACATCTGTTATCCCTGTATGGTTGACACTGTGATATATAGTAGGGCCACCATTAAAGAAATAAGCAAAACCCCTTCACATTGCCCAAAGGCATCACATACTCGCACCCACTTCTACACAGGATACGAGTTACAAACACACAGACACCTGTAATGTCTGAAAGTAGAACCCCTACTTAACTAGTTTATTACACTACAGCACTATGCAGTTATAGTATGCACCATGGACATTACTGGAGTGCTTCTTCCCAAAAGGTGTATTTCACAGTGAATGACATCAGCAGGATTACCAAAGTAGGGCATTTCAACTGTACTGCAAGTGACTATCCTAAAATGCATTTCTCCCTACAAAGACAGTGTGACACACACAAAAAATCCTCAACTGACATATGTGGGTAGAGAACCCCTGACCAAGATCTATATCACACAGTAGGGGTTACTTGAGAAATCCTTCCTCAAAGGTGTATTTCACAATGAATGACATCAGCAGGAATACCAAAGTAGGGCATTTCAACTGTACTGTGAGTGAATAGCCTAAAATGCATTGCTCCCTACACAGACAATGAGACACACACAAAACATCTACAACTGACATGTGTATGAATAGCCTAAAATGCATTGCTCCCTACACAGACAATGAGACACACACAAAACATCTACAACTGACATGTGTAGGTATAGAACCCCTGAAAGATGTATATATCACACTAGGCTATAGGTCGCACCACAGGGATTACTAAAGAAATCTCTCCCCAAAGTTGTATTTCACAATGAATGACCTCAGCAGGATTGCCAAAGTAGGGCATTTGAAATGTACTGCGAGTGACATTGCTCCATACACAGACATTGAAACACACACAAAACATCCAGAACTGCCATGGATGGAGATGGAATTCTACCACCATTCTAAATCACACTACAGCAGTACGCACTTACAGGACATGCTACAGAGATTACTAAGTTACAACATTCCCAGAGGTGTATTTCTAGGTGGATGACATTAGCAGCCTTGCCAAAGTTGAGTATATGAATTGTACGGAGTGTGAGTAGCCTAAAAAGCATTGCTCTTTATGCAGTTAGACACACACACACACACACACACACACACACACACACACACACACACACAGTTGCCAAGTCTGGGGTTAGAATACCTACCTAACTAGTTTATCACACTACAGCAGTATACAGTTACAGGATGCGCTACAGAGATTATTGGGCTATGATTTTCCCAGAGGTGTATTTCTAGGTGAATGACATCAACAGCCTTGCCAAAGTTGAGTATATGAATTGTATGGAGTGTGAGTAGCCTAAAATGCATTGCTTTTAACTCAGACACACACAGTTGCCAATTTTGGGGTTACAGCATCTACGTAATGACGTTATCACACTACAGTAGTATGCAGTTACAGGATGCACTACAGAGATTAGTGGGCTATGATTTTACCAGAGGTGTATTTCTAGGTGAGTGACATCAGCAGCGTTGTCAAGTTGAGTATATGAATTTTATGGAGTGTGAGTAGCCTAAAAAGCACTACTCTCTACTCAATCAGACACACACAGAGATTCACCCACAAATGCAAACGGTTGCCAGGTCTGGGGTTAGAACATTGACCTAACTACTTTATCACACTACAGCAGTGCACATTTACAGGACACGCTATGGAAACTACTGGGCTATGTTTTTCCCAGAGGTGTATTTCTAGGTGAGTGACATCAGCAGCCTTGTCAAAGTTGAGTATATGAATTGTATGGAGTGTGCGTAGCCTAACAGGCATTGCTCTTTACTCAGTCAGACACACACAGTTGCCAGGTCTGGGGTTAAAACACCTACTTAACTAGTTTATCACACTACCACAGTATGCAGTTACAGGACACGCTACAGAGATTATGGGTTATGATTTTCCAACAGGTGTATTTCTAGGTGAGTGACATCAGCAGCCTTGCCAAAGTTGAGTATATGGTTTGTACGCAGTGTGAGTAGCCTAAAAAGCATTACTCTCTACTCAGTCAGACACACACACACACACACACACACACACACACACACACACACACACACACACACACACACACACACACACACACACACACACACACACAGTTGGGAAGTTTGGGGTTAGAACTACTAACTAACT
This sequence comes from Protopterus annectens, assembly GCF_019279795.1. Classification (NCBI taxonomy): domain Eukaryota; kingdom Metazoa; phylum Chordata; order Ceratodontiformes; family Protopteridae; genus Protopterus; species Protopterus annectens. Next base: position 163,092,785 of record NC_056736.1, read on the forward strand.
AGTTTATCACTACAGCAGTACGCAGTTATGGGATGCACCATGGAGATTATTGAGCTATTGTGCTCCCAAATGAGTATTTCACATTGGACCTCATGTGTTTGGGGCCCTTTGCCTGTGTGCTGGGTGGGACAGACCCGGATGGCACCTTGTCACCGGCACCCTCTTCCACACATCTATGTCCTTCTACCTTTGGCTGATTATAGAGTGTTGTCCTTACATATATTTCTGTATTCCTATCCACTGTGTGTGCAAGTCAGGAATGGTGCATACTGACTTGTGTCTGCACTAAGAACTGTGACTGCCAGATATTTCTGGTCCACTGGTGTTTGCAGACATGGCCATCATGTGTTTTAGTGTGTCAGCATGCCCGGTATGACCTTTCAGTATGTTGTTGACTGACATTGCCTTCATTCCTCTAAGTGTGTGAGCATGCCCAGTATGGCCATCTGTATTGCATGTGTGGATCACGTCCAGGGAGTTTGTACTGCAGTGCTGACCTTTATGTTGTACACCAACAGGTAGCATGCTGTGTCTGCAGGGTATCCATCGGTCATTTGGCATTGACTGTTACTATATTTCTGCAGAGCGGGGGGGCACCTGACTGTTTCTACATTTCTACACAGGAGTGGGGGGACACACCTGACAGTTACTATAAGTGTACGTAGGAAGGGGGACACACCTGACACTTGTACACATCTGCTAGGACTGTACTGGTATGTCGGGTACTCCATTTCAGTCTGTAGTCTTACCTATCGTGCTGGCTAGAGGCATACCAATGTACTACACATCTTAGCTTTAATTACCTACATATTAGTTTCTGACTTCCTAGCCTTCACAACTTACATCCAGCTGCCTGGCCTGCTGTAGTCTGTTTGTGTAGGCCTGGGGTTGGGGTTACCCATAGGGCTAATTCAGGGGCCATAGTACAGCATTTGTTTGTGTTTGTCTACACCTATCCTACTGGCTGTAACTGTTGTTGGGTATGTGACCTCCCCAACTGGCATGTGTGAGTCACTTACCTTGTGGGTGTCCCAGTATTGAGGGTGGTGCTGCAGGGCTACCTATGTCGGATGCACATAGTAAACTCCCTATACATGGTTGAGCACAGGTAGTGTCATGTTTGGCATCCCTTTTACTGTGTCATTCCCTGGGTCCCTACTGTGTCAGTGCATGTGCTATGCATTGCCTCTTTGCCAAGGCCAGGGCATACTGGGCATGCCTCCTTCTGCCTACTTGGGCAGGCTCAGGTTGTTCCTCCTCCAAGCCACTCTGTGCCTGTGCAGGCCTTGGCAATGGTGGGGGACTGTGTGGCCCTACCCCATGCTGTTCCTGCTGCAGCTGTTTCCACAGGATCATATTGTGTAGCATGGCACATACAAGGACAATTTGGGTACATGTAGTTGGTGAGTACTGCAAGGCTCCACCAGATGTGTCCAGGTACTGGAACCATGACTTGAGCATCCCAAACACATGCTCAATTATGATTAGTGTTTGTGCATGTGTCTCATTATGGAGTTCTTATTCAGGTGTGTGTACATTTCTGATGGGTGTCATCAGCCATGGCTCCAGTGCTTATCCAGCATCCCCCACTAGGTGACCGTGTAGGATGTCCCCATTGGCAAATGTCTGGTACAGCTGCATCAGATGCCAGATGTGGGAATTGTGGTAGCCTCCAGGGCAGCCAACACACACATTCATTATTATGCCCTGGGCATCGCACATGACCTGGCAGTTGATGGAGGGGAAGCCCTTGCAGTTGATGTAGACCCTACCTTGCTCACCAGGTAGTGCTTTGATGCATATATACGTACAGTCTATTGCACCCACTACCTCAGGGTATTCAACTATTTGGTGGAAGAGATGCATATTTCTGGCCAACGCCTCACCAGTGATGAGGAAAAATACGTGCTCACCAGCATGAGCTGACATGCCATCCAGGAACTGGTGGAGTACCCTGGATGCTGATGCCTGTGAAATCCCCATCATATCCCCAGTTCGCCTTTGGAAGGTACCTGTAGCTAGTATTCTTAGGCCTATACATACCTTGGTATCCACAGGGATGGGTTCCCCTCTGTTAGTTCTGTGTGTGAGGCATGGCTGGCACAGCTCAACATTTTGCTGTAGGAGGTCCCTGTCTACCCTATAGCACTCCACTATCTCCAGCTCATGTAGCCCTTCGTAGGTTACCGTGGGTCTGTACAATCTTCTCCGTCTCCTCACTGTGGGTTGCTCAGCAGCATTCACATCCTCACCACCCTCAGCCTCTTGCACATGCTGGTTTATGATAGCAAAAGCAGCCCCTAACATTTTTTTTCTTGCTTTTTTTTGTAAAATTTCCCCATCTGTATACACCGGTGTTGCAGAGATTTTGGGTAAAACAAGGGGGAAAGGTGTTTGCATAGTTTATAGTGGTGTGCTGGGCTGGGCTGGTCTGCTGCCTGTGTAATTGGCTGATTCTGATACATTTCACCTGTCAACTAAGCTTAGTTCTCCTTGATTACCTTCCTACTGCTGTTTTCCCTTCCCATTTCCTCCCTGTTTAAGTCTGTGTGCATGCCGCGCAAATGGAGTGCTCAAATGTGCACAGAGCTGCTATTTCCTGGTTTAACTTCCTTTTTCTTCCTGTAAAACCTGGTGTGTGTCATGCACACCCGCTTAAACTTTGTAAAGAGTGCTAGGCAGGTTTAGACACACCCCTAGCTTAGCTGTACTAAGCTAGGAGCAATCCCGAGCCACAGGTCTCCAATCCACTTACATTATGCCTGACACCCTCCATGATGTCACCTATATCATTACACTCTTGAAACCTGCCTCACACCCTGGGGAAATCTGGGATTCACTATCCTTCCCCTCATTTGCATAGGATTGCCTGCTAATGCATAGTTACATGTCCTACACAGAGCCTCCCACCTTAGCAACCATTACTCACTGGCCAGGTTGTGTTATGCCTGTTATTGACTTGCATGGCAGAATACTGATTTTAGTTAAAATGCTTATTTTAGAATTATTTTATTATTTTCCCCCAATCCCATTTGCGTGCTGCTGCCCTATGCATAAACAGCCGAGATCAGTGAAAAAAAAAAAATAAAGGTATTTTTTTTTTATTTTTTAAACTGTTTGCAATGCCAATGGCCATATACGTGTCAGGAATGGTATACATGTTTTGCACTAAGGGATTATGTGTATACTTGTGGACTATACAGAGTGTGTCAGAATGTCCACATATATTGGCCAATATCTCTGCTGCAGTCCACAGGGGCATTACGTGCTAGCAGCGGTACTTTACTCTGATGTCCTTAGGATATCTGTCAGTAGCCAATGGCACACTTGTGATAAACAAATGTGACCTCCCACACACACCATGTCTGTGAAGACAATCCCAGTTACAGTAGCAATAGTCTACTAATATACCTGCTATACATATGTGACATCCCCTTGCACTACTACTACTGTGGGACTATAGAGGCCGGGGTAGAGCTACACTCCCTGTCCAGGACATATGATGAAAATATACGTACATATAATTATCCAGATATCTATATATATGATTGGGCCTACCTAACATTGACGAAATCCAGAATGCCGACAACCATATGGCTGACACCATATGACTAACATTCGGAATCCCGACAATGCGGAACCGGCATCTCACTATAGTGCGGAATGGAAATATTTCCATTCCTGCACTGTAGTGCGATCTCAGAGTTGGTATATTAAAGTTACGGGAGGTGTGGGAGGCAGAGCTCCTCATGGGGGATGCAGGGGGCATAGCCCCCTGCTAGAAGTTGAAAGGAAATTTTATTTTCCTTTTACATGGTCTACTTACAATGTCGAGATGTTGGATGTTGGTCATATGGTGTTGGCCATATGGTTGTCGACATTCTGAAATTTCGGCCTTGTGAAGTAGACCCATATGATTACACATGTGTAGCACTTCCGATTACCACTGTCATGGCAGCCACTTACTATAAATCCCTACATCATGTGGGCGTGGTCCCTTTACCTTTCCTGTGTGATGGACATCCTTCCTGTGTGTGGACATCAGTGTTACAGACAGCAGGTAGCCATACCTCTTACACGAGAACCAGCACACTCAGGGCAGCTACATATTTGTAGGAGGTTCAAGAACTACAGACAGAGTGTAAGTAGAGTTGTGTTATGCTTTGTATAGTACTAGTGTTATACGATGTGTGTACATACTAGTTTACTTTGGAATGCAGTCTGTCTGCATAGCTCTCAACTGTGGGCCTATCTTCCTGGTTGCCAGAGGTGTGCCTATCATGTTTTGTCTGTCCACCACAGATATGTCACTGGCAGTGTATGTGTTAAGTGCTATCAGTACATGGCTACATCAATTCATGTTTCTAACCTCAATTCCCTGACTAAGGGTATGTTGCAGACTATCCTGTAACACCAGCAACTTGCTTAGTGTATGGCAACAATTTTCCATATATGTGCCTGTGTTCCAGCCTCTGTCCTCCACCTACATACCAAGCTTTGCACATATGACATGCTGTCAGGGGTTGTTTCATAGTGGACTGTGAGTATATCACACTGCCATTGCTGCCATCAGTCCACTACAGTTGTATTCCCCACACATGCGGTGGGGCTGGGGCCATATATGTGTGGGCTTCACCTACACAATACGTGTGCCCTTATGCCCTCCAGAGGCCAGTGTATGTAACAGTGGTATATGGCCCTGTATTATTGAGTCTGGGGGGAAGCACCATAAATGATCTAGGCTATTACTACTATTAACTCCCCAAATTCCTCTCTGATCACATGCTGGAGCTCTGATCCCCTGTAGGCTTGGTCATTTGAAAGGGTACTTTTAACTGTAGAATCTTACTTGATATATTTTCTTTTCTTACCAATGTATGACTGACATTGTCTTTTTACCCATGTTCCATATCTTCTTTTACCTGGAGTGTTTTTATTAATTCTTGTTATATTACTATGCTCAGCATACATGATGTAACCTGTTTTGTGTATTATGCTGAATGTACTGTATTTGTATAACTTGATGTTGGAGCTTTTCTCCCCAGGCCTCCACTGAAAATGAACCTGGTCCAGTCGGAATTTCCCGGTTAACAAATGTAAAATAAAATAAATAAATAAATATTACGAAATGTGGGGGTATCAGGGGTGAGCTGCCTTAAGGTATCTGGATGTACAGTACCGTATACTTCGCCTATATTCAACTTGCTGGCTTAAAAGCCTGCATTTGTGTTTGTTCCCCGCCTTTCCTGTAACTAGTCTAGTCCAGGTACAGATTTGCTGTATCCAGGACTGTTTGTAAGCTTCTGAGCCCCCAAGCCTTTGTGTTGAAGTGAAGCCTTCTAGCTTATCAGTGGCAGTGGTAAGTACTAGGTAGCCTGTCTACCACAGGAGGAGTGGTTCTTGGCCCAGGAATTGTAGTTTATTGATCATTTGGGAAGCTGTCCATCTCCTTCAACTTTTTGGTTTAAAAGACCACATCTGTGCTTGTTTCCCATCGTTCCTGTAACTAACCTACTGGAAAGCACTAGAAAGCCTTAAACTAATACAAGCCTTCTAGCTTAAAAGAGTCTTTGGAGTGATTAAGTATAAGTTTTCTGTATTTTCATGGTGTACTTAACTGTTTTCTGCCTAAAACGCTGATTTTTCAGCATTTATTGTGATTTAAACACTTGTTTTTTTCACACATTGTACTTATTTGACTGCCTGCACTTTTAAAAAGTCATTTTTTGTTTAAATAATTTGTTTAACTGTTGTAGGCTACACACTAAAGTATGATAGCCTTTTCTGATCGCTTGTAGTCATTTAAAGCTGTTTTAAGTGTACTTTTTATTGTTTTTGCCTTATCTTTTCAGAAAAAAAAAACATTCCTTGTTTTCCACCCTTCTAAGCTAGTATAGTCCAGTTTTCAGGCTAGTGCTGAATTCAGGGCTGTGTTACAAGTTTCTGAGTTGCCCATACCTTACTTGGATAGAAGGAAGTTTCTCTGTTCACCTGTGAGAGAGGGGAAATTTGAGCAGACATTTGTCCCTGGAGGAGTGGTTCCAGCCCAGAAGTTAGTAGTTTAAAAACCACGTTTGCATGGTTTTGTGGACCAGGCAGCACTGGTTAGCTATGGTTACATTATTCCCGGCTCCACTAAGTCTCCTCCTCATTTTTTCCCTTGAAACTAGTCTCTCAACCTAAGCACTCAAAAAGCAACCTACAGTCCAGCACTTGCTTAGACCTAATAGCAAGCACTAATATACCCCAACACTTGATTGCCCAGCAGGGCAAGGCTCTTTATCCACCCCTCACCAACCAAGCGACTAAGCAGCTCACCCTACAAAGGTCAACTTCAGGTGTACTCTCCAGTCCAGCTGATGAACCTGGGTATCCTGAGGCAATGTTACAACTGCCTCATGTACACAGACAGCCCTCTCCTCCTACCACAAAACACTAACATATGCGAAAGATGCAATTATACAGCCAAACTGGAGGCTAAGGTCTCTCCACCCAAGACTGGAACAGACTGTCATGAGGAGAAGCTTAACACTTGCACCACACCTCCAGCCTCACACAGACTTACTAAACCAGCACTGGCAAAAAATACACATAAATACACAAAATCATACTCGGAAGCTCTAAATACAAACCTGCAAAAGCATCCGAGAGCTACAAAGCAGACACCCAAAAAACCTGCACCTCCCGTCACAAACCAGACAACACGTAAAACACAAAATCAATGTGCTTCACAATCACAGCCCTTAAGGTGAAATAACATACCTATAGTCTCTATAGTCAGGCACACTGACGTCCCACTCACTAGGATGGACAAGGAGAAGGTTACTGTTAGCTGACTGTCAGGAGCCAGAATCTGCCACATAACATAAGCACTCAGGTCACTCCAGAGCAAGTACAAATATGACTCTGTCATTGTTCATGTTGGTGTGAATGACCTGAGATGTACCTCTCTGGACTACATGAAAAGAGACATGGAAGAGCTCTCTGATCATGTAGCCCAGGCGGGTATGACCCTGACCCTGAGTAGCATCCTGCCCTCACCAAGAATGATACCTCAGTATAAAGAAAAAATGATCAATTTCAACAATTGGCTAAGCTTCTGGTGTCATTCAAAGGGGATCCAGTGTCTGTCAGCATGGGACGACATGCTCGACAAGCCGCATTGCTTTGCAAGAGATGGCTTGCACCTGTCACCCCTAGGCTTTCGAATACTGGCCAAGGCTCTTGCTGCCCCCATAGTGCCTTTTTTAGGCAAGGCTCAAAAGTCAAACCCACCTCCATAAACAGCACAAAGAAAAAAATTAGGGTTATGCTACTCAATGCCAGGAGTTTAAATCTCAAAATGCATGCACTCGAAGAACTCCTCAGTATGGAGAACGGCGACATCTGTGCAGTAACTGAAACCTGGATCAAGGCTCCAGAGAGCACTCCAGCACTACTGGACTACAACTCATACCACACATTTCGCCCACAGAACACGGACCGAAACACAAAAGGAGGGGGTGTATCCATATTCATCAAGGATACCTACAGCTCCAGGTTAGTGGCACAGCATGATACCTCTGAAATCATCCATGTGCAACTAACATCGGGCAAATCTGCATTGCAAATTGTGGCCTGCTACAGATCACCCTCCAAGACCCAGGGACCACCACTCTGCCTTTCTGGAGACACTGGAAAACATGAAGGTCCTATCGAACACCCTGATATAGGGCGATTTCAATTACCCTACCGTTAAGTGGGAAAACTACTTGAGTATAAACTCCCAGGCTCAGCACTTCCTGGAATTTATCAACTCAAATGCCCTGGATCAGCTGGTAAACTCCCCTACCAGAGGTGAAAACATATTGTACCTGGTGTGACAGGTTTTCCGCACTGGAGGTCAATTGGTGACTAGTTAGATCAGACCATAAACTAATCACTTTGGATGTCCACACCCCACCACCACCCCAACCAAGGAAACCACAGTGAAAAACCTTTCTAAAGCAAACTTCTCCTTACTTAAGACAGAGGTGGTAAGTTTCACAGCCCCCCACGCTAAAGGATAATGCTGCCCAAGATGCAGAATCCTTTACAAATGCACTCCATGAGCACATACAAGGATGCATGGATCATGCCATCCCTATCAAAACCAAGACTCACTCCCCTTAGAGAGGGAAACCAGTCTGGTGGATTCCTGCCATAAACAGGTTATACAATAAAAGGAGGAAACTAGTTCAGAAAAAAAACAAATCCCAAGAAGGAAAGACATCCCTGATCAGTATCAGTAAGAAACTAAGGTCCCTCATAAAATCATCCAAGGATAACTTCAAAAGAAAAATAGCCAAGGATTTGAAAGATAACCACAAAGCCTTCTTTAGCTATGTCAAGCATCTAAGTGCCAACTCACAGATATGCTCTGAGCTAGTGCAAAATAGCACAAAATATACTGAACCCACTGATATTGCCAACATCCTGGCAGATAAATTCAGTGCAAACTTCACCCTCCTCTCACCTCCACAAGGGCCCACAACAATACCGGAAAAGTGTAGTGTCCCAGAAATCACAGACGCACAGGTGAAAACAGCCCTTTCAAAAGCCAAAAACACAGCGTCAGTGGGGCCAGATGGTGTCCCAGAATGCATCTTGCACGAACTACAGAACAAACTAACCCCACACCTAAACACGCTGTTCAACCTCAGCCTCTCCACAGGCTAAGTGCCCATAGAATGGTGCACAGCAACAGTTATTCTGCTCCACAAAGGAGGGGCGACAACTGACCCCGGTAACTATTGCCCCATAAACCTGACTAGCCTGGTCTGCAAGATTATGGAGTGCATCATCATGGAACTCATTAACAAAGACATTGGGAACCTCCAAACATTTGACCTGACCCAGTTCAGCTTTGTTAAGGGCAGATCATGCCTAATAAACCTGGTTGACTTTTTTGAGACAGTCACCAAGGCCATATACGAGGGAAAGGTGGTTCACACAGACTACCTTGACCTCACCAAGGCGTTCGACACCATTCCTCAATCAGGTATTATAGAAAAACTCAAAAGTAAAAACATGGTCCACAACATTCAAAATAGTTTAATAAAACAAAGCTTTCAGACTATAAGCCCTTCATCAGTGTTAACACTGTAATAATAGCAGGCTCCAAGTCCGACTCTAAACCAGTCACAAGTGGCGTCCTGCAAGGCTTGGTCCTGGGACCCCTACTGTTTGGCATATACTTCTCAGAAGTACAGGCAAGCACAGGAGGACTATGGCTAACCAAGTTCGCCGATGACTGCAAACTGGGAGCCATAATTGACTCTCCGGCTGACACAGACATCCTCCAAAATGGCTTTACTGAGACGGACACCTGGTGTCAAAGTCATGGCCTCAAGCTAAATTTAAAAAAATGCATAGTCATCCCATTTGGGAAAAACAAAACACCCACGAATTACCACATAGGTGCAGCCCCCTTAATACAGAAGAGGTAATAAGAGATCTGGGGACCCAGGTAGATAGTAATCTCTCCTTTGACAATAATATTGCCAAAGTAGTTAGGAAATCCTTCTATGTGGCCCATCTAATTATTAAAGGGTTCACATCTAGAAATAAAGAGGTTACAGTGCCCCATCACTCATCAGACCCATCATACAGTACAATGCCCCATTTGGGATGTACCTCACAAGACACTTCCAACAGCTGGAAAGACCACAAAGTACCTCACCAAGAGGATTACTGGCTTCAAACATATGTCCTCTGCAGCCCAACTGAAAAAACTCCGGCTGTACTCAGTGGCATATCGCTTACTCAGAGGTGATCTCTGCCTGACTTACAAAGCCATGTCCAACTCAGAATTGATGGACATGCTCGACCTAAAGAAATCCAAGTCACTGCGAGCCATGCGCTCTATTGAGCTAAACCTTGTCACAGCAATAAATAGAACATGCTGGAGGGATAGATTCCTGTCACAGAGACTCCCTATGCTTTGGAACAAAATTCCTATCTACATTAGGCAGAGGCCCTCACTAACACTTTTCAAGAGAAACCTTGATGAGTTGATGGGTAACAGAAAATACACCCCTGGGATCACTTCATTGGCTCTGCTCGACAGAGACTCAGTTAATTAATCAACGGGGTGGTGAAAGCCAACACACTCTGGCTAGGCTTATAAATGCCCTTGAGCAGATAGCCTAGTACCTACCTATGAACCTATGAACCTATTTACATTGATTACATAAAATGGGTTAATGCAAGCCTCTTGCCTGCATGCCATACAGACTGCTCTGTTTGGTAGTGTGCTTGCAATGGTGTCAGTTATGCCTTTTTTTGTAACAGTTACATCCCTTTAGTCACATGATGTATTTACCACCTAGTGATTTTGTACAGAGTGTAGATAGAGGCTACTGAACTATACACCTGCATTACATACTGTTGATTGTTTGGTATCCTGTGGCCCAATCTTTCTTTACTATTATACAATTTGAAGGGCTTGGCCTGGACAGCAACAGTTGTGAACCTTTCCAGACTACTGTATTAGTATAACTGTTGCACAGTTGCATTACTTTGTTTATATGGATGTCAGTGTCTGAACAGCTATATTGCCATGGCATATAGAACTGTAATAGTACACACTTAAAGGTTTTCATTTCTGCAAACCTGTGTGTGGTGTTTTTTCCTATTACCTCTCTGTGGGTATATGTTGCAGCTAATGATTGTCATTTGTATGGGTGGACTATACAGTGTCCAGTTGTTCAGGTGTTAACTGTAGGCATAGTGACTGTTCCATATTGTGTGCACTTTCTACATATGTATCTTACTGTACATATGTCTGTGTGTGTATGTGTAGTCACATGTATAGCTATATATATGTATATCTATATCTGCATATCTGTGTCTGTGTATCTGTATCCTGGGGATGTTGATAACTTCCACATTTTACATTTCCTGTGGGAGGCAGACTGTACTGCATGATATGTTACCAATACCAGCCTGACATCATACAGATGGGATGTAGTACTGTTAACATCTTGTGCCCATATCATGTCAGGTCCTGGTTATGGGATCTGCAACAATTGGTAGTGTATTGCAGGGCGGACGTGTTTGCCTGTGGGGGGGGGGGTATGCCTATTCGTACAAGACGTATGGTATGTGGGGCCTCTCAACCCCATTAGTGGTGCATGTGGACATATTTGTTTTTGTTAATCTACCATTGCTATCTACAGATGTATGGCCATATATACCTATATATATATATATATATATATATATATATATATATATATATATATATATATATATGTCGTATATATACCTACATAGATATATATCTGCGTACACATATGTAACTTGCTGTGTATATGTAGACATATAGGTGTAGACACATATATATGTCGCTGTAGGCATTTGCATGTATATATGTTCATATATATTTATATATATGTATATATTTCTGAACACACACACACACATATATATATATATATATATATATATATATATATATATATATATATATATATATATATATATATATATATATCTACATTTACAAATATGTTGTATCTGTTTAGATATTAATATATGTGCACACACACATACATTTAGATGTTGGTAAAAATTCTCTGTACTATTGGCCATGACTGGGCTGGATGATATGTTTCTGAAAACATCAAATGTATGTGCTGCTGGCATGGCTTAGTGGTCAATCACTTTGTTTATGGTGTGCAGGGTCCTGGTTTTGAGCCTTGCAAGAGCTGTTTATTTTATTGCTGGGCAGAAGATGGGCTGTTGGATACAGAGTGATTAAGGCACTTTAAAGCAATTGTAAGCAGATTTGTGTGGGATTGCATGGAGTTAAGTACTGCTAACATTCAGTTACAGTGTCTTATACTCAGCTTCTAAATTGCTTAACCTGTGTAGGCATATCTTACCACCACTCAAACAGGCTTAAATCCACTTACTGCTGCTTAAAACTGCTTACTCCTGCTTACCCCAGTGCTAATTCCTTTAAAAGAAAAGAAAAGGGGGTTGATAGGAAAGTGGTGAAAAATGGGGCACAGAGAGGGGAAGACAATAGGGAAAATAGCCGGGTGTGTGGCATACACCTGTAATCCTAGCAGACTGGGAGGCAGAGGTTGATGGATTGAATCATACCAGTGCGTGAGAGACCATATCTTCCTGAATACAGGGGAATAACTAACCCCGCAGGACACAAAAAAAAATGTGCAGGAAGCGTGTAGGGAAGGTCCATAGCTGCCCATTTCTTCTACAGCAACAGCTGTGCATATACACTGAATTTGGAGGTAAATTTGGACACTCAAACCCCTGGGTGGGGGTGAGGACAACAATAATGCATTGTGATGCCAATTAGACTGGATTACATGCGTCCAGTGGACATGTGTGTGAAATGGACAGCTATGTGTGGGGTGATTTTTTTTTTGTTGGAACATTTTGCCCTTTTATTTTTTTTCAGGTGAGAGTGGGATGTTGGGGAAGGGTAGTAGGTATATTTGAGGAGGTAGGTTGGGTAGGTTAACAGACAAGACAAACAAGATGCATACAGGGGCAGTATATGACACATGTGGGGGCTAAACACCTTGGAGGGGGAAGGGTGTTTGGAAGTCGCAAGCCCATGAGCCCCCAAATGGAAACAGTGGGACTGAAGTCCCCGCCCATGGGCAGTCACCACTGCACCTTCATGGCCCCGAAGGTGGCTGTGCTGGGGGCTGGGTAGGAGGGACAGGCTCACCCTCTAATTGTGCCACATGGCCCTCAAGCTGGCATAGCTTGTCTCAAATCTCCTTGTCGAGCTAGCTATGCACCATGGCCCAGACCTGATGGCGGGTGACAGGTACCTCTCTGCCCCCGCTCCCAGGTGGGCGAGCCCCATCCCCTGCGGCAGTTCCACCCAAAGGTGGTGCATGGCCAATGGAGGAGGAGGTCCCAGGCTGGACCCCAGATGTGCTGCTGCCCGGTGCCATGGCCAGCTGAGGTGGGACAGGTGGGTCTGCTGGGACTGGCCTTCTCATACGAGCTATGGTGTTGCAGTTTTAAGACAGATATCAGTTAGTAATAGTCAACAGTATTCAGGATTATTTATAAAAGCATGCATAGGTATTCCCATTAAGCCAAGACACCAGATCTACAACAGTTGCAGAGCGAGCAGAGCACATGCATATATGGGACAACAGTGGCCATTACAACAGCATGCAGGTTTCATTGATGGCAACAGGCCACCAATATGGGAGTATGTTAACATGGCACATGCCTAGTACCAAATGTGTATATTCATTAACCAATAGGACATATGTCCCAGCAAAAGGGTGGAGTGTACAAGTACCCATTTACATGTGTAATTAGGTTATGGTTGCACATATGGTGGGGTGAGAGAGAGAGGTCAATTAACTAATATATCCCTGTAGTTTTCACAATGTTCTTAGTCACTGCAGTGATCTGTCCCTTACATGCATTATTACACTACCCGATGTCCTTACTTTCTACAATGGCATGTTTGTAGATTAGTATATAAGTGGACTGTGTCTTACGTATAGTCTACACCTCTTACCTGTTATACCTTTTAAGGAAATTATTAACACTACCCGACGATTGCTACACATACTCCCAGATTCCATGCTTGTAGACAAGTATATAAGTGAACTGTGTTGTACCTACATTCTACACCTCTTACCTGGTATAACTGTGGAGAAATCATTGTTAACACTACCTGACAAATTCTACACATACTCCCAGATTCCATGCTTGTAGACAAGTATATAAGTGAACTGTATTGTACCTACAGTCTACACCTCTTACCTGTTATAGCTGTGGAGATAATCTTTGTTAACAGTACCTGACAAATTCTACACATACTCCCAGATTCCATGTTGATGTTATACACATACCTAACAATCTGTTATTGCACACACTCCAGTCAAGGCTTGACATGATGCGGGTATCAATGTGACATATTTGGAGAATTGCTATCATACACTTCGGTTGAGATGCTACAATGACAGGTTTGTTTTCATATACATTCTCTGACTATGTACAGGTCTGACTATCAGTTATATGTCAGTAACAGCTGCCTACATGTCTTGGATCATCACACTGATTTGTCAGGGGAACAGGTTATCGGGAAGCAGATTTGGGTCATTTATCTGGACATCCTGGACAGATCAGAACAGTTGAGGGATAAGACTATGCATACAGATGACTACCTGAACATTCTGCCACAGTCTGTAGAGTTGATGGTTATGATTATGCTTACAGCTTACTATCTGAACATTCTAGCAAATACTGTACAGTTTTTGGGTCTAATTATGCATACAGCTTTCTATCTAACATTCTCACAAACTCTGTACAGTTGTGGGGTATGATTATGCATACAACGTACTACCACTCCCGGGATTCAAACCCCTGCTGTGCGTGGTAAAATGATTACAGTTGACATCACAGTACACTGTGTTATGAGAGAACTGGTGTGAAGCTGTCCGATGTTTTCTGTCTATGTCTCCCTCTGTTGTACAATATGACTGACCTCTTGGGACTTTAAACATAGCTATACTGAACTTTCTACACATTTTATCTGCATTCAACGGTGTGGGTAACACTGCTTAATACAACAGTACTATTTATAGAATGCAACACTACAACAGCATATGACAGCAGAATGTACACAAGCACTCCAGGGGTTATACTTTTATTCACTAGATATTAGACCTTTTTTACAAACAACCTATATGACAGTCTTCCTGCCATGTTGTCTAGTGTCTTCAGTACATCCCATACACAATAAATTTTTATACTGGTGCAACACTTTTTAGAACTGTTATATTTATTTGTTATGACAGTACATGCAAGATTATTACTAATCTGCCTCACAATGCAGCGTTTGCAGCCTAGCAGCATGGGCTTGCTGGCTCGCAGCCCACTCACCTGCAGCTTTCAGAGAAATACAGTGATATTTAGCCATTACCTATCCATAGTATACACAAGCTAGGCAATCATTATCTACATAGTAAAATAAGTACTTAGTGCTGGGGCATCGGCCATCTGCCTTGATTCTTGGATCCACTGCTCCAAGAGATCCTCCCTCCACCACTTTAGGTCAGCATGGTGATGCCTGACCTTCTCACCAGTCTGGGGGATGCCAGTGGCACTGCTGAGGTCACGGGCGAGACTGTCCCAGGCCTCAACTTTATACTGAGAGCCCTGGTACTGGCCTGCAGTAGTCTCTGCTCATGGTGTGTTACCAGGAGCCATACCATGAATCTGGACTCCTGGGTGCACCAACGCTGCACTCTAAATCGAGTTCCTTCCCCAACTCCAGTCATTCTGCTTACAGTAGGGAGCTGCAACCATTTCTGGAAAGTATTCATGCCTGAGGGGTATAAATATGCCCAACTTCCTGCACTTTCCCATGATTGGATGGTTTTGAAAAGGCTAAGCTATGGGCACACCTGCTTACCTAATGTTGACATTGCTTAACAGGGTTTACCACTAGGCAGATTGAGTTAGCCAGCCTACACATTGCTTACACCACCTAAGCTGAGCTATGCAATGCTTAGTGTTGCATAATATTTAATTTGCATTATATTTTCCTTTTGGCATGAAATCCTTTGGATAATCATCCCAAACCCCCCCAGACTGGAGGGTTGTAATAATACAATTTTGCTGACTCTTAGTATCGCCCTCAAATAACTTCTTTTGAAAAAAACAGCTTCCAAATCCATTTCCTCCTATCTTGCACTCTCCATGACATTGAGTTGCTTTACTTCCACCTTTTCCTCTCGTCTGAATGAGTCCACCTCCACAACGTTCATTACCCTTTCTGCTGTTTCTAAATTCAAAACATCATTCTCCTTACAATCTCCATGCTGTCTACTTGCTGCCATGTTCTCCCCATTTCTCAGGCTGCCTACATGCCTGGAACAGAAATAGGAAGATAGATGCACCACTCTCAAATGTGTCCCCCTACGCCAAACAGTAGGGAAAGATCTCTGATGCCCTGGCTAAAGCTACTCTAGTAGTATAAATACCAGCTTGGGTCTCCCCTGCATTCTTCTTTACCTCTTAATGCAAGAAATCTGGACAAAGCCTAAAATAATGGGGGGACAAAGGTCCAAAAATAAGAACAAATTTAAATATTGCTCTTATAAACTTAGAAAGTTGCTAGAATAATATGATCTGTGCTAGCATGCATTTTCTGGAAGACGTGGTCTTAAACTTAAATGCATGTCATTATTTAGTGACTTCAATCATTAGTGATTTGCCAGAAAACCACACATTGTATGAGGAACAGACCAAAAGTATGCTGCAAAGAGCTGAACATTCTGTGAAAATATTGACAAGTGGGAGGTATGCTTCCCTGAAAAGAGGCCACTAGCCTTCTGGGACTAACCTGGCTAACAAAAGATAAAGTAAAATAAATTATGACTAGAGAACAAGGTATGTAGTAAAACAAGTATAAAGCAACTTTCCTATAAACTCCCCACCCCAGTTGTTAGCAAATGTTCAACATCTTGCCCATTTGTTCCATCTTTTGAAGATAGAAAGTTGACTGTGGCTGCGGTTTCTTTAATTATTTTACTTGTTTGCACTACAGTAGTTATGGCAATGTCAAACAATATTAAACCATCTGAAAATAAAGAAACCTTCTCATTTATTAAAACTATAAATTCTTAATGTCTTCTGCTGGGACTTGTTCCTAGACAGAACAACATTGAGAATATCGTAACTACAAATCTTGTCATTCTATTAACTTTTTAAGTAAACTATAGCAATATTTTAATTATTTTTATTGATAATTATTTAACCACAATATAAATAAAACTGTTTCCAAAAGATGCAGGGATGAAGGGAGAATGAAAAGAAGAAAATCTTACATATATCATAAGAATATTAAACTTTTAGACAATAAGAGAGGTTAATGCCTCTACTGTAAAGTATCACAAATAAAAATGCTCTGCTAGCTATCTTGAAATTAAAGTGAGTCAATCTGCTATCCTATAATAACTCCTAAACTATTCCAAGTGCTTTTTAACTTGGGTGGCGCAGTGGTGCAGCGGTTAATGCTGTTACCTCACATCAAGAGGTTCTCTGGTTTGATGCTTGTCTGGAGTGCCTTCTGTATGGAGTTTGCATGTTCTCCATGGGTTTCCTCCCACATTCTAAAGACGTGCTTCCAGAGCATTTCTCCCCAGGCCTCCACTGAAAACAGGATCGGTGGAACCTAGTCAGACTTTTCCGCTCAACAAATGTTAAATAAATAAAAACTTTTAGTTTCTTTCCCTTAGAATCCCAGTGCACAATATTTAACAATATGCCTTAATATTATTACCTCTAATATTGCAATGGCTCCAACATTGATCCATCTTCCAAGACTTTGCCACAGTCTGTACAGTTGATGCTTATGATTATACAACCTCCCAACATCATTATGATACCTTCCTCAGATGCAATTTTCCCACTTTCTTCCCTTCCCAAACCAGAAGATAAAACTTAAAAGAAAGCAGAGCTGCTTTACCAAATATAGCTTTCCATTCTTTTAAATATTCCCACCCAGAACATGTTAACAGTGGGACACTCTCAAAACATATATAAGGTTCTTGCTTCCTTAGCTTTATATTTCCAACAATCCTTGACCTCACATTCCTAAATGAGACATAAATATTTTGGGATTGATTTAGAACAGTATTTAAAAATTGATGTGATTTTATGAGCACCCCCCATTACTTTTGACTTTGTCTAGAATTCTTGACCAACTAAGCTGAGATCTAAGTTTTCTACTGGTGTTATTTCAATGAACCAGAAAGAGAGTACTAGGCTGTTCATATTGTTGTATTGGCTTGGTACAGTTTCTGCCTGTATCTGTGCAGTTTTTTTTTGAGGGAGTCAAAACGTGGTATGCTTATTTGCAATCTCAGTAGTGCAACCCCTTTGATACAGAAGGCTGCGTGTCCTATTCCCACACCTGGTAACTGAATTCACTTTTTTCCTGTATTGACACTGCAGTGGAGCATAAATGGGGTGCTGTGCTTCTGGTTGTGCCATCCTTCAGATTAGACACACTATCCTTGTAATCCAAGAGCTGTCAGCTGACTACACTTCTGTTTCAAAGAACTTTTAACTGATATATATAAACTACTTTGCTCCTCGCCAGTGTCTGCAATGCAAAGATGTGTGTTTTATGCTAAATGTTACTAAAATGTGCTGTAATTGTTTTAAAAGTATGTTGCTTGCAATACAATACAGCAAAAGCTTGAGATTTTTTTTTGTGAATTTGGTTTAATGATTTTTGTTTCTTTCTACTGAAGCACAAATATCTTTGCATACAAAATGTTCACACCCCCATTGTAATGGTAGCAACACCCTTGACTTCTTACAGTGTGCCATAACAACATCACATCTAAACCACAATCACTGAGCGGGGCAAGTCTGAAGTTCTTCTGTATTATAAATAGAATCAGTATTTTTAAGATTATGGTATTTTGGTATTCATGTTTTATTTATTTATTTATATATTTTATTCATGTTTTATTTACTTATTTGTATATTTTTCTGTAGAGAAACAGTTTTTCATTTTTAACAGTAGATTATAGGTGAGTTATTATCATGTTGTCATGTATTCTATACTTTTTTGGCATTGTTCCCCCACAAGATAGCTACTGGGCCCCTGTTATGCCCAAGCAGGAAAAGGAGCCTAAAGTCAGCATTGGTGACAGTGTTATACCTTCAAGTAGATTATTATTCCCATATCAAAGACTGTTGTGTAAATGTTTAAAAAATGCATTGTTCTATCACAGATGATCAAAAACACATTTCTTCTACAACATAAATGGTTGTTTTTGCTGGAGAAAAGCACCTTGCATGTACTACAAATGCAAACACACAGTCTGGCATGATACAAAATATGTTTGATCTCTTTTGTGGCTGGAAAAACAATATACTGATACTTACAAACAAAGCATGTATAAGAAAACAACTGTACAAGGGTAAAAGTTTATTGCTTTCTTATGTGAAATACATTTTCCATGCAATTGGTATGTAATACTATTCTATACTCTATTTTTGTATATCTATAGCTACATCTATATTTCAATCTATCTATAGCTGTATGTATATATATGTATATATACACACGGGTCTACTTCATTTCATTAAAAACTCATTTCACTGAAACTCATTTTGGTGAAAACTCATTTCACTGAAACTCAGCTGCCTAAGCACAATTCACTGAAAGCTCACTTTACTGGGTGCACATTTCACACATTTTCATAGGTTAAATTGTTTGAGTGATACTTAAATACACAGTGAATTTCTGAGCCTTTGTCATATTCTGAAAAGAGTTCAAGCCTGCACAAACTAAAAGTACGGATGGTGATTCCCTGCTATTTTTCCCATTCCTCTCACCATCACTGTTTTGCTTTTTAAACCTGGTGATTTTTAAGCTGCCCATCCCTACTCTAAACTGAACTTAAGCTCCTCCCTTTCTACACTGCTGTTGATGTCTTGAATTAATAATTTGCCTTTCCTTGTGCTTATATCACAAAAAGTGCATTTTGCCTCTCATTGTTCTACTGATTTATTTGCTCTGAATTCATTATCTAGCTAGCTGTTGCATAAAGTAGTGTGTTTTTACACTCTATCAAGCATTTGTTTTTACATCAAGAGGTCAGTGGATTTTACATCTAGAGCCTGGTCTGTTTAAGTATGGGAAACACTTGAGATGTCTGCATGTAGTTTTATTGGCTGGAGGGCTTATTAATTAGCTTGCCTTGTTTTTAGTGCCTTTATAAATTCTCTACAGTTGATTGGCTTCTTGGCTCATTTATACAAAGCAAAGACTTTTATGGAATAATTACACTTATATAAGCTGTTTAAACTACACTGCTGTATCCATATCTTTAAATCTGTTTGTAGCAACATTTTGTATATATTAAGTTTGTTGCAGCATTTAACTCCAGACAATCTTTTACTGTGCTTTTACATTTGGAAGATTAGGATTATTCATCTGTTGGCAGTCGGTGTTTGCCTGGTCCATCTGTGCTGGCAAGCACACAAAAGGGTTCTAAGTATCTTTTTGCATTTCTCTTATATACTGTGGCTGTACTTTATCATTTAAAAAAAAGGAAAAAATGTATTGTCTCCTGCTGCAAGTATGTAATTGCACAGTATTACATTGTGTCTGTTAGTTATAGGGCTGTTGTAAGTAGTTTGTGTGGTCTTATTACACTTGGGCTGCAAACCAACTATTCTACACTAAAAAGATGTTTTTCTGCACCCTTGTGGCAGAACTGTGCTGATGTAACCTGTCTGAGTTGAAGATTGCTGATGGATGGCTTATTGTGTACTTTTCTAACTGGTAGTTAGTTTAAAACATGTTTCTCTTTGCTCATATTTACACCTTGCATTTGTGTGGTGCTGCTGTTTGTGCAGCGATGGTTAGCAGTGTCCTTATATAGATGCAAAAGCCTAGAAGCTTAGTTTTACCCTAAACAGCTGTCAGTGAAATCCTTCCAAGCTTTTCTGCTGATCTAGGAACAACTCATTTGCACATTATGCAGGGTCGCCTTATTGATCAACCATAGCCTACACAAAGTACAGGTTTCTCTTTTAGTCCTGGCACTACCAGCACACTCCTGTCAAATTAACCAATTCATTTCTCTAATAATACATACAGTAAGAACCTGCTACCATGGACAGGGAGTTTCCATCATCTCTTTGCCAGCCTGAAAGACATGGGCATCCTAAGGCAATGTAGCAATTGTCTCATGTATACTGACAACCACATACTCCTGAAACAAATTAGTAATTTATATGAGAGACGTAGTTACACCATGAAATAGGAGGCAAGACTCTCACATAAGGTTAAATTGATTGCCAAATAGGTTGTCAGTACACACACTATTCCCCCACTAAATAGGGATATGGCACATAAACCCACACAACAAAAAGTTGAGATCCCTCATCAAATCCTCTAAAGCTAGCTATGAAAACATTGGTTTATAGGTAGGTACTAGGCTATCGGCCCAAGGGCCTATGTAAGCCTAGCTAACAAGGTTCCCTGGCTTACTCCATCCAAGAAAGTTATTTTCCTGTGCCACTGTTGAGCAGAGACACAAAAGTGATCCCTGGGCTGTATATCCTATTTCCCATCCATTCATCAAGATTTCTCTTAAAGAGTGCTAATGAAGAACTTTGCTTGACATAGATGGGTAGCCTGTTCCAGAGTACGGGAAGTCTCTGGGACTGGAATTTATCCCTACAGCATGCCCTGTTTATTGTGATGACAAGGTTTAGGTCCCTAGAGCATGTAGCTCAGAGGGATTGGAATTTTTATTAGGCGCAGCATGTCCAACAGCTCTGGGTTTGACATAGCTTTATATGTTAGGCAGAGATCACCTCGGATTAGACGATATGCTACAGAGAAAAGCTGAAGTTTTTTGAGATGGTCAGTGTAGGGCATTTGTTTGAGGCCAGTAATCCTGTTTGTGAGGTACTTCTGTGGCCTTTCCAGCTGCTGCAGATGTCTTGTGAGGTACATTCCAAAAGGAACATTGTAGTCTATAATGGGTCTAATGAGTGTTGAGTAGAGGGAACAATGACCTCTTTTTTCTTGAATGAGAACCCTTTTGTGATGAGGTGTGCCACATAGAAGGACTTCCTGACTACTGTGGCGATGTGACTATCAAAGGAGAGACTACTGTCCACCTGGGTCCCAAGGTCTCTTATCACACATTCGGTGTTAAGTAGATTGCTGCCTATGTGGTAGTTCATGGGTACAGAGTTTTTACCAAAGGGGATGACACTGCACTTTTTGGCATTGAGCTTGAGGCCATGGCTCTGACATCAGGCATCTGTCTCAGCGAGGCCCTTCTGTAGGATGTCCACATCATTTGGGGACTTGACTATGGCTCCTAGTTTGCAGTCATCTGTGAACTTCATTAGCCAGAGGCCTTCTGTGTTAGCCTGTACTTCAGAGAAGTAGATACCAAACAGGAGAGGTCCCAGGACTGAACCCTGTGGTACTCCATTTGTCACTGGTTTGAGGTCAGATTTGGAGTCTGCAACTCTTACAGTGTGAATTCTGTCAGTGAGCCAGTTGGCAACCCATCTTGTGACATAGGGATTTATACCTAGTTTAGTGAGTTTAGCTATAATTCCAGAATGAGGGATGGTGTCAAAAGCCTTGGCGAGGTCAAGATAGGCTGTGTGAATCACCTTTTCCTCATCTACGGCTTTGGTGACTTCCTCAAAGAAGTCGATCAGGTTCAACAGCCATGATCTGCCTTTCACAAACCTGAGCTGGGTGGGATCCAGAGTTTGGAGGTTACCAATGTCTTTGTTTATGAGTTCCATGATGATACATTCCATAGCCTTGCAGACCAGGCTCATCAGGCTAATAGGGCGATAGTTCCTGGGATCAATGGTGGCTCCCCCTTTGTGGAGTGGGATAACTGTTGCTGTGCTCCATTCACAGAACTGAAGAAGATAGTAAAGTCAACCACAAGGCCTTCTATAGTTATGCAAAGAATCTCCACGGCAATACCCAGATTTGCTCTGAGCTGCTGCACAATGGTACCTCCTATACCAAACTAACAGATATTACCAATATACTAGCCAACAGATGCAGTGCCAACTTTACCCTCCTAAAGGACCACTCACAATACCAGTAGATTGCCAGGTACCCAGTATTACTGCTGCACAGGTTAAAACAGCACTGTCCAAGGCCAGGAACATAGCTTCTATGGGACCTGACAATATCCCTGGCTGTGTTCTACATGAATTACAGAGTGAACTGGCACCTCACCTGTGTGCACTGTTCAATCACAGCCTCACCTCAGGCTTTGTCCCTACCAATTGGCGAATGGCTAGAGTCATCCTTTTTCACAAAGGAGGAGCAACTACAGACCCTGGGAACTATCGCCCCCATTAGCCTGACGAGTCTGATATGCAAAGCTATGGAATGCATCAGCATGGAAGTAATAAACAGGGATATAGGGAATCTCCAAACTCTGGATCCCACACAGTTTGGTTTTGTGAAGGGTAGAGCATGCCTGCTCAACTTGGTTGACTTCTTTGAGTCAGTCACTAGAGCTGTGGATGAAGGCAAGGTGGTTCATACAGCCAACCTAGATCTGGTGAAGGCCTTTGATACTACTCCTCAATCAGGAATCATAGAAAAACTCAATAAGCTAGGCATCAACCCCTATATCACTAGGTGGGTGGCAAACTGGCTCACAGATAGAACCCACAGTGTGAAAGTAGCTGCGTCCGAGTCAGACTGCTGACCAGTCATGAGTAGAATCCCACAGGGTTCAGTCCTGGGTCCTCTCCTGTTTGGTATCTACTTCTCTGAAGTCCAGGCCAACATAAAGGGACTTTGGCTGACAAAGTTCACAGACAATTGCAAGTTGGGAGCTATTTTTAACTCCCCAAGTGATGTTGACATCCTACAGAAAGACCTCACTGAGACCAATGACTTGTGTCAGAACCATGGCCTTAAGCTCACTGCCAAAAAATGTGTCATTCCCTTTGTGAAAAACCCAGTTCCCATCAAATACCACATCAATGGTAGTCCACTGAACACAGAAGGCATTATAAGAGCTCTCGGAACACAGGTTTACAGCAACCTCTCTTTTGACCGCCACATTGCTACTGCAGTCAGAAAGTCCTTCTATGTGGCACATCTCATTTCTAAGGGTTTTGCATCCAGGAAGAAAGAGGTCATTGGCTCCCTCTACTCTTCTATCATTAGGCCAATCATTGAGTACAATATCCCATTTGGCATGCACCTCACTAGACACCTGCAACAACTGGAGAGGCAGCAAATGTACCTCCCAAAGAGGATCCTAGGCCTTAAACACTTGCCCTATATGTACAGACTCAAAAAACTCCAACTATTCTCTGTTGCATATCGCCTACTTAGAGGTGATCTCTGCTTGACTTACAAAGCCATGTCTGACCCAGCTCTGTTAGAAATGTTACATCTAAAGAAATCCCAATCCCTCCACACCACATGCTCCAGAGACCTCAACCTCATTACCACAATCAACAGAACATGCTGTAGGGACAGGTTCATAACCCAGAGACTGTCCATGCTATGGAATAGACTTCTCATACATGTCAAACAGAGCACCTCACTGGCCCTCTTCAAGAGAAATCTTGATGAGTGGATAGGAAATAGAAAATTCACCCTGAGGATCACTTCAGTGGCTCTACTTGACAGAGGCACTGGGAACTAAGGTCGCATGGCACAATGCCAGGGTAATCCTATGGCTAGGCTTATAAAGGGTCCAGGGCCATTAGCCTAGTACACACCTATTAACTTATATCTGGAGGTACTCACTAGAAACTTAACAAAAGATCAGAGGCCTCCCAAATGGAAACCACTTCCACACATAACTATGCAACAAACAACCACAACACATAATAACACACACCACTGCATCTACAAATAAGCCCATAAGGCATAACACCACAAAACTTAATGTATTGGTCATAGATGGCTCCATTGTAACACACACGGAGGTTCCCTTCACCCTCACCAGGCTGGATAAGGAAAAGGATATGGTTAGTTGTCTGTCAGATGTCAGGATCCATCAAGTCACTCTAGCACTCAAGCCACTCAACCACAAGTACCTGTATGACTCCATCATAGTCCATGTGGGGGAGAATGACTTGTTAAGTATCTCACTGGACAATATAAAGAGAAACATAATTGAGATCTCAGATTATGTGTCACAGGCAGGTATAAGCCTAGCCTTCAGCAGCATTCTACTTTCTGCAAGGATGATGCCACAATACAAGCAAAACATTATTGACTTTAACAATTGGGTTAGCTTCTGGTATCAGTCCAAGGGGATCAATATCTGTCAGTGTGGAAAACATTGGCGACAGGTCACAGTGTTTTGCCAGAGATGGTCTTCACCTGTCTCCTCTAGGCTTTTGAATACAAAGGCATTAGCCACTCCTGTTGTGCCTTCTTTAGGTAGTGCCAAAATAACCAAATTCTCAGCATAACAAAATCCTCTCTAGATGAACTCAAGGCACTGCTGCATAATGATAGGAGTTTTAAAAAAACTGCACTCCCTGGATGCACTCCTCACTTTGGAAGATGCTGACATCAGTGCAGTCACTAAGACATGGTTCAAAGGTGCGGAAAGCACCCTGGCCATGCAGGGCTGCAATGTTTTCCATGCATTCAGACCACAAAATGAAAGAACCAAAAGAGGAGGTGTATCATCAGTCTTTATTAAGGATAAGTACACCTTGAGACTGGTTAAACAGTATGAATCTATTGAGCTACTTAATTTCAAATTAACTATAGGCAAAGCCCTCTACCACATCATAGCAAGCTATATGTCCCCCCCCATGAAACAGGAAAATCATACCACATACCTGGACTGACTGGAGTCACTTGTCATACAGCAACACCTTACTCATTGGTGATTTTAATTAAGCTACCATTGATTGGGAAATGTACATGACCACAATCATGCTGGCTCAGAGGTTCTTGGACTCTGTCATTGCAAATGATCTGGAACAGCTAGTCAGCACACCCATAAGAGGTTCAAATGTCCTGGACATAGTACTCACTAACATGGAAGAGCATTGCACCCCTCATGTAACATCTTCTCCGGTAAGATCAGACCATAAATCAGTCTCGTTCGATGTAATTTTAAGACCAGATACTGCATCAAGCTCAAAAATGCCTAAGAATATTTCTAAGACAAATTACCTCCTAATAAGTGATAGTGTAAGAAGTTTCAAAGCCTCCTCAAATACAGATAATATGGGCTCCTGCACAGAGGTGTACACAATGCCCTGTATAACCACATAAGCAGTTGTATAGAATCAGTTGCACCTGACTGGATTAAAACTAGGTCTTGATGAAAAAACAAGCCACTCTGTTGGACGCCTTGTATAAACAAGCTATGCAACAACAGAAAGAAAGTAATGTCCAAGAACAAGAGGAAACTAGCTTAGCAGAGGAAGAACTACCTCTCTAGCTTAAACAAACAATTAGAGATCGTGTTAAGTCCTCCAAAGCTAATTATGAAGCAAAAATATCCTTCTGGCTAAGGATAATCACAAGGCATTCTGTAACTACATCTGAAATCTCAAAAGGAATACACAGCTATGAGCTGAACTGGTTGTGGATGGCACCACCCATACTCAACCAGAGGTGATCGCCAACCTGCTAGCTGACAGATGTGGAGAAAACTTCACCCCTTGCTCCCTCCAGTCATCTCCCAAAGTATACCTGCTGCCATTCATCAACCTATTATAGCAAGAGAGCAGGTCTTCTCGGCACTCTCCAAGGCCAAAAACATGGCATCAGTGGGACCAGACAACATCCCAGCTTGCCATTTAAACAACTTAAAACATGACTAACAGAATCACTTGGATCTCTGTCTAACCACAGCCTGAGAACTGGCTATGTTCCAGCAGAATGGAGGATAGCAACAACATTCCCTTGCACAAAGGGGGACCATCAACTAATTCTCGGAATTATAGGCCCATAAGCTTGCCTAACCTCATCTGCAAGGCCACAGAAAGAATCATTATGGACCTTTTTAACAAGGACATGGGTAATCTCTAAACTCTGAACCCAACTCAGAAGGGGGACCATGAGTTGATCCTGGGAATTATAGGCCCATAAGCTTGACTAGCCTCATCTGCAAAGTCATGGAAAGAATCATTATTGAGAGATGAAAAAAAAAGTCAGCAAGCAAAGGAGAGTAGTAATGCAGAAATTGAATTCATCCTCAATTCTTGGTGAGTACCTTAATGAGGTTAACCCTGTTTTTCATAAAATCTCACTAAGGCAATATTGATATATAGACTGTATTTATATAGCATATATCATGGACAGAAGTAAGTCAATAACAAAAAAAGGTAGCTGGGTGCACAAGACCTAGGATAAAAAATACCCAATCCTGGTAAGTGCACTGGTGCCAGGACTGGAAAAAATGACAGTGTAGAATTCTCAAAATGCGGAAACATTCCTACAATGGGGCCAGGCCAGGCTCAGGGAGAGGATGGCTCCCCTCTTGTGGAAGTAAGTAGCAGTCCACAAAAAACACAAAAATTGATTGGCCAAAGATGAGCCATAAAGACGATAGAGTGGATTATTCAGGATAAGAAAGAAATTAGGTATTGTTACTATTTTGTAGAAAGCCCAGAATCTCCAGATACAAGATATACAAAATGATTAAGAGAGAAATTAAAGGAAAGAAACATACATCCACAGGAAAAACTGTCAGAAGCTTCAAATAAAAATTTGTGTTCATTAATACAACAGATTTTTGAAAAACAGTATTTAGATCAAGAAACTTTGATCTGTTTGGAAAAAGAAGCATCTGAGGAAGTGCAAAAATATAAATAACAAAACCTAGAGATATTTGAAAATTATAAAAAAAATATATGGACATGGGAAAGAAAGAGAGATTTGATATGGTGCAATATTTATGCAAAGGGGAAAGCCAAGTTAACTAATATAGAGAAGGCAGCCTCAATGATATTCAAAGAGAAATACAGGCAAAGGCATCCAGATATGGAAAGTTTCACAATAAAAAAAAATAATATCACAAAGATGGAATGTGGAAAAGAACATTAGTATATCAGAAGTTAAAGAAACAGAGGTAGAAGTTATGGAGTGCCTGCAAAGTGAAGGATTTAATGTAGAAGGTCCAACACAGACTAGATCACAACATGAAGGAGTGAGTCCCCAGAATAAGGAAACGCAAAAAGATCAGGAGACATGTGAAGAAGAAATTTGGACATGGGATAGGAAAAGAGATTTAACATGGTGTAATATTTTATGCAAAAGAGAAAACAAAACTAACCAATACAAAAAGAGCAGCACCAAAGATATTTGAAGAAAAATACAGGCAAAGGAATCGGACATGGAAAACATTATGATACAAAAATAAGAAGACAAAGGAAAAGGAGATTAGTAATGGAGAAGTCAAAGAAATAGAAATTGAGGTTATGGAGCAGCTGCAAAGAGAAGTATTCAGTATAGAAAATTGAATGCAGAAAGCACCACAACAGGATAGAGCAATGGCTATCCAAATTAAGGGGAATCCAGTGGAACAGGAAACAATTGGTCAGGTGCCATACCAAGATATTTTTGAGCCTTCCACAGGAAACCATTATAAATGTTCACTTGAAGCTAGACTGCAAGGAAAGGAATGGGAAACTGTGGAAACTATGATGCAGTCAATTTTGAGGAGTGATAGGCCAGTGAGTTCCTATATGACAGAGCAACAGATGGCACAGGATGAAAGTGAAGAGAATGTGCCACAGGAAGATTCTACAGAACTTTCTATAGAATGCCTGCAGGAAACAAAAAACAAGGGATGTGCCCTCGATTTGGAAGAAAATGAGCTAAGAGAAGAGTTGCTTGATTTAACGGTCATGGATAGATATATTAAGATCAATGAGAGAAATAGACTGCAGAAGGTCAATAAAACCCCAAAAGTAAGAAGTCTGATAAAACAAATTAATGCAGTAATTAGGACTGTCCGTACAGATCCATGTGATATAACAGAAGTAAACAGGATATAGTATTGTGCTGCTAAATTAATAACTGATAAAGTTCTACCACAAGTCACAGGGTAGTGAGGGAAAAGAAGGGGAGAAATCAAATACCATCATGGAAGTATCAAATGGAGAAAACTATAAAGCTTTTAAGACAAGAAGTGTCACTGTTAGAAGATTATAGAAGAAGGAATAGATCAACAAAAATACTAAGAAAGATGGATGTGATTAAAGCAATGCATAGTATTAGAACAGACCAGGATCTATCATGCACTATCGCAAATAACAAACTAAAATTTTCAACACAGGCAGAAAAACTTAGAAGATATACAGATAAATATAAGGGAAAAGTACAAAATAAGCAATTTATTGATAACCCCAAAAAGATTTATAGAGAATTAGGAAATAATGTAAAAAGAATTGAAAGACTGCCAAAAAAAGAGGAAGTAGATACATTTTGGAGAAGTATCTATGAAGATCCTGTGGAACATAACAAAGATACTAACTGGATAGAAGAAGTAAAAGAAAGAATAAGAAGTTTAAAGATACAGGATATGAAATGTAATTTAGTAACAGCCAGAGAGATTGAAACAAAGTTAAGAAAAGCTTCTAACTGGAAAGCCCCAGGCCCAGATGCAGTACCTAACTTTTGGTTAAAGTATTAACATCTTTTTACGAGGATTTAGCCATGAGTAATAACTATTTATATGCGCAGCCTGAACCGACACCACACTGGCTAACAACAAGCAAAACATTGCTCTTACTTAAGAGTAAACCTGCAAGCTATCTTAAAATTATAGTCCAATAACTTGCCTTCCGACGACGTATAAACTTTACACGGGAATTGACGCCAACAGAGTTTATAGTTATTTTATAGTTATTTTAGAAGAAAATTCAATTATGGCAGTAGAACAAAAGGGCAATAAAAGAAAGTCATATGGAACAAAGGATCATTTGTTGTTAAATAAAGTTATAGTGGAGAACTACAAAAAGGGGAAGAATCTAAATATGGCATGGATTGACTACAAAAAAGCATTTGAAGGTATCCCACATTCATGGATAAAACAGTGCTTAAAATGTATAAGATACATCCTACACTGATTGACTGCATTACAGTTACCATGAAACAATGACAGACCATTTTGCAATTAAGCCATGATAAAGGACAGATTACTATCCCAGGGACTCTCTGTCACCGTTGCTATTCTACCTTGTCATTAACCTATTAAGCTGTTTACTTAACAGATTAGGCCATGGCTACAATTTTGCTCCAAGAAAACAACAAAGTCTAATGACTTCTCATCTTCTCTTTGTCAGCAATTTAAAACTGTATAGCTCATCAGATGAGGAACTGAACACAGCTGCAGGTAGTCAAAAATTTTCAGATAATATTAGAATGTCATTTGGACTTGATAAATGTGCAAAAGCAACCTTTAAATCAGGAAAACTGCAGCACCAGGAAAACATCAGTTTGGAACAAGAATGTAATATAAAAGAACTTGAGCAAGAGGGAGTGTATAAATACTTGGGAACTGATGAAGGATCAGCAATAAAACATGAAGAAATGTGATAAAATTCAATAAAAAATACTTTAGAAGACTTAAATTAATCCTGAGAACAGCATTGACATGTATGAACAAGATCCAAGCTATAAAGCAATTTGCTCTTCCTGTCCTAACGTACAGTTTTGGAATGATTGACTGGCACCAAAAAGTGTTCAGATTAGGTATTAAAACAAGAAGGATGATACATGCTCAATAAATGATTTATAAAAATCAGTGTATACCAAGATTATATATTCCCCGTTCCGAAGGAGAGATGAGCCTCCTTGAAACTGATGACATGTGGGACTCCACATATTTATCTACTGACTTCACAAGATCCAAATATATTGAAAGTTTTGAAACATGAAAAGAATAAATTTAAGATGACTTCTCTGCTTAACTTAGCAGAAGCATATCAACATCAAGCAGGAGTTGAAATAAAACCAGCAGTAGATGAAAACCAGGCAGCAGCAACTGAATGTGCCAAAAAACAAAAGAACAAATATAAGGTGAAGGACCAGATGAGAAGGTAAGAAATGTGGAAAACACATAAATATAGTTGCAAGTATAGAAAACATCTGGAAGAGCCTCATGTTGATCAGGAACAAACACAGGAATGGTTAAGGAGAGGTGAATTCAAACCAAGAAATGAAAGGTTAATATTGGTAGCCCAAGATAGTGGGCTACATACATGCTGGTTTACAAAGTCCATTGAACATGCAGGAAAAACGGACAAATGTAGGTTTTGTAAAACTAAACTGGAAACCGTCACACACCTTGTTGCTGGTTGTGACACACTAATGACAGAAAGACTGTATACTGAGAGGCATAATAATGTGGCAAGACTATTGCACTGGGGATTGTGCAGACATTATGGTATTGAAGTGTCTGAAAACACTGGGAACATGAATCACAATGCATCATAGAAAATGATGAAGATTATCTCACATGGGATCACCCATTACCAACAGTTCAAAAGATAGATGCTAGAAAAACAGATATAGTGGTCCAAGAAAAGAAGACAAAAGTAGCATTGATCATTGAAATCTCCACACCCAGTGACTATAGTGTCTTGTGTACAGAGGGACACAAAGTCATAAAATACCAGGATCTGCAGGCAGAAATGAGAGCAATGTTGTAGAAAGATACCCAGACAGTTCCATTAGTAGTAGGAGCAACGGGGTCTTATAAAAAAGAATCTACAATTATATTTAGATATGTGACCAATCCATGTAAACTCATACGAATTGTAGAAGGAGTCATTACTAAGCACATTATAAGTGCTGTTAAGAGCACTTTTGGCTGACATCAAAGATTGAAACAATAGTAATTTCATGAACTTTAGTCATACTTTGACTTAGGAATGGGGTTCATTTCCATCATGGTATTAGAAACCCAAAAGATTTGGAGAAATTAGAAGAGGCAGAAAGCTTATTAACAAGGACATAGGTAATCTCCAAACTCTGAACCAACCCAGTGCAGATTCATTAAAGGTAGATCATACCTGTTAAACATGGCTGACTTCTTTGAGAAAATCACCAAGGCCCTGGATGAGGGAAAACAGTGCATACAACTTTTCTTGACCTAGCCAAGGCATTTGACACAATCCCCTACTCAGATATTATAGAGAAATTCTCCTAATTGGGAATTAACCCCTACATTATCAGATAGGTAGCCAACTGGCTAACTGATAAGATACATACTGTCAATGTGCATGGTTTCAATTCTAGCAAAAAAACAGTCACCAGTGGCATACCAAATGGTTGTGAACTGGGCCTCTTACTGTTCAGAATTTATTTCTCAGACATCCAAGCAAACTTGGACAGCCTGTGGCTGACCAAGTTTGCTGAGAATTGTAAACTGAGAACAGTCATTGAATCCCACAATGATGTTTATATACTGCAGACCAGTCAAACACAGACAAATGATCAGTGCCAAAGCCATGGATTAAAGCTGACTGGAAAAAATACATTATTATTCCCCATGGGAAAACTGACATCTGTGCTAATTACATTGCAGACACCACTCCCCTAAGTGTAGTTCTATTGGTACATGATCTGGGTATTCTGGTTGATAGAAATCTAAACTTTTACCACCACATAGCCACATAGTAAGAAAAACTATTCTATGTGGCCCATCTTACAAGTAAAGGCATCACATCAAGATCTAAGGATGTTATAATTCCATTATACTTGGCCCTCGTCAGACTAATAATTGAGTACAATGCTTCCATTTTGCATGTACCTCATCAGACACCTGCAGCATGTGGAGAGACTACAGAGGTGTCTCACTAAGAAATTACAGGGTACACAAAACAAATTTTACACCAAAAGACTGAAAGCCCTGTCACTGTATTCTGTCTCCTACAGGTTGCTAAGGGGTGACCTGTGCTTGATTTACAGTGCAGTCTCTGACTCAGCCTTGATGAAATGCTACACATTCATAAATCAAACTGCAGGAGGGTCACTCAGTCCAGGGAATCTTAACATAGCCTCTGACATGAACAAGTCATGCAGGAGAGATAGAGACTTCCACTTCTTTGAAACAAGCTTCCAGTTCAGGTGAAACAGAGCCTCTCCCTGACCTTCAAACATAACCTAGATTAATGGATGGTTGACAGCAGATTCACTCCTGGGGTGGTGCCCATGTCCCACCTGGACAGAGGAAGTTGGTATTAAATACCATAGACCCTTACCTCTGCAAGCTTCACTCACCTAACCACTGACAATTGGGGCAACTTGGGATAAATATTACTAGGCTTGCAAGGTCTGTAGGGCCATTAGCCTAGTAACTTCCTATGAACCTATGAACCCATGAATCTATCATAAAGGGCAAAATACTAGCAACTGGGTAGAAGGACATGCTTTGCACACCACAGACAAAAACAATTGCATCTTTCTTTGCAAGCCTTCAGGATACAGATGGTGTGACATTATGTGCAACAGAAAAATCATTTATTGTCCCATCTCAAAAAAAGAGACACTACAGCACAGAGTGAAATGACTGCAAAAGCAAGACTGTAGTTTACAGGGACAGCTGCACAATGTGTAGAACATTTTACTTAGGCAAAACTATCAAAGCCCTAAAGGTAAGAGTCAGAAAACACTTATCAGACATGTGACTACAAGATCTTAATAAATCAGTAGCCCTAAGCTGCAGAAACTCTGAGGCATTTCTACATACAGGAGAAAGTAACAAATGGCCCATTTGAAGGAGAAGCAAGAGCTATACTTGAGAAAAGGACCTTGAGTTGCAAATTCTCCTAATAGCTTACAGCCACCTAGGTTGAACACAAATGGTTCCATCAACTCTATTTGAACTTAAAAAAAACTGAACCATGATAGCTTTTATTAACAGATGTGTTTTTCATAGTCTTTCATTCCATGCATAATCTTTCTTTAACTGGAATTATGTTCACATAAGCTAACTGTTACAGGACCAGAGTAAAATAATAGGTAAGGTAACATCAAAGATTTTGAAGCACTTGTTGGTTATAAGTAAAACTGCCTTCTGCAAATGCATTTTCTCAGTCTAATTTTTTAATATGTGTCAGTATTAGTATTTTTAATAACCATGCATTTTACAACTTTCCTCCAGTAATTTGTATAAGGCTTTATTAGTGGTTTGCATGCAGTCATGTTGCTAATGTGGCTAAATGTGTTGCCTCATTTTCTTCTGGTTTAAACATCAACTTTGTCATGTACATACAATTATTATTTAGTGAAGTTAACCATATGAATGCACTAAATGTCATTGAACAGTATTGTACTGATCTGAAGAACCTCACCTACTTATTGGTATATAGGTGTAAGTGCTTTAGAGTCTTCTAAGTTTTTTTGGTACTTACTATCACAACCACATTTCTAATCTGTGATACTTTGTTATGGTTTGACAAAAATATTTTCAAAATGTAGAAGCTTGTTTTGTTTTCTTTAATAATGTTGTTTTCACTTCTGGAACTGTACTCGGTGTTCGGTGTTTTGTATAGTCTTTGTAATGATATTAGGTTACTAGTTTGAGTATTTGAATGCTGGCAGCATATTGCATTGTATTGTTTACTTGTCATTGATGAACAGAGGACTG
Organism: Protopterus annectens; assembly: GCF_019279795.1. Lineage (NCBI taxonomy): Eukaryota > Metazoa > Chordata > Ceratodontiformes > Protopteridae > Protopterus > Protopterus annectens. Next base: position 163,126,936 of record NC_056736.1, read on the forward strand.
AAAGTCTGGACTGTTGATCACATCTGAACTTTTACACCTTCATTTCGTACTTGATCAGTCAAGTTTCCTCAGCTCCATTTTGGAAATGATTAAACATAAATGTATTGAGAAGTTGTTACAGATAAGTAACCGTTGAGGTTTGTCTGCATGTAGTATATTACCTAGATTACACACACTTGCTGGTAATGATGGCAGTGTTCCTGTTATGTGCGTTAATAATAGATCTGTACAGAATGGCCATGAGTTTTATGTCGAAAGATACATTAGTAGTACCAGCTCTTAAAGGCACTGCTATTAATATTTCGAAGAACTGTTGAACTGATTTGTGTTAAGATCTGTATGGTAACTGTGTGTCTGATTCATCCTCAGGTTGTTTTTAACAATTGTCATTTATTTCTGAAGAGTAACATTGGTTCATAACAGTTTATGATCCGCATTTATTCAATTAACACATTTTTGCCAACGATTCTGTGCCATTGCTTATGTACTTGGCACTGCTTCTCCAGTCTACAAAAGTGCGTGTTTCTTTAAATCATCGTTTACATTGCAAGTAAACATAACCTTTGATTTTCTTTCAGATAGTTGGCTTTACAACTAAGTTATAAATTCATGTTTCACTTTTTCTATTTCCTCTCAGACTACATGTCAGGGTGCTTATGTGTTATCACAATCAGATTTCGAACAGGAGAAACAGCTGTATGGCTTGGAAAAGAACCATTTCTCCATTTTGAAATGTGGTTGCGATAATACATAAGTACCGTTATTTTTTTTTTTTACTTACTTGCAGTGGGAGTGGTAAGGATTAGGTAGCCTATCTACCAGAAAAGGAGTGGTTCCTGGCCCGGAAATTGTAGCTATTGGCCGTTTGGGCAGTTTTTTCCCATATCTTTCAATATTCTGGTTTAAAAGCCGCACTTGCGCTTGTTTCCCGCCTTTCCTGTAACTAGACTAGTCCAGACACAGAGTTGCTGTATCCAGGGCTGTTAGTAAGCTTCTGAGCCCTGCAAGCCTTTCTGTGTTGGAGGGAAGCCTTCTAGCTTATCAGTGGGAGTGGTAATCACTAGGTAGCCTATCTACTATAAGAGGAGTGGTTCTGGCCCAGAAATTTAAGTTTATTGTCCGTTTGGGCAGTTTTTCAATCTCTCTCAACTTTCTGGTTTTAAAGCCCGTGTTTGCACTTGATCCCCACTTTTCCCATAACTAGTCTAGTCCAGGTACATATTTGCTGTATCCAGGACTGTTTGTACGATTCTGAGCCCCCCAAGCCTTTGTGTTGGAGTGGAGCCTTCTAGCTTATCAGTGGGAGTGGTAAGTACTAGGTAGCCTGTCTACCACAAGAGGAGTGGTTCTTGGTCCAGGAATTGTAGTTTATTGATCATTTGGGAAGCTGTCCATCTCTTTTAACTTTCTGGTTTAAAAGACCACATCTGCACTTGTTTCCCATCTTTCCTGTAACTAACCTACTGGAAAACACTAGAAAGTCTTAAACTGAAACAAGCCTTCTAGCTTAAAAGAGAGACTTTGGAGTGATTAAGTATCAGTTTTCTGTATTTTCTTGCTGTACTTAACTGTTTTCCACCTAGATGCTGATTTTCCAGCATTTATTTTGTTTTAAAAGCTTTTTTTTTTCACATATTGTTCTTATTTGACTGCCTGCACATTTAAAAAGTTGTTTTTTTGTTTAAATAATTTTTTTAACTGTTGTAGGCTACACACTAAAGTGCGATAGCCTTTTCTGATTGCTTTTAGTTGCTTAAAGCTATTTTAAGTGTACGTCTTACTGTTTTTGCCTTATCTTTTTGAAAAAAAGCAAAAAACAAACAAAAAAATTCCTTGTTTCCCTCCTTTCTAAGCTAGTATAGTCCAGTTTTCAGGCTAGTGCTGAATTCAGGGCTGTTACAAGTTTCTGAGTTTCCCATACCTTACTTGGATAGAGGGAAGTTTCTCTGTTCACCTGTGAGAGAGGGGAACGTTGAGCAGCCATCTGTCCCAGGAGGAGTGGTTCCAGCCCGAAGTTAGTTTAAAAACCGCATTTGCACGGTTTTGCTTTCTGGGCAGCACCAGTTAACTAGGTTTAAATTATTTCCAGCTCCACTACGTCTCCTCTTCAGTTTTTCCCTTGAAACTAGTCTAACTCTCAACCTAAACACTCAAAAAGCATCCTACAGTCCAGCACTTGATCAGACCTAATAGCAAGCACTAATATACCCCAACACTTGATTGCCCAGCAGGGCAAGGCTCTTTATCCACCCCTCACCAACCAAGCAACTAAGCAGCTCACCCTACTATTCAGGCATGACCAAAGGGCAACTTCTGGTGTACTCTCCAGTCCAGCTGGTGAACCTGGGTATCCTGAGGCAATGTTACAACTGCCTCTTGTACACAGACAACCCTCTCCTCCTACCACAAAACACTAACATATGTGAGAAATGCAATTATACAGCCAAACAGGAGGCTAAGATCTCTCCACCCAAGACTGGAACAGACAGTCATGAGGATAAGGTTAACACTTGCACCACACCTCCAGCCTCACATAGACCTACTAAACCAGCACTGGGAAATAATACACATAAATACACTAAATCATACTTGGAAGCTCTAAATAAAAACCTGCAAAAGCATCAGACAGCTCCAAAGCAGACACCCAAAAACCTGCACTTCCCGTCACAAACCAGACAACACATAAAACACAAAAATCAATGTGCCTCACAATCACAGCCCCTAAGGTGAAATAACATACCTAACACACTAGTAATAGGTGACTCTATAGTCAGGCACACTGATGTCCCACTCACTAGGCTGGACAAGGAGAAGGTTACTGTTAGCTGCCTGTCGGGAGCCAGAATCCGACACATAACACAAGCACTCAGGTCACTCCAGAACAAGTACAAATATGACTCTGTCATGGTTCATGTAGATGTGAATAACCTGAGACATATCTCCCTGGACTACATGAAAAGAGACATGGAAGGGCTCTCTGATCATGTAGCCCAGGCGGGTATGACCCTGACCCTGAGTAGCATCCTGACCTCACTAAGAATGATACCTCAGTATAAAGAAAAAATGATCAATTTCAACAATTGGCTAAGCTTCTGGTGTCATTCAAAGGGGATCCAATGTCTTTCAGGCTGGGACTACATGCTCGACAAGCCACGTTGCTTCACAAGAGAGGGCTTGCACCTGTCACCCCTAGGCTTTTGAATACTGGCCAAAGCTCTTGCTGCCCCAATAGTGCCTTTTTTAGGCAAGGCTCAAAAGTCAAACCTACCTCCATAAACAGCACAAAGAAAATGAGGGTTATGCTACTCAATGCCAAGAGTTTAAATTTCAAAATGCACATGCTTGAAGCACTCCTCAGTATGGAGAACGTTGACATCTGTGCAGTAACTGAAACCTGGTTCAAGGCTCCAGACAGCACTCCAGCACTACCGGGCTACAACTCATACCACACATTTCGGCCACAGAACACGGACCGAAACACAAAAGGAGGGGGTGTAGCCATATTCATCAAGGATACCTACACCTCCAGGTTAGTGGTGCAGCATGATACCTCCAAGATCATCCATGTGCAACTAACATCGGGCAAATCTACAATGCAAATTGTGGCCTGCTACACATCACCCTCCATGATCCAGGACCACCACTTTGCCTTTCTGGAGACGCTGGAAACATGAAGGTCCTACCGAACACTCTGATATTGGGTGATTTCAATTACCCTACCATTAACTGGGAAAACTACTTGAGTACAAACTCCCAGGCTCAGTGCTTCCTGGAATTTATCAACTCAAATGCCCTGGATCAGCTGGTAAACTCCCCTACCAGAGGTGAAAACTTATTGGACCTGGTCATCACCAACATGGTCGACAGGTGTTCCGCCCCGGAGGTCAACCTGTCACTGGTTAGATCAGACCATAAACTAATCACTTTGGATGTCCACACCCCAGCACCACCCCCAGCCAAGGATACCACAGTGAAAATCTTTTCTAAAGCAAACTTCACCTCAATTAAGGCAGAGGTGGTAAGTTTCACAGCCCCCATGCTAAAGGATAACACTGCCCAAGATGCAGAATCCTTTACAAGTGCACTCTATGAGCACCTACAAGGATGCATGGATTGTGCCATCCCTAGCAAAATCAAACCTTACTCCCCTAAGAGAAGGAAACCACTCTGGTGGACCCCTGCCATAAACAGGTTATACAATAAAAGGAGGAAACTAGTTCAGGAAAAAAATCAAATCTGAAGAAGGAAATATATCCCTGATCAGTATCAGTAAGAAACTAAGGTCCCTCATACAATCATCCAAGGCTAACTTTGAAAGAAAAGTAGCCATGGATTCGAAAGATAACCACAAAGCCTTCTTCAGCTATGTCTAGAATCTAAGTGGCAACTCGCAGATATGCTCTGAGCTAGTGCAAAATAGCATAAAATATACTGAACCTACTGATATTGCCAACATCCTGGCAGATAGATTCAGTGCAAACTTCACCCCCCTCTCACCTCCAAAAGGGCCCACAACAATACAGGAAAAGTGTAGTGTCCTGGAAATCACAAATGCACAGGTGAAAACAGCCCTTTCAAAAGCCAAAAACACAGTGTCAATGGGGCCAGATGGTGTCCCAGGATGTGTCTTGTACGAACTAAAGAACAAACTAACCCCCCACCTAAACATGCTGTTCAACCTCAGCCTCTCCACAGGCTAAGTGCCCATAGAATGGTGCACAGCAATGATTATTCCACTCCACAAAGGAGGGGCCACAACTGACCCTGGTAACTATTGCCCCATAAGCCTGACTAGCCTGGTCTGCAAGGCCATGGAGTGCATCATCATGGAACTCATTAACATAAGATATTGGAACCTCCAAACACTTGATCCGACCCAGTTCGGCTTTGTTAAGGGCAGATCATGCCTACTAAACCTGGCTGACTTTTTTGAGACAGTCACCAAGGCCATAGACGTGGGAAAGGTGGTTCACACAGCCTACCTTGACCTCGCCAAGGCATTCAACACCATTCCTCACTCAGGTATTATAGAAAAACTCACCAGCCTGAACATAAACCCCTACATCACAAGATGGGTTGCCAACTGGCTTACAGACAGAAGTCACACGGTAAGAATAGCAGGCTCCAGCTCCGACTCTAAACCAGTCACATGTGGTGTCCCGCATGGCTCAGTCCTGGGACCCCTACTGTTCGGCATATACTTCTCAGAAGTACAGGCAAATACAGGAGGACTATGGCTAATCAAGTTTGCTGATGACTGCAAACTGGGAGCCATAATTGACTCTCTGGCTGACACAGACATCCTCCAAAAAGGCCTTACTGAGACGGACACCTGGTGTCAAAGTCATGGCCTCAAGCTAAATGCCAAAAAATGCATAGTCATCCTGTTTGGGAAAAACAAAACACCCACGAATTACCACATCGGTGGCAGCCCCCTTAATACAGAAGAGGTAATAAGAGATCTGGGGACCCAGGTAGATAGTAATCTCTCCTTTGACAATCATATTGCCAAAGTAGTTAGGAAAACCTTCTATGTGGCCCATCTAATTACTAAAGGGTTTGCATCTGGAAATAAAGAGGTTATAGTGCGCCTCTACTCGTCACTCATAAGACCCATCATAGGGTACAATGCCCCATTTGGGATGTACCTCACAAGACACTTCCAACAGCTGGAAAGACCACAAAAGTACCTCACCAAGAGGATTACTGGCCTCAAACATATGTCTTATGCAGACCAACTGAAAAAACTCCAGCTGTACTCAGTGGCATATCGCTTACTCAGAGGTGATCTCTGCCTGACTTACAAAGCCATGTCCAACTCAGAATTGATGGACATGCTCCATCTAAAGAAATCCAAGTCACTGCGAGCCATGCAATCTATTGAGCTAAACTTTGCCACAACAATAAATAGAACATGCTGGAGGGAAAGATTCCTGTCACAGAGACTCCCCATGCTTTGGAACAAAATTCCTAACTATATTAGGCAGAGCCCCTCACTAACACTCATAGGTTCATAGGTTCATAGGTTCATACTAGGCTATCTGCCCTAGGGCATTTATAAGCCTAGCCAGAGTGTGTGTGGCTTTCACCACCCCTTAGGATGAGAATACTATACCCATTAGTTTGCTGTGCCTCTGTCCAGCAGTGATACAGAGATGATTCCGGGTAAACCCTCTGATCTGCCATCCACTCATCAAGATTTCTCTTGAACAGAGTCAGTGAGGGGCTCTGCCTCACATGGACTGGGATTCTGTTCCATAGTGTAGGGAGTCTCTGGGTGATGAATCTGTCCCTCCAGCACGTCCTATTTATATCCATGTTGCGGTTTAAGTCTCTTGCTCTCGTGGCTCTGGTGGATTTGGATTTTTTGAGGTGGAGCATGTCCATTAATTCCGGGTTGGACATGGCCTTGTATGTCAGGCACAGATCACCTCTGAGCAGGCGGTATCACGACTGAATAGAGCTGGATTTCTTCAGTCGGGCATCGTATGACATATGTTTGAGCCTTTATCCTTTTGGTGAGGAACTTTTGGGGTCTTTCCAACTGCTGCAGGTGTCGGGTAAGGTACATTCGAATGGGGAATTGTACTCAATCATTGGTCTGATAAGTGAAGAGTACAGGGTACAATGACCTCTCCTGATCTGGATGTGAATCCTTCATGATCAGGTGGGCAATGTAGATGGTCTTCCTAACCACTTTGGCAATGTGAGTGTCAAAGAGAGGTTACTGTCAACTTGGGTCCCCAGGTCCTGATAACTTCTTCCGTGTTTAATGGATTACCACCTATGTGGTAATTAGGGGTTACCTTGTTTTTCCCAAAGGGTATGACTATACATTTTTGGCATTTAGCTTAAGGCCATGGCTCTGGCACCAGTTATCCATTTATGAGACCTTTCTGGAGGATGTCTGTGTCTGATGGAGTGTCAATTATGGTGCCCAGTTTGCAGTCATCTGCAAATTTTGTCAGCCACAATCCCTATATTTGCCTGCACTTCAGAAAAATAAATGCCGAACAAGAGGGGCCCAGGACTGAGCCCTGTGGGACACCGTGACCCGACTTAGAGTCTGACATGGCACCAGCAACTCTAACCCTGTGTGTTCTGTCCTTGAGCCAGTTTGCAGCCCATCTTGTGACATATGGGTTTACATCTAAGCTGGTGAGCTTTTCTATGATGCCAGTGGGGTATTGTGTCGAATGCTTTTGCTAGGTCAAGGTAGGCTGTGTGAACTGCCTTACCCTCATCAATGGCCTTAGTGACTGTTTCAAAAGTCGACCAAGTTCAAGAGGCAGGATCTGCCCTTGACAAAGCCAAATTGGGTAGGATCCAGTGTCTGTAGGTCCCCAATGTCTTTATTTATGAGTTCCATTATGATCCTCTCCATAACTGCGGACAAGGCTCATCAAGCTTATGGGGCGGTAATTTCAGGGTCCGTGAAGCACCGCCTTTGTGGAGTGGGACCACAGTTGCCGTCGCCATTCTTTGGGTATGTATCCTGTAGTAAGGCTAAGATTAAACAGCTGCCTTATGTGTGGGTTTAGTTCCTCATTGAGTTAAGTGTAGCACACAGCCGGGGACACCGTCCGGTCCCATTGATGCTGTGTTTTTGCTTTAGAGAGCAGCTCTCACCTGGGCATCTGAGATGTTTGGGAGGCTAGACTCTGGTGGGATAGATATTTCTCCTTTTGGGGAGGGAGGGAGAAATTTGCACTGAACCTGTCTGCCAGTATGTTGGCAATGTCTGTGGGTTCAGTGATTTTTATCATTTTGGACTAATTCTGAGCATATCTGGGAGTTTCCACCCAGGTTTCTAACATAGCTAAAGAAGGCTTTATGATTGTCTTTTGTGTCATTAGCGATTTTTCTCTCAAAGTTGGCCTTGGATGATTTTATGAGTGATCGTAGTTTTTGCTAGTATTGATCAGAGATGCCTTCCATTTAGGGATTTTGCTCTGTCATGTCGTAGCTTTCTCCTCTTGTTGTAGAGTTTGTTTATGGCTGGAGTCCACCAGACCGGCGCCTGCCTTTGGTGGAAAGGTCTTGATTTTATTAGGGATTGCTTGATCCATACATTCCTGGAGGTGCTCGTAGAAGGCATTTGTAAGGGTTTCAGCAGCGTGGGTTGTGGTTTCCACTGGCTCGGGGCCTTGAAGGATACCACTCCAGTCTTAAGAAGTGTGAAGTTTGCTTTTGAGAAGTTCTTCACTGTGGTCTTTGCTGGGGGTGGGCGGGATGTGGATCTCCAGTGAGATTAATTTATGGTCTGATCTCACCAATCGAGGGATATACTTCGGTGTGGAGCATTTTGTCCCCATGTTTGTGATGATCAAGTCTAGTATATTTTCTCCTCTTGTGGGAATGGTGACTAGTTGTTCCATAGCATTTGAGTTTATGAACTCAAGGAACCTTTGAGCTTCACCAACATGATTCAGCAACCCCTGGTTAGATCAGACCATAAACTAATCACTTTGGATGTCCACACCCCAGCACCACCCCCAGCCAAGGATACCACAGTGAAAAACTTTTCTAAAGCAAACTTCACCTCACTTAAGGCAGAGGTGGTAAGTTTCACAGCCCCCATGCTAAAGGGTAACACTGCCCAAGATGCAGAATCCTTTACAAGTGCACTCTATGAGCACCTACAAGGATGCATGGATTGTGCCATCCCTAGCAAAATCAAGACTTACTCCCCTAAGAGAAGAAAACCACTCTGGTGGACCCCTGCCATAAACAGGTTATACAATAAAAGGAGGAAACTAGTTCAGGAAAAAAATCAAATCTGAAGAAGGAAAGATATCCCTGATCAGTATCAGTAAGAAACTAAGGTCCCTCATACAATCATCCAAGGCTAACTTTGAAAGAAAAGTAGCCATGGATTTGAAAGATAACCACAAAGCCTTCTTTAGCTATGTCTAGAATCTAAGTGGCAACTCGCAGATATGCTCTGAGCTAGTGCAAAATAGCACAAAATATACTGAACCTACTGATATTGCCAACATCCTGGCAGATAGATTCAGTGCAAACTTCACCCCACTCTCACCTCCAAAAGGGCCCACAACAATACAGGAAAAGTGTAGTGTCCTGGAAATCACAAATGCACAGGTGAAAACAGCCCTTTCAAAAGCCAAAAACACAGTGTCTATGGGGCCAGATGGTGTCCCAGGATGTGTCTTGTACGAACTAAAGAACAAACTAACCCCCCACCTAAACATGCTGTTCAACCTCAGCCTCTCCACAGGCTAAGTGTCCATAGAATGGTGCACAGCAATGGTTATTCCACTCCACAAAGGAGGGGCCACAACTGACCCTGGTAACTATTGCCCCATAAGCCTGACTAGCCTGGTCTGCAAGGCCATGGAGTGCATCATCATGGAACTCATTAACATAAGATATTGGAACCTCCAAACACTTGACCCGACCCAGTTCGGCTTTGTTAAGGGCAGATCATGCCTGCTAAACCTGGCTGACTTTTTTGAGACAGTCACCAAGGCCATAGATGAGGGCAAGGTGGTTAACACAGCTTACCTTGACCTCGCCAAGGCATTCAACACCATTCCTCACTCAGGTATTATAGAAAAACTCACCAGCCTGAACATAAACCCCTACATCACAAGATGGGTTGCCAACTGGCTTACAGACAGAACTCACACGGTAAGAATAGCAGGCCCCAGCTCCGACTCTAAACCAGTCAGATGTGGTGTCCTGCATGGCTCAGTCCTGGGACCCCTACTGTTCAGCATATACTTCTCAGAAGTACAGGCAAATACAGGAGAACTATGGCTAATCAAGTTTGCTGATGACTGCAAACTGGGAGCCATAATTGACTCTCCGGCTGACACAGACATCCTCCAAAAAGGCCTTACTGAGACGGACACCTGGTGTCAAAGTCATGGCCTCAAGCTAAATGCCAAAAAAATGCATAGTCATCCCATTTGGGAAAAACAAAACACCCACGAATTACCACATTGGTGGCAGCCCCCTTCATACAGAAGAGGTAATAAGAGATCTGGGGACCCAGGTAGATAGTAATCTCTCCTTTGACAATCATATTGCCAAAGTAGTTAGGAAATCCTTCTATGTGGCCCATCTAATTACTAAAGGGTTTGCATCTGGAAATAAAGAGGTTATAGTGTGCCTCTACTCGTCACTCATCAGACCCATCATAGGGTACAATGCCCCATTTGGGATGTACCTCACAAGACACTTCCAACAGCTGGAAAGACCACAAAAGTACCTCACCAAGAGGATTACTGGCCTCAAACATATGTCCTATGCAGACCAACTGAAAAAACTCCGGCTGTACTCAGTAGCATATCGCTTACTCAGAGGTGATCTCTGCCTGACTTACAAAGCCATGTCCAACTCAGAATTGATGGACATGCTCCATCTAAAGAAATCCAAGTCACTGCGAGCCATGCAATCTATTGAGCTAAACTTTGCCACAACAATAAATAGAACATGCTGGAGGGAAAGATTCCTGTCACAGAGACTCCCCATGCTTTGGAACAAAATTCCTAACTATATTAGGCAGAGCCCCTCACTAACACTCTTCAAGAGAAACCTTGACGCGTGGATGGGTAACAGAAAATACACCCCTGGGATCACTTCATTGGCTCTGCTTGACAGAGGCTCAGTTAATTAATCAATGGGATGGCAAAAGCCGACACACTCTGGCTAGGCTTATAAATGCCCTCGGGCAGATAGCCTAGTACCTAACTATGAACCTATGAACCTATGCATCAGTTTTAATAACATTTATAAACTTTTTTTTTTTCAGTTTTTGTAATGAACCTCACCAGGTTCAGATTAAGGGCCTTGAGGCTATGGTGCTTTCTCCTGAATAGATTTACCACTTCCTATAATTTAGTTCTAGTTTCACACATTGAGATTAACTGGCTTTTCAACAAAGATTCATGCATATGTGTTTACCCTCTTACCACAGGCTGATCCTGTGTTAGTTTTACAATGGGCGAAATCTGCACAGTTTTGATATGTATGAATGTTGGCAGTGGACATTTCTCCATATGATACCTAATTCATCCTAATACTATTATAAAAACCTATGAATTAATCTATACCTGAATTAGTTATAGGCAGATTACATATTGTTTCATTATACAGAGCCTACTGGAATAGGAGTCAGTCATATTTAACCCTGTTCAATCCACTGTCATGAAATTCTGTAAGTTACCTTAGACCTAGTAGGTGAAGAGTACTTGTATGATTCTTGGCACACTACTTAAAATTGGTATAACACTATATATATTCATTCTGTCATGGAAAGGGTATCATATTATTAACCTACATAAAGGATACAATGGAGGTGCATCCAGTTACTGGGACAGCCAGACAGTTCCCAGAATAGTCCTGACTAGCTGCAGTTATGATTACAAAAGCATAACACTTAAGGATTATAACTTGACTGTCATGTAAATGGTTGTACTTTATTCCCAGTTTTGATATAGCAAATGAATTCTGCTTTTTACATGACAAATATGTTGATGTACTAATTGATGTGTACAGCCAGTGAAAATAGGTATATAAAGTGCCTGTGTCAATTAAGCACTAGCTACATAGGATGGGAACATAAGCTATAACTTATTAGCTACCAATAGGAGTAGGTATGCATAACAAGGATGAAATATGAAACCTATCCTACTTTAGCTCAGCCAAGTAGCCTATAGCATACTTTTATGACCCTAGCTTAAGAGAACTGACAAAAAACTATGTGCCAAAGCACATATAAAAATGCATGTCATCTAAACTGGAGTTAGCGCTGATGAAACACTATTAAGAATGAAAGTGCTCATCTATTTAATATTTTTTTTTCAGTAAAGAAGTATTGATTTCTAAACAAGTTAAAAGTGCTTTATTACTATGAAGAGATTGGCTATAATTTGTGGTTATTTTTTCCAGCCCTTGATTTATGATAAAATGGATATTTGACCAGTTGTACTCACATAGTTCAGCTGGTCATCAGTCATGTAAATTAGATGTGTTCTGTACCATTTCCGACACAGCACCATATTAAATAAATGAATTACTATTGTCTATACAACAAATGTTCATTGTCCCGACCCCCCTTTGAACAAATCACTCTAAACACATAAGGCCATTTGATGACCTTTATTGAATATTATCATGGCATGAACTTTGAACACATAAAACAACATCGATTGCCGTCATAATCCTCAGAGCAACGTAACAACTCACCCCGCTCGATCACACCTCAGGGCAGTGTACCTGCTCACCCTGAAACCTCTTCCACTGGGGCAGCATACCTGCTCACCCCCCCCTCAAATAATAGGCAGCGTACCTGCTCACCTTTAAACCACACAACCACTGGCCAAATCAAACCACATTCCTTAAAGGGGGACCAGAAGAGGACAATCCTGACCCTCTTCTCTGCTCCAAACAACCAAATCTTCCTTCACATGAAAATGGGAGGGTGGGAGGGAGGGACACCAACTCACGCCAAATGTAACTACTTCCTTTACCTCCCAACACTTAAATCATCCTAAGTCCCACCCTTCCCTATCTCACTTCCTTAACTACTCCAACCCCCTTCCATTCCTTCATTACCCTGACACTAATTCTAATCACCCAATCATCGACTCCCCAGTCTTGCCCCCCCATCCTTTACTAGTGGGTCCAGGACAACTTAATTTGTCCCAAACTACATTTGTTCCGGCCCAACATTGAACAAACCACTCTAAACACTTAAAGCCATTTGATGACCTTTATTGAATATTATCATAATATGAACTTTGAACACATAAAACAACATCAGTTGCCTTCATAATCCTCAGGGCAGCATAACAACTCACCATGCTTGATCACACCTCAGGGCAGCTTACCTGCTCACCCCCCCAAATAATAGGCAGTGTACCTGCTCACCATTAAACCACACAGCCATTGGCCAAATCAAACCACATTCCTTAGAGGGGGAACAGAAGAGGACAATCCTGTCCCTCTTTTCTGCCACCAGCCTGATCCCAGGCTGTTCCCCCTCCTAAACCTTAACCTGCAGCATATCCTGTAAAAACAGCCTCAGATGCAAATTAAAAAGATCCAAACCTAATTCATTAAGTTGAACCCCATCCCTACAGAACCAACCCTTCTCTCCTTGCTGAAAGTCTCCATGCTGAATGATATGCATACCAGGGGTTCTTAACTGCTTCACCCATGTATGATTAACAAACCTCCTAGCCTTTTCAATTGCCTTATAACTGTACGTATACTCCAACATAAGCGAGGAATCAACACCGACCACACAATTTCCATACCTGGATACCCAGCCTTTAGTCTCAACAAATCCTGCAAAATAAGCTCCGCTAAATGCTTCTTGGACAGAATATCCAAATCATTACCCCCAAATGAATTATTATTATATCAGGACACCCTAACTTCAATTTAGCCTTCTCCAGTTTGGACATTAACCTATCCCAACACATACCCCTAACCCCATGCCAAGAGAGAGAGCATCCTAAATGAGATAAACCCAAATTTCTCCCATCCTCTCTGATTAAAGTATGTTTCCCTGCCCAGTGGACGTATAAATGGCCCAAAATGCGTGTACGTTTCCCTAAAAAAAAAGGAGAAATTGATGTTAATAAACACAATCATTATTATCTAATATAAGGTAAAAATGCATTTGAGGACCACAACCCCATTCTTTTAATAACCTCAGTTGAACTACCCTGTCTAGCCAAATCTGACTCATGCCAAATGTAACTACTTCCTTTAGCTCCCAACACTTAGATCATCCTAAGTCCCACCCTTCCCTACCTCACTTCCTTAACTACTCCAATCCCCTTCCACTCCTTCATTACCCTGACACTAATTCTAATTACCCAGTTACTTACTCCCCAGTCTTGTCCCCCCCCCCCCCCGTCCTTTACTCGTGGGTCCAAGACTACTTAGTTTGTCCCAAACTACATTTATTCTTCTTTTCATGCAATATGACTTTTCAAATGTCAGCTTTCCCCTGGGTCAGTTGCTGATTTCCATCTCAGACTGACATTATTTTAAGCTAGTCAACAAACAAAACAAAAATGAACAATAAAAATATAAAAAAAAAATAAAATAAAAATCAACTAAATCTGAGATATCAATCTGTTTTGGTACGGCTAGTTCATGCCATTTTCCCAGTCCTAATATGAGCCTAGCAGAGACTGAACAGTTCTTAAAGGTCATGGCTTTGGAAAATATACCAGTATTTCCTTTACCATTTTTTTTAGTAAACTACTTTAAATCAACCACTGTTGCTGTTAAGAAAAATCACTGCATACTCCTAGACACACCCTTTTGGTTTCCTCATGTTCTTGGTACAAATATGTTTTTTATTATTGCTCCATTAAACTGGTAAATTTGATGGAAGTAATGCAGACTTACAGCCTATTGAGTTCTGAAAATTGATTAAGTTAGAAAAAGTGTATGCTTTCTTTAACTAGCTCCCATTGCATATCTATAGGTTTCATCAATAATAATAATGCCAAATATCATCTAACACTTCTCTCTACTGTTAGTAAGACAAATTATACTGTAGCATGTAGAGTGTTCAAAATTATGTTCTGAAAATGAGAAAAAGAAAATATTGTTAAGCATCTTCATAACATAATAAATGTATTTGACAACATTTGTTACAGACCTATTAGTGCCATTGTGCTCCAGTTCCATATTATGCCATAAAGCAGCTGTCAACACAGAACAGAGGGAATGAAACTGATACAGCTTTAAAAGCTATAATACATCAGGCATTGCCACAGTCCTTTCAGTGTGTGTGTGTGTGTGTGTGTGTGTGTGTGTGTGTGTGTGTGTTTTGTAGTATCATGTGTATTATATTTTAAGATGCACTTCACTTCTGTGCTCGGATATAAGTGTTACAGCTTTCAAAACTATGAAACACCTCATTTTCTTTTCTTTTTTCTTTTTTTTTTCTTTCCTTTCTCTCTTGCATTCTGTTTTTAATCTATATCCTGCATTACAATGAAGGTTTATGTACTATAAAAAATATCCCTAGTTTCATAGGTGCTTACCAGGACAATGACCCTAAAGGGCCTGTTAAAACCCAGCCATGCTTCCCAATTATATTGGACAGAGTCTGTGACCATTTTGTTTTAGCTTTACATTCAGAGAATAAGATGACAAAAAAGGAGCAGCTCCAGCACCAAACCCTGTGGTTTATGTAAGCATATTTCAGAATATCTTTGTGTTTTGTACTTCCTGTATTATGACTTGTGTTTAATTGAAGTAGTAATATAGTTTGCTAGTTGTTCAAATCATATTGCTTGATTGTGGTGATTATATGTATAATTCTTTGAGATGGCTGAAGGAATCTATTTCAAATTCTTTAATATTTATGTATATTGTATGGTTTCCTTATCTTTATTTTTAGCTTTAATGCGACCTCTATAACATTCAAAAATGTTTTAGGCATTGCAATTCAAAATAACCTGCTAATGTAGTTCATTAGCGGTTTGGCATAGAGGTTTAAAGCTATGAGCTAATAGACTTAAACTGTTTCACAGTCCTAGATTTCATTAACAATCTTCCTTTGTTGATTGTGTAATTCTATACAAGTCCATTCATCAGCCATTGTTCCTAGATCACCCCCTGAAAAGGGACTTTATGTCTGGTGGGCTTGAAAGGTTAACAAATGTAACTATTTTGCATGAATTAGTACATTTTAAAATTCCTGATCTCACTGGGTTGCAGTTAACAGCATGATGACCAGTATGTTACATATATTTTCTTGTTTGAAATCTTTTCCTATATTGAGCAATACAAATTGCAGCTATACAGATATTTTGCACTCTCTTTTTATATAATGATAATAATAATAATAATCATAATAATCATTAGTCGTAGTATTAGTATTATCATCATCATCACAATCATTATTATTATTATTACCCTGGACAACAGTGGTCAACTATGAGGAAATAACTGTGGTTTTTATGAGTGATCCTAGAATGCTGTTTTTTTTAAGTGACTTGCCCACTAGGTTTGCTTGTGTTGACAGCATATTCATCGCTACTGTATGGCTACACACAGGTCATAAAGATTAGATGAAATCAAGAAAAAAAATTTCTTTGTTATAAAGAGAAATGTTTCACAGGATGTAGAATTTTTATGATTGATTATACTGGATTTATCTTTGTTTCACTTTCTCAGCTTTTTTCTTTTACTTAGTGATTTATACCGCTCGTGTAGATGAATTACTTTCATATCACATAGAGTCTTCTGGGCTAGATGCATCTTCACACAGAAATGCCACAGATACTGATATGGATTACTAAATAAGGAAAGCTTATTGAAATTTATCTTCCTATTTTGCCCTGCTTTATGTGTAGAGATCACACTGCTAGGCCATTTCATTTATTTCAATGGGAAAGAAACATCACTGGAACTGAAGATGAAAAGTGTGCAGTGTTCAGCTATCACTGCAGACAGATGGTGTGGAACATTTCTTTTTATTCTGTTTTATTATTTGACAGTTGGAAAGGATCTACCAGGCATAGCTCCTGTTCCTCAGAGTTGACATGGGAAACCTGGATTGATTAACAGACTTACTGAAATATTTTCTGTTGTACAAATTAATGATGCATTCTAACTGAAGTTTCAAGATTCTGGTTCAGTTTAAGAGGATAATTTGTGTTTTTAAATAATTGCCTTAGCTCAACAAACTATGTTACATTATAATAAGTTGATGTATGTCATTTTATTATGCCCCTACATCATATATGCTAAATGTTATACTCCTACTGTAGATCAATTTAATGAGGCTAATGCTAGTGTCGTCAATATAAGGCCTGGTATGCAATCAAAAGCTTACGCTAATACTGTTTTTTGTGGTAAATTATATTATCAATAAAATGTTATGTACTTTCTCGACAAAAGCAGCTGATTGTGTGTGTGTGTGTGTGTGTGTGTGTGTGTGTGTGTGTGTGTGTGTGTGTGTGTGTGTGTGTGTGTGTGCATGTAAAACAAAAGAGAATGACATATAAACTTTTAAATGACTATACAAAATGTCATATATTATTATGCATTTCTTCAACATTTAGATGACTTTTAAAATAACTTCTATTTGCATTTGCAGGATAGTGTACAATGAGCAAACCTGTAAAATATGCTAACAATAATGCCTGATAGTGTTATTGGTAATATGTAATTAACAGTGGAGGGCCTCTATACCCTTGAAGGGTAGTTAATTACACATTAACACACAGTGGAGGGCATTATTGTGCTTAGAGAATGGGCTCTCTGTAAAATTGTGTTTTATTTGCTTATTTACTTTTTTAGGTATTAATACTATTTTATATATACTTTTAATGCAAAATATTTCCTCTGCCTAATGTTTCAAACTTGTTGTAGTATATGTTAATGGTGTTGGAGGAAGCATTTTACATCAAACATATATAAAAATAATGTAGCCCTTAAAAAATAAACAAGTAAAACACAGCAATTTTACATAGAGCCCATTCTCTGTGTCATACACACATATAAAGTGTCTTCTGCTTTCACACAAATACATATACACACACATGGTGTCCTCTGCTTTCATACACACATTCACTCACACAGGATCAGTCTCAGTCTCTTTCTCAGTCTCTCAGAAAACAATTTCCACTGCTTTCACACATGCATTCAGTCACACAAGATCACTCTCACTCTCGATCTCTCACATACACAGGCTCCTCTGCTTTTATACACGCATTCAGCTCTCTCTCGCTTTCTCTCACACACACACACACACACACACACACACACACACACACACACACACACATGGGCACACATGCGGGTGCGCGCGCACACACACACACACACACATGCGCAATCACACGCACGCATAGTCTCACTTTTTTTTGTTTTACATTTTATGCTCACTAAACAGCAGAACCACTGCTTAGTGAGCATAAAATAATGGTGGCCTTTATTTTTTTTTCAGTATGAGGTCCACGGCAGCTTAATATGCTGCCATGAAGCGGTAGGCTTGTTTGTCAGTAGGCACCCTGCTGGAGAACATTCGTTCTCTGATTAGGGTGTTGATGTACAGTTTGCCCATTCTCTAATCAGCATTATGAAATGCACTTCTTGTGACACATTGGCCTCATTTGTAATTTTTTACAGAGCAATTGCTGCAGCTTCTGAGTTGTTTAAGGTTCATCAATGGCATGCAAATGCAGTTAGCAAATTATTTTTCAATTTTACATCTTTTATTTTGCAAAGGCTTTCATCATTTCTGATTTTTTTTTCTGCAATAAGAAAAAAATAAGTCGACAAATCAGAAAACTTTCATTTTTATGGGCTACATATTTTGTTAAGCCTCCTTACCTCCTCACTCATTCTGCATCTCGTCTGCACCTCATACACAAAACAGATGCAATTACTTTAAAAAAAAACAACACAGCAGACCCAATTGTAGAAAAATAACAGGAACCAGATCCAAAGTTTTATTGCACTTAGCGCCTTGGCCAATCCAGCCTTCAAAGAGTACATTTTACATAAGAATATTCCCCTGTATATATAAACCCCTTAATATCCAATTAATCAATGAAACAGTCAATAAAACAATTACACCAATTAATTAATGCAATTTAAAGCAAACATTTCCAATTTATTTCTCTATTCAACCCCCCTGGTATAAAAGTATAACATTTTAAAATAAACACAGTTCCCTTATATAATAATAGATTTTAATTAACCTACATCCCCTTTTCTAACAAAAGCTTTTTCTAAAACTGTTGCTTGTAACAAGCTACTATCACTATGATGTTTCTACAGAAAATGCAAAGCTATAGGACTTTCCAATTTATGTTTTATAATGTCTCTGATATGTTCCTGCAACCTAATTCTAAATTTTCTCTTGGTTTCCCCAATATAGAATAGGTTACAGGGACACTTCAAACAATATACTACACCTTCCGTGTCACAACAAAAATTAGTGTTTGGTATAAATACTTTCTCATTAATTCTATAAAAACTAGACACTATACGACAACATATATTACAATTATTACAAGGTGCAGTGCCCTTATATCTTAAGGGAACAGAGACATTCACTACAGGCAACAAAAAGTAGGCTTTCACTAACTTATCCCCCAAATGTTGCCCTTTTTTATAGGCAATATAGGGTATGTTACCAATAATTTTATTCAGCAATTCAACTCTCAGCAAAAATTTCTAATAATGTTTAACTATTTCCCAAATTTGTTCACTTAAAATGTTATACGTAGTAACAAAAAAACATTTTTCGCCATTATTGGGTTTATTACTACTCATAACATACACATTCCCATTATTGTATTTGGAGAGGTTGGTATCAATTATTTTATTTACAGATTCCTTAATCACATCTTCACTGTAGCCTCTATGTAAAAACATAGACAGAGTCTGACGTATTTGTTTTTGTAAATCAGATATATTGTTATAAAGCCTTGATAGTCTAATCATTTCCCAAAAAGGTAGAGCTTTAATGGTATGTTCAGGATGGCAACTGGTTGCCATCATCAAATTTATGATGAACCGTAGTTTTAATAGAACCATCATTCATGCCAGTTAAATGTACATCCAAAAAATTAATTTCTGTACCACAGTGTAAACCATCAAATTTAACATTGTAAATATTATTATTCAACTGACATAAAAATTCCTGAACTTTATCTAACCCTCCATTATCAATATATCTAAAATAAAATAAAACATGTTGTTCTACAAACTCATTTTTATATATATAATCCATTTCAAATTTGGCCATGAAGAGGTTTGCATACATGGGGGCAAATGGTGCTCCCATGGCTGTACCTCGCAGCTGATGATAAACAACATCATTAAAACTAAAGTAATTGTGCAGCAAACAAAAATGAACAAGCTCTACCATGTAATGAGACATAGGGCTATCATCCAGAAAATATTGTACTGCCATTATACCATCATTATGTTTTATATTGGTATATAAACTGCATACATCTATGGAAATCCAAAACATGTTGGAATTCCATTGTATGCGTGATATCTTTTCCAAAAAATCAAAGGAGTCGTTAATATAGGAATCCAACCTCTCCACATAGGGTAATAAAAAATTATGTATAAGGACACCCACATTATGTAAAAAATAATTAGTGGCAGACACTATGGGCCTTCCTGGAGGATTAAAACTATCTTTATACAGTTTAGGAAGGTAGTAAAAGGTGGCCAAATTACATCCATCAGTATTAAATTTAGTGTCAATGTCCTTCTTAGTAAAATAACCCAAGCGACATCCCTTTTCTATTAAAACAGTAAAATCTTCCATTGCTTTTACATACGTACTAACATTACAGACTTTATATGTTGTATTATCATTCAAGTGTTGCAAACACATATTAAGATATTGTGAATAATGAAGCACAACAATCTTGTTGCCCTTATCAGAAGGCTTTACAATCAAATCATGTCTAGCAATAAGATTTTTAAGAGCAAGCCATTCATTCTTAGTCATATTATATCGGGGATAAGACATGTTCTTATATTCTTCAAAAAGCTCTTGAACAGAAAAATTAAGCATTTCTGAGAAACAACGAACAGTATTGTTTACATAGGGGGGAATAAACTTACTTTTAAAATGCACTACACTATTATCAAGTAAACTGTATGCATTTGACATTGTATCAATATTAAAAACATCAGAAACACAAGAATTGAAGCTATCATCTTCACGATCCATTTCAAAATTAGAGTAATCATGTTGTTTATCCCCTTGTTCAGTAAAAAAATATTTAAGATGTAACTTCCTTACAAATTTAAATATTTCTTGTTTTAGTGTATGTAGCGTGGGTATCACTGTTGGAACAAATTTTAGTCCAGGGTTCAATACAGAATATTGCACATCCGTAAAAGAACAACCTGATAAGTTAACAACATTTGAAACATTACAAACAGGAGAAAAATCAGTTCCATCTACTTCTCTTATATGGTTATTTAAACTGTCCTTCATTTGCTGTAAGACCATAACTAGTTCCTCTCTTCTTGTTGCCCTCTTTAGCATCTTCTCCGTTGTTGCGAAAATGCTGTTGGTGATGTTCCGGTTGTTGTGTTGGGGGAAGTGGAGGATATGCCCAGACATCATTAATCCAAAGAGGCAAAAGAAACAAAAAGTTGTTTTTTAGTTCCGGGTTTACCATTAAACCCAGAAGATACAGTTTTCTTGTTTCTCCACAAAAAGGCACACCCACTATTGTAGTCGCGCAAGTCTCTTTTAATTTTGTGTAACTTAAAGTTGACCTGTTTGTTCTCAAATTTGTTTAATTTGTCCTTCATATTTTTAAAAACCTCACTGACCTTGTAGGAACTGACTTTACTTAAAATTTTATTGTGCATGATACTGAGATCATTATTAAGTTTCTTGTGTAAAAGTTGCTCCCTTTTGATCAAAATGCTAACCCATTCCATAGCGCATTTGTGTGCCACAGCTAACCATCTATCTTTAAAAACTGCATCTGCGGTATCCGCAGAATCAAAAGGTGTACATGGACTCTTGAATGCTTGCAGCCCTCGAGATGAAATGTCTAACTCAGAATATCTGAGCAAACCCAATAGGTTAAAATGACAGCGGGTCTCTCTGAAAATAAGTTTTATAGTTATATTACTTAAATTACTTTTATACTTGCTTGCCTAAAAATGCATTTGCTAGCATGTGCAACCATTCTATCTTACACTACATGATAGTGAGTTGTATCACCACACAAAAATCAGGTACCATTGTAAGCTCTTGAGCTACAAGAGATATAACATGAGCCTTTGTCTAATTGATTTTCAGGTAAAGTGTTAATCCTCCAGAATTCCAAAAGGGCAGTGCTCCCAATTTGTGGGAATTTTGTCTTGCTCTCCCCCACAGGTATAAATTATTTCACCAAACTGATCTTTTCTGTGGATCTTCATATCTCTCTATCACCCACTATAACACACTAGTGGTGTTTGTGTTCCTTTGCTTTGGTTTAAACTAGGTTCAGGTTAAACACATTCAGCCTACTATCAAATAGGTGAACTTCCCTTACATTGTCAAAATTTATATTGCCTGTAGAAATTAGCAGGTGGATATAGTTCTATGCTTATAGTTCTCACTGGTAGCACACCTATTAATAGGGCACTACATGCTGTTTGGGGCTTTGTGACATGACGCCTCCCTCTAAATAAATCTGGGTACAATTATAAATAAGATTAACATAACGTTCTGTGGAGTGGTGCAATATGGCCTTATATTTCTCCACATCATCAGGTATAAAATAATCCATATACATTTCTTCCAAAGTTTTTGAAATAAATGCACATTTACAACATTAATAATCTATAGTATTTGCAAAATTATTTAAACCAATCATATTCATATGTTTTCAAAATGTTTTATCTTCACTTCATTCAATCTGGTTCCAGTCATTTAGAAAACTGACTTTTCTCTCAGCCCATAGGATTAAACAGGGTTTCAGAACCACTGATTCAGTGAATCTTTAATTTAAAGAGAGAACACATACAGAAATCACTGCAAGTGCTGTGAGTCCTACTATTCAGAGAAACATCAACCCTTGATTGCTGCTGACTTCTACCTGCCTATCACTTCTCTGTCAGGTTGGGTGTCAGAGCTCATGCCATGTTTAATACATTCTCAGCAGTTTTTTTCTTTTTTCAGAAAATATCTTTGTGCAACACAAAATTGAAAGGGAAGACTAAAGAACCCTGTGCTCATGGGATAGAAAAGGAAGACAGACAAAACATCATTATCAATAAAACATAAAAACATAAGTGCAAATTCAAGAAAGCTTGCACGAAATTTTTTCCATGTGTGCATTGTGCGCAACAATTTTAGATTCAATAAACTCGGTGTAGTGGTGCTTAATCATGCACACTCACAAGTAACTAGAGAACCTTTCATGCAATGCAAGTTTTGGCTAAAGTAACTGAATTTTATGCAAATTAACCAGGTGGAGTGATCCAATAATCCGTAATGCATTTGTGTAGACTGCATGTTCATGTTAGTAGTGTACACGGAAATTTTCCACATACACGAGTCTACATGGAAAGAAGGGGATGTAAATGTCCACAAATCTGACATAATTCCCCCAAAAAAGTAAGATCCCATACATAAATGTTCAATTTCAGACATTGTGGATGTCTGAAAACAGCAGGAATTATGTCAAATTAATATTCTTTTTTTTTTAAATTCCCGCACGTTTGTGCTATGTGCCACATTGGGGAAAACATGTTTAACATAAAAATAAAAAAAATATGTAAAAGAACAGTATAATGTACTCTAGACAAAAGGACTGTAAGACCTTGCCTCGAGTCTGCAAAGTCATGCTTTTGTGCTGTTAACCAGCTTACACAGCTATGAACTGTGTAGTTTCTTGGCTGTCAGCATGAATATTATGCAAATGAGGGGTAAATGCTGTGGACGTATTAAATGTACTGATATTCACTTATATATGGTGTTTGTATTCAGAGTGGAAATGGATAAAAGTAGAGGAGTGTGTCATGTCAGTTTTAGGAGCTTTTGTACTTAGTGTGCATGTTTGCACAGTGTGATGCTTGCTACAAATTGTTTGGGTGTAGCTTAGCTTGCTCGTGCGATCAGACCACCCACATCCCAATCATGAGCTAGACAGCTATAAATGGAAACTGGATATATTCAATTAATATAAGTTTTGCATTGCTGTGCTGCATGACATTGCATACAGGAGAGCATCGTGCACTAAAGCAGGGCCTTTATATCATGTCAATTATAGGCTAAGCAGGTGAGCTGTATCATAATTAGCCAATCTCACATGGTGGACCTAATCCAGAACTGTATAAAGTATGCATACACCCTACATTCTGCTTTTCCCTCAATACTCTGAACCATATGAGTACAACCTTCGAAATTTTAACTGAGATAATGCTAGGGGCAGTTGCAGCTATTCTACATCTGCATGTGCTAGATGCTGAAGTCAGTGCTGCTGGTGTTGCTGGCAACTGGCCTAGGCCAAGAAGGAGAAGAATGTTCAAGCCCAGGGTAACCTTCTAGGAGCTACATGAGCTGGAGATTGTAGAGTACTACAGGGTGGACTGGGAGATATTGCAAGAACTCATTTAGCTCTGCCACCCTCAATTCAAAGCCAGAGCTAACTGAGGGGAACCCATCCCAGTTGAAACTAAGGTATGTGTAGCCCTTAGGGCACCAACTACAAGTACTTTTCAAAGACCAACTGAGGACATGATGGGGGTGTCAAAGTCATCAGCATCCAGGATACTCCACAAATTCCTGGATGCTATGCTCCCACATGCCAGTGAGCACATATCCTTTCCCCTTTCCCCTGAGGTGAGGGCCAGCAATATGCAAGAGTTCTATAATGTAGCACACTACCCTGAACTATTGGGTGGCATAAATTGCACTCACGTACACATAAAGGCACCACCTGGTGAGAAGGGTAGAATCTACGTTAACCACAAGGGATACCACTCCATCAACTGCCAAGTCAAATGCAATGCCCAGGAGATCATAACTGTGTGTGCTGGCAACCCTGACAGTTATCATCATTCCCCTATCTGGCACACATTACAGCTGCACCAGTTGTTTGCTTTTGGGGGACATCCCACCGGGCCATTTACTGGGGGATGCTGGCTATGTCTTGGAACTGTGGATGAAGACACCCATCACAAATGTACACACACACACCCATGGTAGAATGCCATAATGAGGGACACACACAAACTAGGAGCATTGTACAGCATGAATTTGGGTTTTTAATGTCATGGGTGCAGTGCCTTGATATATCTGGTGCAGCCTTGCAGTATACTGCACACGTGCACAAATATTTACAGTATGTACTATGCTACACAATCTGATCCTGCAGAAACAGCTGCAGCTGGATCATCAAAGGGAAGGGATACACAGCCCCCCACCAGTGCCTAGGTCACCACAGCCACAGTCACTGGAGGACTCGGAGGAGGAACCCCCTGCTGATGTCCTTGTATGCAGACGTAGGAGTGCTCTGTACACCCTGGCTTTGGCTAAGATACAATGCATAGTGCATTCACTGACAGCCTAGGGACCTAGAGGCTGATACCTTTCTCCTACTCACATAAATATATTAAAACTAATGCCAGGCAACTCACACATCTTGTAACTATCTGTGTATTGGCTGTGTACTGTTTGCATCAGACAGAGTCAGGCCAGAACTGAAATTGTGTAAACTGCTGCATTTGCAAGGTAAGTACATAACCTACACAGTGTTCTAGTGGATTATTATGGCTATGGACCTGATACATTATGTAGGTAACTATAATGGGGTATTTGGACAGGAATTACATCAACTTGGGACTACAGACACCTATTACACTATCATGTCTCCATTTGTAATCAGTAGGCCTCATGCATGGAATATTCATGGAGTCCTACTGCAATGGATTACTGGTACATCATTCAAGAGAGATGTTAGAAAGTAAGGTTAAATGATAGTCAGATTAGTGTGCATCCTAACAGAACATGTGGTTTGTGCCTCCCTCAAAACAGCAGTGTCCTCTTGTAGCTGCCATAACAGTAACTCATCTATGCTATATGAGCATTTGACACAGTTAGTATGCCACACATTCCCAGGACATGACTACAGAATTTGATCTTACATTGCATGTGTTAGGTAACTGAAGAATAGCAATGCACATATTTATGCGGGTGATTGTGTGAAGAAGGATCCTATTTTTATCAGGCTGCTTCTGTGGCTTAAAGGACAGAGACAAGCAGATATTTTGGATGTGAACTATTAATAGGTTGTGTTTTACAGACTGTGACTCTGTGTGTGCTATACTATTATTAACATCTTTCTTATATTAATCCCCCATTTGTTTGTTGCACTGCATGTCTACAACCTATTTAATAACTCTTAGCCAGTATGTGCAAGGTGCAGCAGTGCAGAAACATGGGCAGAGGTCAGACTGCAAAGCAAACAAATTCCCAGCCTGGAGTACAGCTACGAGTGGGCTGGAGACTTTGGTTAAGTAATAGTCTGATGTAAGCAATGCACCTCCCACTTCTGCACTGCTTAGCAACGTGCAAACTTGTCAAAGAATGCCAGCATGCATGCCCATACACTTAGTTTAGCACAGCACAAATCCATTGCTCCTTGTGTAATTTCTTTAAAAAAAGATATATATAATATATATAATATATTCTTTTTCTTTCGGCTGCTCCCATTACGGTACACCACAGTGGATCATCCATTTCTAAAGAGGAAGTTCCATTACTGGAATGAAAGAGCTAAACATCATTGTGGATATTAAAAAAAAAATATTCCAGTGGCTTGAGTGGACTCCATCTGTCTCTTTGCTGTTTTTTTCCTGTCCTCTGCACCTTGCTCTGTCACACCATTCACCTGCATGTCCTCTCTCAACACATCCATGAACCTTATCTTAGGCCTTTCTCTTTTCCTCTTACCTGGCAGTTCCATCCTTAGCATCCTTCTCCCAATATACCCAGCATCCTTCCTCAGCATATGTCCAAACCAACACAATCTTACCTCTCTGGCTTTGTCTCCAACCTGTCCAACTTGAGCTGACCATCTAATATACTAATTTCTAATCCTGTTCATCCTTGTCACACCCAATGCAAATCTTAGCATCTTTAACTCTGCCACCTCCAGCTCTGACTCCTGTCTTTTTGTCAGGGCCACTGTCTCCAACCCATATATCATAGCTGGTCTCACTACCATCTTGTAGACCTTCCTTTCACTCTTACTGATACCTGTCTGTCACAAATCACTCCTGACACTCTTCTCCACCTACTCCATCCTACCTCTCTCTCTTCTTCACCTCTCTTCTGCACTCACCATTACTCTGTACTATTGAACCCAAGTATTTAAACTCATTCACCTTTGCCAGCTCTACTTCCTGCATCCTCACCATTTCTATGTCCTCCTTCTCATTCACACACATATATTCTTAGTTCTGCTGACCTTCATTCCTCTCCTCTCTAGAGCATATCTCCAGCTCTCCAGGGTCTCCTCAACTTGTTCCCTACTTTCACTACAAATCACAATGTCATCTATAAACATCACTGTCCACAGGGACTCCTGTCTGATCTTGTCTTTCAACCTGTCCATCAACACTGCAACTAAGAAAGGGCTCAGAGCTGATCTTTGATGTATTCCCCTCTCCAACTTGATTACATCTGTCACTCCTACCACAGAACTCACCACTGTCACACTGCTCTCGTCCATATCTTGTACCACTCTTTCATACTTCTCTGCCAGTCCCGACTTCCTCATACATTACCACAACTCATCTCTGGGCACTCTGTGATATGTTTTATCTAAGTCCACAAAGACACAATGCAGCTCCTTCTGACCTTCTCTATGCTTCTCCAGCAATACCCCCAGAGCAAACATCACATCTGTAGTGCTCTTTTCTGGCATGACACTGCACTACTGCTCACTAATCATTACCTTCCTTTTTAACCTAGCTTCCACTAATATTTCCCATAACTTCATGCTGTGGTTGATCAGTTTTGCCCCTCTGTTGTTACTTCAGCTCTGCACATCACCCTTATTCTTAAAACTGGTACCAATACATGTATTTTCCACTCCTCAGGCATCCTCTCACTTTCCAAGATTTTGTTAAATAATCTAGTTAAAAACCTCACTGCCATCTCTATTAAACACCTCCATGCTTCCACAAGTATGTCATCTAGACCAACAGCCTTTCCATTCTTCATCCTCTTCATAGCCGTCCTTACTTCCTCCTTGCTAATCCATTGCACTTCTTGATTCACTACCCCCACATCATCCAACCTTCTCTCTCTCTCATTCTCTTCATTCATCAGACCCTCAAACTACTCTTTCGATCTGTTCAAAGCAGTCTCTTCACTTGTGAGTATGTTTTCCTCATTATTCTTTATCACCCTAACTTGCTGCACATCTTTCCCAGCTCGGTCCCTCTGTCTAGTCAATTGGTACAGGTGGTCCTTTTCTCCCTCCTTAGTGTCCAACCTTTATTACAACTTGCCATACACCTTATCCTTAGCCTTCACCACAACTCTCTTCACCATACACCTCATCTTGTTATACTCCTGTCTACTTTCTTCATCTCTCTGACAACCCCACTTCTTCAATGACCTCTTCCTCTGTATACTCTCCTATTCTTCCTCATTCCACCACCAGGTCTCCTTGTCCTCCTTCCTCTGTCTAGATGTCATAACACGCACCTTTCTAGCTGTCTCCCTTACCACCTCAGCTCTGGCTGCCCAGCTATCTGGTAAATGTTCAGTGCCATCCAGTGTCTGTCTTAACTCTTCACTGAACTCCACCTTACAGTTATCCTTTTTCAACTTCCACTATTTGATCCTTGGCACTGCCCTTACTGTTCTCCTCTTCTTGATTGCCAACATCATCCTATAGACCACCATCCTATGCTGTCTAACTATGCTTTCCCCTTCACCACTTTGCAGTCTCTAATCTCCTTCAGACTGGCCCTCTTGCATAGGATACAATCCACCTATGTGCATCTTCCTCCACTCTTGTACATCATCCTTTGTTCCTCCTTCTTCTTAAAATGCATATTCACCACAGCCATATCCATCCTTTTCACAAAATCCACTACCATTTGACCATCTGCATTCCTCTCTTTGATACCATACCTACCCATCACCTCCTCATACCCTCTGTTCCCTTCACCAGAATGCCCATTGAAATATGCTTCAATCACCACTCTCTCACCCCAGGGTACAATCTATACCACTTCATCCAGCTCACTCCAAAATTTTCTTTCTCATCCATCACACAACCAACTTGTGGAGCATATGCACTAACACCATTCATCATCACACCATCAATTTCCAGATTCATAAAATTCACTCTATCTGACACTCTTTTCACCTCCAAAACACTCTTGACATACTGTTCCTTCAGGATAAACCTATGCCCATTTCTCCTCCCATCCACATTATGGCAGAACAATTTGAACCTGTCTTTGATACAGCTGGCCTTACTCCCCTTCCATCTGGTCTCCTGTAAGCACAATATTTCAACCTTCCTTCTCTCCATAATATCAGCTAGCTCTCTCCCTTTACCAGTCATACTGGCAACATTCAAAGTTCCTACCCTCACTTCCACACTCCTAACTTTCCTCCTCTCTTCCTGCCTCAAGGCATGCCTTCCCCCTCTTCTTCTCCTTCGGCTAACAGCAGTCCAATTATTACCAGCACCTGCTGGCTAACAGCACTGGAGGAGGTCATTATTAACCCGAGCCTCAACTGATCTGGTATGGAAATCTATATTGTTATCCGCATATTTAATCTGGCAAACTTTTTTCACCTAATGCCCTTCCTGACATAACCCTCCCCATTTATCCAGGCTTGTGACCAGCATGAAGAAATACACTGGCTTATGAGAACAAAGTTGCAGTAAGCCACAGATAATGTTGGACAAAAGACCAAAAGTAAAGGCTCTACTTTAAATAATGCACTTACAAAATGTTGAAGTGAACAGAATAACTTCTGTTGCATTTGGAGGAATATTGTGAAGTCTGAAGTTCAGATTTCTGTCAGTCTTTTCTCCCTTCATATCTAAATGATGCCACATTTGACAGCAAACCACAATTTAGTGTGAAATACACATAAATACAGGTCAAACCTGAGGACTTGCTGCAGACATCTGTACAGTGGAGAGTTGTAGTGACCTACTATTCCAGACCACATGTCTCCCTAAGACTGCATGTGGAAACCTTGAAAATGTATGCCACAGTATAAGAATATGTACATATATTGTGATGCCATCTGTGTGTATCTACTCCTGCAATAACACCCACATTCACTATAGCCTCCTGTGTCCGCTAGATTTCACCACTCATACATCAACAACTGACTAAACAGTTATCTGACTGCTAGGCTACTAGCTGCAAATGCCAGTAAGAAACAAAGTGATTCTGCAGACCTCCCAAGCTGTTCATCACAGGCCTTGGTTAGGTCCTCTAGGATTAGTTCACCTGCATTCATTTACAAAGCAGACTTGAGCTGTAGCCCATGTGTTAAGTACTGTGTTCTATAATCTGTAAACCTAGATATGTAGGTGTACTAATGTCACTCCAGCCCACATGGTGTGTGTGTGTGTGTGTGTGTGTGTGTGTGTGTGTGTGTGTGTGTGTGTGTGTGTGTGTGTGTGTGTGTGTGTGTGTGTGTGTGTGTGTGTGTGTGTGCACATTTCCCTACACAAGTGCTAATCCCAAACTGGCATGGGTTTGTGCTTTTTTGGGCCTTGCATTGATGCAGGCCTTAAAACTCTTGTCCTGCACAAGGCCTGCTGATGTCATCTACTATAAGATTACCTAAAGTGATGTGAATGTCAGAGTTGAGCTGTGGTGCATGTGTTAACTACTGTGTTCTGTTATCTGTAAACCTAGATAGGTAACGGCTCTAATCTCATTCTAGCACACTTGGTGTGTGCATCTGTGTGTGTGTGTGTGTGTGTGTGTGTGTGTGTGTGTGTGTGTGTGTGTGTGTGTGTGTGTGTGTGTGTGTGTGTGTGTGTGTGTATGTCCCTTGGAAGAAATGTGAATTCCAAACTGGCATGGGTTTGTACTGTTTTGGGCCTTGCAATAGATGGCAGGACTCCAAACTCTTGTCCTGCACAAGGCCTGCTGATGTCATCTACTATAAGATTACCAAAGTCACATTAATTTCAGACTTCAGCCGGGATGCATGCGGTAAATACTGCATTCTACAGTGTATACATTTAGATAGATAGGGGTTCTATTCTCACTGCAGCCAACTGTTTGTGCTTCTCCATAAAGAAAGTGTGAGTTCCACAATGGCTTGATTTTGCACTCTTTTGGGCCTTGCAGTTGATGCAGTCCTCCAACCTCTTGTCCTCCACAAGGCCTGCTGATGTCATCTATTATAAGATTACCTAAAGTCAGGATCATGTCAGACTTGAGGCATGGAGCATGTGATAACTGCTTTCTGTAGTCTATAAACTTAGATAGATAGGGATTCCAATCTCACTCCAGCCCACTTCGGGTGTACTTGTGTGTGCATCTTCCTTAAGAACAAGTGCAAATCCCACCCTGACTTCCAAACTGGCATGGTTTTGTACTGTACTGCTTTGGACCTTGCAGTTGTAGGCCTCCAAACTCTTGTACACAAGGCCTGCTGATGTCATATGCTATAAGATTGCCTAAAGTCATGTCAGTGTCAAACTTGACCCGTGGCACCTGGGATAAGTACTGTGTTCTGCAGTCTGCAAAATTAGATAGGTAGGCTTATGGGATGCTGCCCACTTCTCTTCAACAGACACTGCTAATGTCATTAGCAATAGACTATTGCTTGTGTATATGTCACAAGAGGCCATGGTTATGCAGCGGCCTGACAGATGCGTACATGTAAGATGTTATTAAATGTATGGTGTCATTCTAAGGTAAAACAGTACCTGACAGTGTGGGATAACATGGTGGATTGAGTACACTACTTTGCCAGACATATGACAGTGGCCTGACCTATAATGCCATTATTAGGCTTGGTCGCAAGAACAGACTCACAAATGTAACAATGTACAGCTGAAGCAAAGTAAGGATCACATTAGAAAACCCTTGGGTTCGCAGCATAAAATGCACTCACTGTAGGCACTCTTTGCAGTGAAGATGTGGATGTCTGTGCATGCACAGAAAACTTGTTCAAGTTTGCAGTAAATACGTTGGCCTTGCAAAGCTACAATGCCTTTCAAACAAGCAGACAGCAAATGGAAGTTATGTGACCTAATCTGGGACTACAGTTACATGTTCCAGGAACCTAAATGTGCAGTATGACATACATAGGACATGCTGGAGGGATAGGAACATCTCTCAAAGGTTGACACTCCTCTGCAGTAGGTCTCACAACCTTGTCAAGCAGATCACCTCCATTACCTCCCAACCTTAGAGACTAGGATGTGTGGACATTATTTTCTAACCCCAATCTGTAATGATTTGGAAATAATTAGTCAGAAAACAAGTCTTATGAAAAAAAATAATAAATGATGGACACAGTGGACTTGCTGCAAAAATCTGCACAGTTGACAGTTATGGCAATCATCAATGAACTGACAATAGTTTTCAAGTCAATCCCTATGGTCATACCTATGAGGCAGATGTATGAGTCTAAACTGTGGACATTCAAAAAATATCTGTACGGTTGACAATTATACAGACAGTACAACAATCCAGCCAGCATGTCTGGGACGGCACTTTACCTGACAAATTGAAATATATCTACATTTCTGACCTAATGGTATTCTGCTTTCCAGCAGCAGAAGCACGGCCTCTTCCAATTCCTGACGTTTCTGGAAAAAGTTGAGGGAGAGGTAATAGCAACAGCACCATATCTTACAGTACAACAGGGGGCAATACATCTAATATCTAATATCTACAGTAACTGCAATGTTAAAAGGTATGTAGGTGACAATCTTTACATGGGCTTAAAACTGCAGTTAACTTATCCCCCCCAAAAAACACCTGACACCCATGTAAAACTATAAAATACCATGACAGGATGAATGCAACAGTACTCTACTACTAATTTAACTAAGCATACCTGGAAGTTCCTCTTGAGACAAATGGGTGGCACCCACGTCCACAGCATATTTGTTGATATATGTCTGGGAACTGTCCTGTGCAGCAAGGTTTGCCAGGAATTTCTCTGTGGCTGTGAGAAGAGATTCTGCTTTTGGCCCACCACCAGTGACCTGACGATCCCTGGCCACATCAGCTACCCCCCTCCTTGCTGCATTGATCATGTCTGTGGCGCAGTGTCGCACTAGCTCGTAGCTATGATTTGGATGACTGTGCATTGATGTTGTGCACCAGTTCATCCCACAGAGCTACATGTTCTGATCTATTTGCCCTCCCTCAGGACAGCATGACTTGACAATGTTGTCTCAAAGCCTCAATGATGAGGTAATTTTCTGTCTCAAAAAATGGTGGCCTGAAACAGGTATGCATAATGTTTCCTGAAATACAAAGACATGAGAACATATATAAGGATCACATGCATACAAGTAAACTATGTAGAGATACAGCAGTAAAGGAAGGCTGTCAGTATTCACTGCTTGATTACACATCTTATATTCAGCAGTGGGCCAGAAATAAAAAGAGTGTGGACGCAACTAGGATAGTAGCAATAGTGACATATTTCTGTCTGCGCCATGACAGATACTCTCGTATGCTCACACACCCAACCCAGCAGTCTATTGTAATGTGCCCAGTAGCAGGAACTATCCCTATAACAAATAAAAATAAACAATAGGGCCAACAAAACAGCAGTGTAATGTTGCAACTGCTATCAAAGGAAGTTTTCAAGAGACCTGTGTACCTAGTTATCACACATCATTGTACCCTCAGTGTACTCTTCATCCTCTGTATGTCTAATAAGGCTGGAGATGAATGCCATGTCATGAGTGCAGTTCTAACAAAGGCTTACTGATGTAATCCTCATTCTCCCTAAGTATATTCAAACATATACATCATGTAGGAAACAAAATGGATACATACCTGATGGAGTACAATACTCCTCTGTTGAAAGATACCTCTCTACAAGAAATGTGTCAACAAATTACACATAAGAAGTAACCTTCATCCACACTGGTTTGCCTAGCTACAAATTAGAGTTTTTATGATGGTTGTCATTAGGAGCTGATTACATCTGAACCAATCTGTGCTTCAGAAATGCTAAATGCAGTCTACACAGCTGATTTGTAGTATAATCGGCCAATCCCATCCAACTACTCAACAAGATTTAAGGCAACAATATAGATTCCATTCCCTTTCTTATATGTTGAGGTGAGAATTAGTGGGATAAAGATAGAAAGTCAGCACAGAAAGAATGTTTGTAGCAACATTTTTTACATAAAGATCCATGTGATACAAGCTAAAGCTGCTGCTTCTGCTGGCAATAGTCATAGACAGAGAGGGTGAAGACTTTGCAAGATGACAACACAGAAGCGTAACTGTGGCACCTGTGGCAGCCTTCATGAACAGCCAGAGCAAGAATGAGGAAACTCATCCCACTGGAAATTAAGGTATGTGTTTAAGGTAAGTATGTTAGCCACAGGTATCATTAACAGAGTAAAAGGCAACATGCTTGGTGTATCCTAGAATAAGGTATTAAGTACATTAACCATAATGTCAACAACTCAAACAACTGACAAGTCATGTGTGATATCATGGTAGTCATCTGGAACATGTATGCTGGCAGCCCGTGCTTCTAGCATGACTTCCATATATGTCTGTTTCTTTTACACCTGTGGTTGTCTGGAATATCTTTGACAAATCATTGAGGACTGCAGTCTGGAATTACTGGGACACATCTGAATTACATACTTCAAATTCCTCTGGGAATTCATGCTGATGCATAACCTGACATTCTAGGCACTTTTAGGGCTGTAATAGCAATAGTTAAAATGTGTCACTATCTGTAGGCCTTTGGCTTCCATTCTTTAGAAGCAGACATTCCATCTGTACTGCACTGGAGGGATAAATAGGTGATGGCACAGTCATATATATCACAGTTTATAATGCTGATGTACATATACATGTATTTTAAATGCTAGACACAGCTGTATTTGAGCCCAGGACCATGTGAACCAAAAAATAAATGTTTTCAAAGCACTACACAGATTGAGCTGCAGAGTCAGTGATATAGCCGGTGTGTTTTTACATGCTGTACAGATAATTGCACACTGAACTGCTGTTACATACCTCACTTACATCTATTGCTATGTGTATGGCTTTATAGTGATATATTTCTCTACCAGATTCCCAGTTTGATTCCTATTTTTCCTTTAATATTTTAGCAGATTTGCTGCACGATGCAGCTTGATGTACAGCATTGTGCAAATATGCTTAATTATGACAAAATGGCAATTACTATGTTTAGCTTACAGTACATGTGCTAATTAACTGGTTGTGTGGCTTGGTGGGTTGATACACTATTGTTCATGTCAGGTGGTACTGGGCCCAAAATAGGGCATAGATGACCTTTTTGAATGTGGCTATTATCCTTTCACATACATGTAATAATACACCGCCATTTAGCTTAGTGATGCTGCACATAGCACAGTATTGTGCATATTTTCTTTAAAGAAAAGAAAATTGAGGAGATAGGAAAGTAGTGAAATGGGGTGCAAGCAGGGGGGAAACATAGTGAAAGATAGGTAGGAATGTGTAGGAAGGGTGTAGGAAAGAACCATAGCTATCCATTTAAAGAACCATAGCTATCCATTTCTTCAACAGCAACAACTGTGTACTTCCAAAGGTTTTTAGCTGAATTTGGACTGCCACCCCCAGTGAGAGGATTGATGACAGCATAAGTGTGTTGTCAAGCCAATTAGACCAAATTAAGTGTGTCCAGTGGACACATATGTGAAATGGAGAACTATGGATGGGACGATATTTTTTTCGGGATAGGTGCCATTTTTTTTTTAAAGAGAGTGGAATGTTATGGAAAAGACATAGGTATGTGTGGGGAAGGTAAGTTGAGAAGGTGAGGAAGCATTTGCAGACAGACAAGACATAAAACAGCACACAGGTTGCTGAGAAACACAAGAGGGGGGTGAACACCTTGGTTGGGAAGGGAGTGGGGGGATCCAGGTCCCATGGACATCAGACATGGTAACAGTGTGACTCAGTTCTCACCTATGGGACTGTCAGCACTGCACCTTCACTGCTCCTGTGGACACAGTGGCTGATGCCAGCACCTGTGGCCAGCCTACCACACCCTCCATCTGGTGTAGGCATGTGCCTACAATCTGCTGCACAAGCCTATGCACCATGCCTGGCAGTTGTACACAGGTGATATAGGCATCCTTTCTGTCTCCACTCCCAGAAGGGGGCACACTCCCAGCCTGTGGGGTGGAACTATTTGAAGATGCAGGTAGTGCAGAAGCAGCAGGAAGGGTGCTACCAGGCTGCAGCCCAGACATGCTGTCCCCAGTGCCTCAGCCAGGGGAGCCAAGGCAGGTGAATCAACAGGAATCGACCTACCTTGTTGCAGTGTGGCAAATAAAATAGAAGCATAAAGGAAATAAAAACAGTAACCCAAACAGCTGTAATGAATATAATAAAAGAAAACAATAATGAATAATGGAAAAATTGAAAAATAATATAATGAGAAACACAGCAATAAATAATGTAAATGAAAATGTAATTAACAACAAAGTAATATTAAATTATACATAAGGACAACATAAAAAGTAATACCAAATAATATGATAATAGCAAATGATTATAGTAAATATATTGATTAAATAAATAAGAAGTTAAGGGGTGAGGTGAGAGAAAAAAGGAGGACATTATTAACTTCACAGATAATATAACAAAACATACTACAAATAGGTACTTTCATATATGTTAGATTTTTACTTGTAACACTGACTACTATGATGTTTATTATTTGAAATACTACCCATTTTCTTACACACACTATAGTTAGGATCATATTGCATCCAGCAATAATTCAATGTTACTTATATTGGAATAATGATGTTCCACATACATACTTCTCAACCTCTTAGCTTGAGACATTCTGGCCCAAGCTATACATAATGGTGGGGCAAAGGCACAACAATAGGGAATATTCTTACACAGTGTGGTCTTACAATAGTAGCAAGGTGTTTGAATAACAGATTTTGCATTAAAATGCATTTTCAGAGATGTCTAATATCTACACTTCAGAGGTCTGACATTTTTTCTGACATCAATCCTCACCAATTTGCCAGAGACTAGTCAATAAAACAAGATTATATACCAAACAGACCACACATATGGGGCAATATTCAGTACATTCTACAAAAATCGTGACTGTTGAGAGGTACGTCCTTGTACACTGATTACACTTGACAGCTGGACATTCAAGGCACAGGTCTATGGGTATGCACCTCATATGCAAGCATGTTTATGTTTTATTGATGAAATGCTAAAACAGTATTGAAAACAGCACATTTTTTTTCAATTGGCTAGTGTGGGATTTGAACCCACAAGCAGTGGATACAGTAATACTGAACATTGTATTTGAAATACAACAATATCACAGCACCGTCTCCTTTTACACTTTATTGATTCTATTTGCTTCAAATCTTGCATTTACACACATGGATAGCTGCCTAGACCTTCTAACATACATGTTTACCCTAATCAGTTATTGACTGCAATCTGTAGCATATTTCTGACAATGAGCAGACCACAACATTGATTCTTAATCTGGGTATTCAGCAACATTAAGTAATGGCTGAAAGCTATGCTACACAGAACCTTATGCTAACTTGCTTTTACCTGCTTTTACAGTTCAGATTTGCATTGCCACATTAATGAACGTCTATGATGTCCCAGGTGTTTCATACCTGACTGTTAAGACTGCAATATCTGAACTTTTTTATTTTATTATGAATTAATTCATTCATTTAGTACTTTATTGATTTTCTTACATACCACACGCTTGCCTCATCCTTACCAAACACCTTGCATTAGACCACATTGCAAGCTCTCTCTTCTGCAGCTGTGGTAAGAGAGGGAAGCCATTATGTATACCAGTTTTTCACAGATTCAGCTTGTATAGTTATAAGTTACTAGATAACATGCTTACATATCTGTGGGGCATTCCCCATCTGTTCCTCTTAGATCCACTGATCCAAAGTATCCCTCTTTCTTCATCACAGGTCATCAAAATGGTGACAACACTGATCCCCAGTGGAGGAATACCAGTCACACTGGTCAGGTCCCTAGCCAAACTACCCCAGGCTTCAGACTTGCATTCTGAGCCACCATAGTTCTCCTACAGCAGAGTCCAGTAAAAATCCTAGACTCTTGAACTACCCAATATTGTGCCCAAAAGCACATTTCCCACATGACTACCATATCCGCACACAAGATTAGGCTCCAAGGAATGCTCAGCAATTCCCACCAATTGCCTTTTAAATAGGATGCATTCCCACCATTGTTCATCATATTGAACCTTTCAAAAACATGCCATGCAGCTTAACATCTCGTAAACATGGAAACCCATGTTTAAGTGATGCTTAGCATCATGCAGCTTTTCTAACTATAGCAATAATTGAATTTAAAGTGAATGGATGTTTCAGTAACTTAACACAGTTTCACAGCAGTATATATAAAAAAGGTATTACTGCTTAGGAATTGAACTCAGGACCTACTACACTATAGGTCATCATTCAACCTATCTCGCCACAAAAGGAGTGAAGGGAACTCATGTATTTTCACATATAATGAGAAGGCACTACTGTAAGTGTAGTGCAGTGTCACTGCATGGGTTTACACGGTTCCCAGCATTGTGCAGCTAAAACAATTGAAAGCATCCAGTTTCTATCTTTAGGTGTCTGGCTCATGTCTGATGCATGGGTGCGCAGAGCTAAGCATAGCTAGATAACATGGCACATTGTGCAAACATGCACATAAAAAGAAAAAAAAAAGAAATCCAAACTAGTGAAATAATTGCATGCACAGCTCTGGAAATATTTCTTATACTCCTTTTGGTCAGGTTAGCGGGTTGACAGGTATGTGGGTGTGCTGTCGGTGTTACATGGATTCATTATCCATGTTGTTCTGCAAGGTTTTGCACTGCAAAACCTCCCTTAGGTGCACTGTATCATTAATATGAATGGCATATTACTGAGGGAAGATCATGGCTGTGTACTCAGATCCATTCCTTGTAGGCTCTACACGGTGCCTACATGGACTTTATTAAATCCTGAGATAGACTACAGCTTTTAAAGTTTTGTTTTTCATATTCAGCTTCTCAAATTACTTTAACAGTCTTTTTCTTATAAATAGAAAGACCTAAGATACCTAGTTAAGCTGTTTAATGGTGTTCCTAAGCATATTATCATAACCCTAAATTAATCATTATTGATAGTCATATTAACATAATAATATAGTTGAGTGAAGAGTATTCATTTCTGAGCCATTAACTATGTCCATCTTTGCTATTCAATACTGTGATCTTTTAATGTAGGCCTACATACTGGAGCTAAAATTCCACTACTTGATATACTATCCAATTATTTAAATGCCTCTCTCATAATATATATATATATATATATATATATATATATATATATATATATATATATATATATACAGAGTCTACAGGACTGCAATTGGTCACCATAACAAAATCAGTTTCTGGGTTGCAAAAAAAAAGCATTTTAAGCTTTTTCTTACAGCTGTGTGTAATTAAGCAGGTCACCATTTTGGTCAGCCATAGGGCTCTTTTTTCTACTTGAGTGTTTGCCTCCTTTCCCTGTAACTTAAGTAAACTGACTCTTACATTAAGAACTATAATACTTATCTTATAGCTTTAGGACACCTTAGGAAACCTAGTAAACTGCAATAGCCCCGCTACGTTCGCCCTCGCTACGCTCAGGCTCTCTTCGCTCCCCTCCCTGTCCCCAATTCCCTCCCACCCTAGTACCTCTAAATTTATAGTACTATAGCCACTCCCCCACTTTCTAGATCCTATCTGCTTTCATCTGGGATAATTCATCCCACCCTCATTTTTCTACCTACATTTTAATAGCACCTATTAGCTTTCATCTGGCATTCTCCCATCCCCCTTCCAGTACCTTTACCTCACCACTCTATCTTCTGGTGTTGCATCACCAGGTAAAACAGTTCCTTAACTCACTAGCTGAATCAGGTAATGATATACCCCTCTTTACTACCCCTCTTGTTCACACCATTCCTCCTTACCTTGTATGAAAACCAGTTTCTCACGGGATCCATAGTATCACCCCAGCTGTAAATCCTCCCACCTTCAACCATACTTACAATACCAGGTCCTATCCAACATCTTGTTCAGTCTATCAACATCTCAACCCCAGGCACATTAGCTCTAGATCCAAACACTACCACAAACTAATCAACAAATTCCTGAAGTTCATCACCAAGTATAGACTTCACCTAATTCTTGGTGGTGATATTCACCCCAACCCTGGCCCACCCACTTCAAATACACATACCCCCTCTACTTGCAATCTAAGCTACAAACCTACAGTTAATAGACCAACTAACTCTCTCCTAGCCAGTCATCTCAATATTAGAAGCATTAATAACAAGGTACATGAATTGCATGCACTTCTGGATGTCCACTCCCCTGAGATTCTATGTTTATCTGAAACCTGGTTAAAACCTAACACTACAGACAATGAAGTGTTACCACCTGGGTACAACATACACAGGCTGGATCGTGCTTTGAGGAAGTGGGTGGGATAGCTGTACTCTATAAATCTGAGTTGAATGTCACCATAGATGTAATACAACCACCTCAGATTAATAACTCAGAGATTCTTGCCACCAAATTGCAACTTAATAAAAATAAATGCATTAATATCATCTGTATGTACATTCCCCCAGGTAACAATATAGCTACACTTGAAGATATCCTGCACTGGCTATCATGTTACTACCCCGAAGAAACCCTACTACTTGGAGACTTTAACATAGACTGGGGCACCTGTTCCTCAGAATCCCCAACCACCCATATTAACCTGCATGCATTTACACAAATCATATCCACCCCTACCAGGATAGGTAAACCCAACCCAAAAGAAAACATACTTCTCTGGGTATTCATAAATAGTCATCCCCAACTGTACAGCTCTGGTATCCTCCCTGATGGTCTAAGCGATCACCATCTCACATATGTAATTAAGCACAAAGCCATTAATTCCCAACAACCCTTACTCAGAAAGGTTAGAAACAATAAAAACTTTGACCCTGCCAAATTCCAACAAGAACTAAACTCATGTAATTGGTCTATTCTAAAACACCTCCCCTTTGAGGAAGCAGTAGCATACTTTAATAACAAATTCCTTGAGATCCTTGATTTGCATGCTCCTGTTCTTTCAAAGAAAACAAAGGCAAAAACTGTGCCATGGATTTCTAAAGAGTCTAAACTTAAAATGACCCTTAGAAACAAAGCATGGGCTTTATGGCATTCTTCTAAAGACCCCCAAGATCACATTAAATGCAGGTAATCCAGGAACGAAACTAAAAAATCCATTTTACAAGACAAAAAATAATACTACTGCAATTTACAGACAGTAAATCAAAATAACCCTCAGAAGTTTTGGGCAGGTTTAAATAATCTACTACATCCTGGACAAACTTCAACCCCAATCCCTGCTGCTACTATTGATAAAACCCCTGAAGATGTTTCTGAAAGTTTTAACTGATTCTTTACTGAGACAATTCAAGCCCTAGCTAGCCAACTACCTCCTAGCTCCCCTGGGCCTGAAGATAGCACCCAGAGAAATCTACTCCCATTCAGCTTCCAACCAGTTGCCATTTCACTTATCCGTACCTTGATCAAAAAATTAAAACCCACTACACTTTCTGATGATCAACTCCCTGCTGAGTATCTACAAAAATCAGCTGATGCTATTGCTTACCCCGTCTCAATACTAATCAATCGAACCATAGTAGAAGCTAAAATTCCCACCGTCTGGAAAATATCCTATGTAATCCCACTTCACAAAGGAGGCAGCTCTACTGAATTCTCCAATTCTAGGCCAATAGCTATACTCTCTCCACTTGCAAAGATTATGGAAAAATGTATTCATAGACAACTCATGCACCACCTAATCCAGAATCACCTTATGGCAGACACTCAGCATGGCTTCTGTCCTCATCACAGCACTACTTCAGCACTCCTAGCCTTTACCAACACCATAAACCATAATCGCAACAATAATTATATATCCTCAGCCCTCTTCTTGGATCTTTCCAAGGCATTCGATATGGTTGATCACCAACTTTTAATCCACACCCTGCAAACATTCTGTCTAGATACTAGAGCCCTTCAATGGTTTCAATCCTACCTAAATGGTCGACAGCAGGCTGTCCTCTGGCAGAACAAACTCTCTAACCTTCTACCTAACACCCTTGGAGTACCACAAGGCTCTATACTAGGGCCCTTGCTGTTCTCCGTCTTCATTAACGACCTTTATACTGTCATCCCAAAAGTCAGCTGTATCCAATATGCTGATGACTCTACTCTGATTTGCTCGGCCACATCTCCACTGGAGTTATGGTCAGCTACCCAGACCACCTTTAATACAAAAGAAAACTGGCTTTCTGAATGTTGTCTGATCCTAAATCCCCAAAAAAACTAAAATGCTGTTATTTCACCAACACGTAGGTCTAACACTTTCACCTTTACCATAAATTCAAATTCAAATGATGGCACAATAACCTCACCTGAACCCTCTACAAAACTATTAGGTGTCATCATAGATAATAATCTAAAATTCGACCTACATGTTAACCAAACTATCAAAACCAACAATAAAAAACCTAGGGTCACTTTACAGAATAAAAGCCTTCCTAACCCCTCCAGCTAAAATTGCCATAGCTCACTCTCACCTTCTTTCAACCCTTCTCTATGCATACCCTCTACTCTTGAATTTAAACAAGACTGTCCTTAACAAACTCTCAATTTGCTACAACCACATTGCCAGGTTTGTCACTGGGCTGCCTTTTAGGACACATCATTGCATCAATCTAAATCAGCTTGTGTGACTTGAACTACCCAGCCTAATCCAGTATATCCAACTGATTATGGCCTATAAAACCCTCTATAATACGGACAATACTCCTGCACTTAAAAATATTATCACCCCCTATAACAATCCTAGACCGCTTCGATCCTCTAACAAACTACTTATTCAGACTTGCAAAATTAATAACACAGCCGGTGACTCTCTCTTTGCAAACTCTGTAAGTAGATCCTGGAACTCTTTTCCAGCTGATATTACCTTACTTTCCACCTTAGGTCAATTTAAAATTAGAGTCAAACAACATTTGTCCCTTAACTGGCTATGTCAATATATGTACATATATAGATAGATAGATAGATAGATAGATAGATAGATAGATAGATAGATAGTTGAGTCCCCTTCTGAAAATCGAAAGTTCAAAAGATTGAAAATAAAATATCTAAAATTCAAAATTTTGAGTTGATATATATATAATCAGCAGAAAGTGTTTGTGCCCAGCCCTCCACATGAGGGGTGGAGGGGGGCTTCCCACTGCATTAAAAATGTTTTTGATATTTTGAACTTTATATATTTTATTTTTAGTCTTTTAAACTTTCCATCTTCTGACATAGACATATATATATATATATATATATATATATATATATATATATATATATATATATATATATATATATATATATCCGGGGTCCCCTTCAGAAGGTAAAACTTTTAAAAGCTTGACTTTCATATGGCAGAGACCATATTATCAAACTTTTAAAGGTTCGAACGGTCTGAATGCGATCTCCATAGAGCACGGAATGGGAAAATTTCCCTTTACCGCAATGTAGTGCAATGTCAGAGTTGGTATATTTAAATAACGGGGGTGTGCAAGGGGGCTTGCCCCCCTGCTAGCACTGTTTAGCTTTTTTATGTTTATATTTTTTCACATTTTTGAACATTCAAATGTTCGATCATATGGTCTTGGCCATATGAAAGTCAAACATTTGGGTGTTCGATTATGTGAGGTAGACCCATAGATATATATATATATATATATATATATATATAGAGAGAGAGAGAGAGACACACACACACACACACACACACACACACACACACACACACACACACACACACACACACACACACACACACACGCGCACACACACACACACACACACACACACACACACACACACACACACACACACACACACACACCCACACACACCCACACACACACACACACACACACACACACACACACAGCACCTGAAATGTTAATCTTTAGCAGAGTTCTTCTTGATGAACATAAGTAGCTTCTCCAAAAAATAAGAAAAAAAAGAAAAAAAGAGAACATTGTAAGCATGAACTTTTTTTAAGTTGAACTTAACATAACAGTAGAAGTTCAAATGATTGCTGCTGCAGTAGCCTTACTTATAAGGGTTATATCCTGCCAAGCATATAACAGCCAGCCAGCTTCCAAAGTTTCAGGGCACCTTCCGTTCACCCAAACTGTCAAGCAGCTCAGGCTGAGTTCACTAAAAGACAAGTTTGGTTCTGAAGCCCTTCAGAGCTTTCCTGCCAGCAAAGAGAAGAAGTCTGCACCATGAAAGAACATTAATATGAATAACAAAAAGTAAATGTCCACACCTTGTCATAAAAAAATGCACCAAAAAACAAGGGGGATGGAGGGTGGGAATAGATACTGCAGCAGTGATCATTCTAACATCTACTTTTATATGTTCAACTTACACAGCCGTGCTATGCTCTTCATATTGATCACTTCTGCAGTAACCTTAGCTATATGGATAGATTACCATAGCAGACTATATTTGAGA
The DNA here is from genome assembly GCF_019279795.1 of Protopterus annectens. NCBI lineage: Eukaryota > Metazoa > Chordata > Ceratodontiformes > Protopteridae > Protopterus > Protopterus annectens. Next base: position 163,171,298 of record NC_056736.1, read on the forward strand.
GGAGTAAGGAGAAGGGTCCAGGAGACCCTGTAGAGTGGTCCTAGCAAAGCTTTATCTAGAAGGAATCAAGCTTATAGTGCTTTGTAAAAGTATGTGTATTGGATCAAGTAACAGTTTCAGGAATACCTGCAGAATCCAAACCTTTCCAGAAAGCCATAGGTAAAGTCAAGTGCCTGAAAGAGTGGGCATTGACCTTGCCTCGAATAAATTTATCAACAACCATTTGGAAATAGTCTGTTTTGACACAGGCTGTCTCTTCTTTTTCTTCTTCTTACCTTCTCAAGAAATGAGCAATTGATCCAAACATCTGAAAGATTTAGTTCTGTCAAGACACTACTTGAGTTGTCGATTGACAATCAAGGTATGGAGTATCTTTTCTCCCTCTTTTTATGTTCAGGAAAGAAAATGGGGAGATGGACAGTTTTACTTAAAGTAAACTCAGATACCACTTTAGGCATAAAGGATGGATTAGTTCTCGAAGAATCTCTGTCCCTAAATAAAATGAGGCAAGGGTGACGCACCATAAGAGCTTGCAATTTGGATACTCTTCTTACAGTAGTCAGGTCAGTTTTAAAAACCTCACAATCAGCCAAATTAGTTGGTTTAAATGGAGCAAGTGTTAGCTTCTCTAACACAAAATTAAGATCCCAAGGAAGGGAGAACATTTTAACATGAGACTGCCTTGAAAGAGGAAGATCCATCAGCAGACATGCTGAAATGGCTGATAAATTAACCTTGATAGAGGAATAAGAAAGCACATATGATTGTAACTCGCACTAATATTGTAAAACCAGAGCATAACTAGCCATGAGTAGATGCTTTTAAATTGTTAGCACCAACTGGAAAATACTTTCTATTTGTTAATATATGATTTTCTAGTAGCAGGATTTGTTTCCTCCATTAGGTCATAATGCACATTATCTGAAAACTGGTGCCTAAAAGGAGTTAAGACCCTATCATCCAGGCAGTAAACTGAAGATGATTGATGTTGAAGTGTATTAAACACCCATATTCCTGAGTCAGTACATCCATTCTTTGAGGAAACATGCGGTAATTGTGCCTGTCTATTTCCAAAAGACGGGAGAACCATGGCTCCCTGGCCCAATAAGGAGTCACCACAATAATCTTGCGGGATTCCTTCTGAATCTTTAGAAGTACCCAGGACTTTAGTGGAAAGCCATACAGGAACATTCCTCTACAAAGAAAAGAAAAGGCAGGCCTTCTTACATGGAGCCCTGGACAGAATGTTGCCAGTTGATTGTCCAGAGAGGAGACGATGAGGTCTACTTGCGGAACTCGCCCCATAGATGGATCAAATCTTTGAAGACTTCCTGATCTAGTTTCTATTTGTAAGGATCTGCACTGGTCCACCTCAGCTTGTCTGCCATACAATTTGTCAGGATTATATTATATGCTCGAAGAATCTTTTCTTTGAACACGTAAAGAGCGACTCGTAAAGAGCGAAAACTGTAAACTGCGAACAGCCACTTCCACAAATTTTTTTCCTGGGGAAAAAATTCACTTGGCTGTAAACACAAAAACAAACTTTAAAACCCTAATCTATTAACTCACAGGGAAAAAATTTGTGGAAGTAGCCATTTGCGGTTTCTAGTGTTCACTCTTTACATGTCGGTGTTTAAGCATTCAATGAAGACACTCTTTGAGCTTTTAATATAGACTTAATTTTTCTGTGACAGAATGTAGGATGCCTTTAGAGTGAGATTGTACTGTGAAGCTATATCCCAAGCTAAAATGGCTAGTCTGCAAAGGGGGTATGGCCTGGCTCCCCCTTGCTTGTTAATGTACTTCATGACTGTGATGTTGTTTGTAACCACTTGATGAGGTGCAATGGGCCAAAGATGGTTGAGAGAGTTGAGTGCCTTTATCAAGGCAAGCATCTCTTTGATATTTATGTGCTTTCATCTGTCCTTGGTGTCCCACACCCCTTGCACTTTCATTTCTCCTGAAACTGCCACCAAGCAAAGTCTGAAGTGTCTGTGGTGACTGACTGGTTTGCAGCAGGAAGGGAGATGGGAAAATCTGGATTTAAGGATATTTGTTGTCACCACCAAAAGATTTCTTTTCTGACAAACCCCAGTATTGGAATCTGAAAAGATAAAGGGTGTTGACGCTGGGACCAAAGGGATTTAAGATACCACTGTATCTTTCTCATGAGAAGTTTTGCTTTGGGTATAATGAGAATCATGAATGCCATGAACCCCAAAATTCTGAGGCATTCCACAGTGACCAAAGTCTGAGTGGAAAACCATAGAACCTGATCTAAATAAAGATTTATTTTTTACTTGTGAAAGAAAAGCTCTTTGAACCGAGGTGTATAGTTTACATCCCAGGAACACAATCTTTTGTGAGGGATTCAAGAAACACTTTTGATTGCTCTCCTGGAATCCTAGCTTGTGCAAGAGATCTCCCACCCAAGAGAGAGAGATGCCTGATATTTTGAAAAAGACCCTGCAAATATAAGCAAGTCATCCAAATATGGAAAAATGTGGACACCCTTTAACCTGCAAAGAGCTATAATTGGATATAGACCTTTGCAAATACTATTGGTGCAGTGAATACTCCAAAGGGTAAAGCAGAGAACTGATACTGCGATCCAAACACAAACTTTTAAGAAACACCTGAGGACTGGATGAATAGGTGCGTGATGATAAGCATCTTTTAAATCTATTGTTACCAGAAAACTTGAAAGAAGAAGAAGGGGTAACACATTGTGAAGTGACATCATTTTGAATTTGGTCACTTTCACAAACAGGTTTAGGAAAGAAAGAACAAGAACTGGTCTCCAAGCATTTTCTTTCTTTTTTATGTGGTGAAGAACAGGTGGAAACAAAACAGTCTGATCTGCAGGATGAGGAATGCCCCCCCCCCCCAGAAAGTAGGAATTACCACCCACTGCCATCTGTAACTCTGACAAATGATTTTCAGAACCCATTTGTCTGAAAAAAAAGTCTGTTGCCAAAGAGGAAAATGTAGATTCAGACTTTCCGGAAGAGTAAATAAGCCATTGTGCATGAGGATCATAATGTCTCTTGAACAGTCATTCAGACTTGTTTGGAATGTCCTCGGTTTTAAGAGTTTTGAAACTTCCTTTTGGCCCCCTGTTGCCACTTCTCCTTAATGATCTGTTTTCTTGAATTCTGATGAGTCTGCTGATTCTGTTTTTTGACAAAACTGGACGAAGAGAAAGAATATGCCTTGGGCAATTTGGAAAAGGAGGGCGAAAATTCTTAGAGATTCCCTGAATCAACGTGACACTTTTTTATCACCTTTGCAGCAGAGGGGCAAAAACACTAAATCTCTATCCAATGTAGACTTAAAATCTCATTTTTTACACCATCTGGGAGGTTCTGAGAATGCAGACAAGCAAACTTATTTTATGAGAAACTATTTTGCAAGAAAGATAAACAGTCTGAATTAAACCTTGAGCCAGTCCCACTAAATTACTCCAATCCAATGAAACATGAGGAGAGTAGATACATGCTTGTTCTTATGTTTCTTTTTAACAGGAAACATGAGACCAACTGTATTACTAATGGCAACTATTGCTTCCCTAGGTATTGGAACAGCATTCTGATACAAGAGGGAAACCTTCCCTGTTCCCTCTCCCAGGACCAACAAGAGTGTCTCTCCCTTGCCTACATAGTGTACCCCAACAAATACAGAGGACTTAGCAATCCCCTGGTCCATAGAGGCTGTAGGTGCTACATCAGAGGGATCCAGGCTAAAAGATGAGTGGTCTGCGTTGCAACAAATAGCTACAGCAGAGTCATCCACTGTGCCCGAGACAAATTGCTAGCCTGTTGTGGTGCCAAAGACTGTTTGCTTAACTTTGCCTTTTTGTGATTGGAAGTACCAAATTTTTTTCAGGGGATACCCAAAGTGGTATTCTTAGTAGCTTGGATAATTTGGCAAGGACATCAGGGATCTTTCTCTATTCTCTTCTGTAAGTGCCATGGGATCTTTTACTTCCACCTAAGTTACCACTAACTCAAGCACAAGGGGCTGCAGTTTAATGTCTCATCCAAAGGATGGAACACTTGGGAGTGCAGCACTCCCTCCATGTGAACTATTGAGACTGCTGCAAGAAATCTTTTGGTAGATTTATCCTCTGCTCCAGACGGTTTTGTTTACATTGCAGTGTAAATTCAGGTCTTTAAAGTGGGTATTGCTGCCATTTCCATGTTTCTTCTTAGATGAAAACACTCGGGTAATAATGGAACTGTCTTAGCTTTGTAGGCCAAAAAAGAGATTCTTGTGAAAGAACTTGCTCAGAATGATGTAGAATGATAAGGCTTGTAAAAGCTTTGCTTAAAGAACAGAGTGCATTCCTGAATATTCTTGGTGAGGAATCTTTGTTGTTTCTCAGGTTAGGTAATATGTTTGGATAGGTACATATAAAAGAGAACAGGTCCGATTAGGGAGAAATACAGGGGAAAAATACCTTCCTTGAATTGGAACTATACATCCTTGGTGATTAGTTAGGTTAGGTAGAAAAATTTGCTGACAAGACTTGACAGATGGTAGCTAAAAGAAAGTTAATTGGCCAAGTAAGTGTCAAGGTCTCTAATGATAACAGCTTTTTTATTTATGGACAGCACCAGGTTTGCAGTCATCTGAAAACTTTTGTCAGTCATGGACTTTATATGTTTGAATATTTGACAAGTATATGCCAAAGCAGGTGGGTACCTAGTAAGGCACTCTTTGGAAAATTATTGGTGGCAAGCCTTTGTGAGGAGAGTGTACCACTGAGCCTTACTGTGTGGTCTATTTCTGTGTTTCAGTTAGATATCCAGAAGCTTACATGAAGATTAATATTTAAGTGGCTTAATTTAACAATTGTATTATATTGTGTGATAGCATCAGATCTCTCAATTTTCTGCAGATAATTTATGTGCACAGATTTTTTTTTTGCTATACCCAAACTTGACAGTACTGCACATACTTTCTCCTCTCTGGTGCCCACTCTTTGACAAGCTTTTACCTTTGACAATTAGGGAATCGATACTTATTCCAAACTCAGAATGCAACCCAAAAAAGCAATTCTTCATCCCTGCCAAATGCTCCTGCTTCAACATACGGCATATCACCTAACGTATCTCCTTTCTGAGTCTCTTCTCCTCTCAAGATTCACTGAAGACTGTCCCACTTTAGAAAATAATGTATATGTTGTAAATTACAATATATTTGGTTATACAATGCACTGTGCTTCTTCAATGAAATGTATATATACATCTTTTCTAGGTAATTAGTCTGAATTATACTGTTATTGCTTACATTTCTGTATTTTTTGTTTGTTAAATGTTTGGGCTGAGCCGAAAATCAGTTAATATTGATCAGTGCACTACCCCAGAAAACATATATAGATAAATAAATACTTCAGTCATCTTCATAACAAAGATCTACCTTTCACAGACCTGAATTGCTAAGGGTCATGGGCTTATAGACTTTTAATATCTTGGTTCATTGGGAGCATTAACATATGCTCCATTATTTCACAAATAATATTGATGAGGTTAATTACACTAAAGTTCCTATGGCTGGTGATAGGGCCACACTTATAGCGGGTACCAATATGATCATTCTCCAAGCCTCTGTCATTTAAAAAGGCTGAGACTCAATACCTTTTCAAGGGAGTCAGACTAGTTTTAATACTAAGTGACAGCCTGAAATATTTTCAGCACTCATGAAGCTAGTGTTTTCAGTTTCTGAGACAGGTGATAATAAACTAATCAAAAGTTATTGTGGATCAAAGAGGCTGAGTAACAAGGGTCATAAGCAGGGAGGGGAAAATTGGAACTAAATTTATGTACATATACATCTGCAATATATTGTGTGTCTGAGTGGGTGGCACCATTTCAGATCATTTCTATAAATTGATTATTATTTCTGAGTTTTCTGCTAAGGTTAAAGAAAGACACAATTATATTTGGAAGAGGTAGCAGTATACAGTTTAATCTTGGCTTTGGCATTTTTGGTCTTAGTCCTGACTTATTTCTTAAACCTTCTGACATCAGTTCTAGAAAAGGGAGTTTATTCTTTAGTGCTAGACATGTCTTTCTTTCTATCTCTGACAATTTTCTCAGGTTCTGTGCTGAAATGTCAACAACAGTAATGGTGAGTGCTGACATGTAAGCAAAAAAGATTGAAAATGCAGGAGAAGAGTGAATATCAAACATCCCTCTTCTCTTTAAAACTTCTTTTTCAGCACCACACACCCCAAACTTGTATATAGTAGTTCTGGGATTACCATAAATCAGAAAAAATGGAATATTCTGAGAAATGGCAGTTAAGTTTTTTTTCTTTTTCGGCCATTCGGTCTCAATATTATGTGACGCAATCTAGGGAGCCCCGACATTTGAAACAGTTGCCATTTTCTTGATGTCAGAATTCTATCCTAGGGACTTATTTTTAAATTTCCCATCATGCTTAAAATTTATAGGGGCAGATGCTTTAGTGCAGGACTGTAGATGAGAATAAAAGCTGATGTTTTTGTTATATGGCTACCACAATAGGGAGAATTTTTAAGTTTTCTTAAAGTATCTAAGATACTTTGGAGATTGGATTTGGAGAAATTCCTGAATATTGTAGGGTTAGATGGAATCTTGTACTGGGTTTTTAGGAAAAATGTAATGACTTGCAGCTTAGACGTAGTGATGGTTAGTGAAAAACTGAGAGTAGAACAAGCAAGTATTATATTAGTGTGGACATGGTTGATGAGATAAGGACTTCTGGTGGACAACAGTGGTATTTTCTCAAGGAAAATAATGTTGATAAAGTTAAGGAATCACTATGCATATTTGTTGTCTGTCTCGCATGTTTTCCTTATCATTGATGGGTAGTTGAAGCAAACTAAAATGACTGCACTGGGTTCACTTGTTCTATATAAATATCAACAATGCTGCTTCACTGTATCTAATCTCATGGTTTTAAAGACAGAAAGCAAATTTTAATCCCAGGCTTTGCTCATTTCAACCTTCTTCCAGCTGAACGCAGGTCTCTTCTTGGTTTGGGGAAATGTTCCCTACAATGTACTCCTTTGACTTAATAATCTGCTGGTTTAGTGAAAAGTGAACCATCTATCTTGAATTCTCATTTAGTCTATATTTATATTGCTACTTAGTTTTAGCTGTATGCACCGAATGGCTTCCAGCTTCCTACGTATTTTGAGAGTTGGAGGGTTGGCATAATGGTTAAGAAGTTTATCTCACAGACACAAAGTGCAGAGTTTGATTCTTACCGTACATTTGCAAGGCTGCAAATGGCAAAAAAGGGCAGCTAACTTAGTAATTACCTATAAATCCACAATATCTTTATTTGTGGCATGTATTCCTTCTCAGCCATAAACACAGAAAAAAACAATCATGAGATCAGACAACCTATTCTTACTGTTTCAATAGAGGTTGAGTCTAGGCTGAATTTAAGATTTTTTTCTTTGGTTGTTGTAATTGATGCTTCAATATAAAAGTATTAGCTTGGATAAAATATGAAATAGTATATAACCATAAATTCAGTTTTGACCATTTGAAGAAAGCCTTGTAACCAGTATGACAGAAACTATATCATATTTTCCTTTCCAATATTTTTGGTCATCCCATGAATATGTATATTGTTTCTTCAACCTCAACATTCTTGATTACCTAATCAAGTTAGGAGGTGTCAATTGTAACTCTTTAGGAACTACATGTGTGTCTTCATTTCATACAAGCCTATCTGTATATGAGGTACCTTCTTCCAGCTGCATGATCCTGGGGAAGTACACAACAATTACCTGCTTTAGTTTAAAATGTTGTTGCACTTTAGTCTGTTGTAGAGCAGCAATCACCCTTTCATTTCATGGATTTCAATCATAACAATTCTTCTAGTTTATAAGGTATGGTTCACAACAGCTATGTTTGTAAATTCCAGAGACAGGGCACTGAGAGGAAATTGCTTTGTGGTATTCACATGGTTTATTGCCACTGAGGCAGCATCTTGCAGAAAAACATGAGCATTTGGAGCTGTGGCCTCCATGATTAGTTTTCTGTCTGTAGCAGATTCACGTCAACTAACATTAGATATGATATAAAATTATTTGTAAAAGGAATGATTGGATCTTATCAGTAAAGACATTATCAGATATCTGCGGCTTATCCCAAACATTTCCCAGTGGTCATCCTGCACTCCGACAATTTTTTAGTAATTTCTTAAGGAGATGCTGTAATTGCTCTGTCCTATTTTAACATACCATCTTTTTACCTAAAAGATGGCCAGACAAATTCATTCATAAGAACCATACACAGACTATTTACGTGTCTTAGTACACTGGGCAAATCGTGCATTTTGAATTTCCTGCAAGGCAAGTTGGTGTCTTCTGCATTCCTAACCTGTGTTGAACCTGCAGCACAAATTACTATTAGCTGTTTAAAGAGTAGAACCATATCCTGAGTAATGGATACATATCTAGAATGTTGCTAACAGCATGTTCTTACTCACTCTGAGCTCTCCATCATCCAACAATGCCAAAATTGATTGCAGAGTTCTTTGCCAGTGGCTCAATGAATTTGAACTTCCTAAGGTATATCCATGCAATAAAGTTACCCAGAAGTATTATGTCCATCTGGCAGGTGTACCCAAGACCTTTACTTCTAGCAATGCCACCAATAAATCCACTGAAGGGGATTAACATTCACTTAATTTCCACAGCTATTTGATCAGGACCAACTTTATCTGCATACATCAGCCCAATCTTTGATAATATCTGTTTAGCTTAAATGTCTCAGACTGCTGGTAGCTCGATCAAAGACATTCCATTACTTAATCTTCTGTCCTATAATATGGTCTAGGTGTAGCATGTATGCGTATGCATGTGTGTGTGTGTGTGTGTGTGTGTGTGTGTGTGTGTGTGTGTGTATGTGTATGTGTGTGTGTGTGTGTGTGTGTGTGTGTGTGTGTGTGTGTGTGTGTGTTTGTGTGCGTTAGCATGCATGTGTTCATGCAGCATTCTTCTTGTTGATTCACAAGTCTTGCTATGCATCTGTTGCCTTACATAGAACAGTTATTTCATGTATATATTATGTAATCCTTCACTAAATATGAATTCCTTCATCATGTCATATGGTGTCTTCTCTAATTTAACAAAAAAAGATGAATTTACTTTATCTGTGAACAAGTGGCAAGGCTTTACAATGTTATACTACTAAAAAGCTCTAGTACACAAATTCAGTTAACTTAGTGGCATTTTAAAAAATGTGTATCTTTATTAAGTGCAGTAGTCAACATGAGGTCTTTTTAATGACCTATAAGGAAGAAAATTTTCTTTCTCCCCTTCTCCATGGGGAATGATCTCATGCAACACTGCAATTCACTTCATCTATTGACTCACATTATTTTGAGCTGTTCATTCACTTCCTAACAAACAAACTCAGGCACACTGAGTTAATCCTCAAGCCTAGGTGTCTCCCGACCCCAACTAACAACTCTTTGGAATGTTCGCCCTAAATAGAAGTATGTTGTACTTATTAGAATTAAGCAACAGTAGCACACACATATGCAGACTAATGTCCACTCAATCAGATCTTCTCAGTTTCCATCCCAGTTTGATGATGCTGACTCCCTCTCCTAATATATTTATTTCCATTTCAGATTATTGAAAGTTCCTTTCCCATTGGTTGCATGTCTAATAGACTTGCCCCCATAACTGCAATGAGTTAGCTGCCACCTGTAACAGAACTAGTTAGTTACATAGCACTGTAATGGGACTTTTTTCAGGTTAACATAAACTCCAACCTAGTGATTCTACTATGTTGTCTTTTCCTTTTTATTTTGCTTCTTTAACATAATCTTTACCCTACTACACTTTGCATAAAGATAACTGATCTTTCTGCTGTATGACTCAGTTGTAGTAAATGCAGTAATGCCACCTAAACCATGTAAAAGTAAGCATTTTAAATGAATGTGAAAAAGTCCATATTGCATAAATATAAACTATTATATCCTCCTTTAAGGCTGCTATATGAGATCAAAGGTATACAAAACTGAAAACAAGACTGATAATTGGAAATTAACTTGTGCATACTGCCCTTGCTACTGTGTGTTTAAGCTGCTATACTGCCCATTATCCAAGAACTACAGCAGTCATAAGAGAATTTCCAAATGTGTAACTCCATGACCTTGTCTGTAAAAGTAAACTCCTTGAGCATGAATGTGGCAGACTGGAATCAATTAATAACTGACCCTGAAACAGCAGTACCACCAAGTAAACATTTAACTACACTAACACTAAAATGTTGTTTTTTATTGGCCTTTATTAATCCCGAGAGCATCAAGCATAGCCTGAAGAGTAGCATGAACCTGCTCTGTATGCAAGATGTAATCACCATTACAGTAGGAAACTAACATCCGGTCTTCACATACTTTTTTTTGCATGTCTATGACTTGCTGGTTAAAATGACTTAAAAAATGCCTTGAGACTCTTAGCTTACTTTAAGTTAATTACCACATAGTCACTTCTTGTCACTGCTTGACAAGCAGCCATCAACCCCATGCTTGCCCTTGCCTATGCCTGAATGTCTATGTCTATTTTACAGATTGTTCTAGCTGGTTTACTAACCCATACCAGTAATCGGTGTTGCTAATACATTCAACAGCCATGTTTAAGCAATCAGTAGATACTTCCAGGCAGCAGCCGTCTTTACTAAGAGTGTGAATTCCTTCAGCAAGATTTATCAGCCTGCGCCTCCCATTTTATGTGTATAACTCCCTCTACTGCTATGATCTCAAAAGCTCACCTTTTTGGCAGCCCATAAAACAATGCTAGCCACACCGGTACTGTACTTAAAGATACCTAATCCCCATGTTCCCCATTCTGGACTAAACAACTATAATGACAGTCCTCTTTTTACCTTTGAAACCTCCCACCCTAACCTTACCCAATATCACAGCCCATTAGTCCATTACGTGCAAGCAAGCCATTATTAAGTCATAGGTCAATTAAGATCTGATCTGCCAGCAGCTAAGGATAGACATCACCCATCTGCTGCACATCATCTGTTTAATGACCCTTACCACTGACATTTTTTTCTAATAAACCTGACAAGCTGAAGTATTAAAAGGCATACTAGCCCACTTTCAAACTATTAGTGGTTGTATATAGTAGTATAAATTGTTGCCTCAACTATACATCCAACATTGCTTCCTGCCACTTCTATTACACTTAATCCTCAATTTCTGACTTTATGATTGACACTTTTATTTGCTTGCATAGCTAAAGTTTACCTGTCTACTTTATTTTAGCTCCTAACACAGTGCATGGGCATTCCCAAAGTAAAACCAGGAAGAAAGAACATATCTCACAGCCTGGCTGTGCTGCTTTTTACTTAGACCTTACTATTTGGACTCTGATATTGATAACACATACCTGTACAGTAAGATCCATGCACAGTCATAGATACATTATCTGGCATATGATGTAGTTCCCAGTACTGGGACTCTCCTCAACTCAAATATGAGGAGCAAAAAAGATGTGTACCAAGAAAAAATGTCCTAATGAAGCTGAGCAATGACAAAACAAAATAATAAAAAAAAAAAAAAACTCTGTTCATTGTAACTGTAGCAAGCCACTTGTTATCAGTTTAACTGATGCCTTGTCACTATTACTTGACTGAAACACCTAAGAGCTTAACTCGTAACCACAAAAGCAATATTGGCATTCATTTTTAAATGCTGGTACTGCATACCTCCCGACTTCCTGACAAAGCCAAAACTAATGAGGGTACAAAGACCCAAAACCAGGGAGATGTTTTAAATATTACTCTAATTCATTTAACACATTAATAGAACAACATGTTTTACAAAAAAAATGCATATTCTGAACAACAAGAATAAAATTATTGTTTGACATTATTGACTGACTTTACTAATTAGTGATTTAACAGAATATCTAAAGGTTTATGAGGGACAGGCAAAAATATAAAACAAAATCAAAGACACTGGGGAAAATCAGGGACAATTGAAAGGTGTACAATACTATATGCCTGAGTCCTGAAATAACTCAGCTTGTTTATCACAAATTAACATATAATCTACACAAACAATTCCAGTTCCTAATTTCCAAACAGAAAATTATATTTTAAGACAACATCAACTGTTTGTTTCTTATCTATCCCTAACATTTCTCCCACAAACCCCTTTATAGTTCCTCCATTATGTCTTCACAATCTATTTTCCCTAATCTCCAGATTTCTATAAACAATGATATGTCTCATTTTTCAATTTCTTACATTTTTATTTGTTCATGTTTTCCATACTTTCTACAGAATATAATAGCTATAATTACATCTTAAATACATCCCACATGTTTAAAAAATCAACAAATCTATTATTTTTTTTAAATTCTAAAATATTATTTTTTGTTGTTCCTTCCTATTTACATTCATCATATTTTCTTTCTTCCAATACCTTATATTTCATATTACATTTAAATGGCAATTTATTCAACAAACTTTGCAACAGGAAATCTCCATCATAAAAAAAATCCCACACATTTTCCTTCCATTCTTTATAGTATGTTTATATCTTCTTTCAATTCCTCTCCATTCCTCTTTTGATTGTTAGTAATTCCACCGCCGTTCATTCTTCGCATTCTATTTACCCATCCCCACTCATTTTCTCCTGCTTTATACACCTCCTTACAATGTCATGAAATCTCCTGTCCAGCACTCCTTTCTTGCTTTCCATTTTCTAACAATTACACTATTACCTTTATTGCCATTAGTCTTGTTGGACATAGTTCTTTTTTTTCTACCCCCCCCTCCCCCCATCGCATATACCTCACATGCAAAATTTCTGGGAGTTCTGTTCCTTTTTTTCATTAACTCACTACCAGATTTCTAGAGCCTTATTTCCACATTTTTTGTGCCTAAGTACACTTCCCAAATATGTGTTTCATGCCTGCCTGTTCTGTCATGCACCTCCAGCATACTGATTCTTGTTTTCCTTCCCTAATTTTTGGTGTGAGATAACACCCAAGCAATATTGATATCTTCTATTATACCTTATGCATCATCTGCATTTCTGATGCTATTTTAAGGACTTTTCACCATTCAGCCTCCCTAGTCTGTCACACTTCTTCCTTGTCCCATCCTTTTCTTATCTTTTTCCTTGTGGATTCCTCTACTTTCTCTTTCCCTTTTCATAAATCATTCTGCTTTTACCTTTTCATGTTTTTAATTTCCCAATGGGGTCTCCATTCCCTTCTCTCTTTGTCATGGGTTTCTATTTCCTCCTCGTCCCCAGCAAATTTTCTATTAGTCTAATGCATGTCCATTATTCACTTTGAGTTCATCCAAATTCCTGCAGGGTTTTAAATTCTGTTTGTTCATGGGTTCATAGTTAGTTACCAGACCATTAAGTAGTTTAGCCCAGATTATCAAATGACCTAAAGCACTGTCAGGTTAAGTGACTTGTTCAGGGTTACACAGTAGATAAATGAAGGTAGAAATATTCAAACCCTGCACCCCTTTAACACCTAGTAGTTTTGTATAGGGGAAGGAGTGATCATGGTTTTGTTTTTAGAGAATATGTTAAAGGTTGTGGAAGAAGAATTATTTTTGTGGGGTAGAAGAGAAAACTGCTAGGTGTTATAATCGATAGTAACTTGAAATGTGACCTCCACACAAACCAAACTATCAAAAAAGTTCACAAGAAACTTGGCCTTCTATATAGGAATAAACAATTTCTAACAAGCAGTACAAAAATCCCAGTTGCTAGAACATACCTACTATCAACATTCCTATATGCATCCCCAACTCTAACAAACCTCCGTAAAACTGACCTTGCCAAGCTTGAAGCCCGCTATAACAAAATCTCCAAATTTAAACAGCTACAAAACCACAGACTTTAACCAAAAAGATGATCCGCTTAGGCAAACGCTTTTCAACTCGCTTTATTAAAATAAAGTAAAATGTTAACAATTTAAATAACGCTTTTCGTCCAAATCAATGATCGGACTTCTTCAGACAAACTGACAAACATCTGAATAGTAGTAAAAAGTTGTTTAATTAGCCCATTTTCGCGCCATGATTGCAAATCATGATGTAATTTCTTAAGTGAAACTTCTACTAATGCTACTATAATGATAATGTTATAGATGTCGCTGTTAAAAAACAAATGCATTTATTTATTAAAAATAAAGAATTAAAAATTTTTTTACTTGTATTATGAATTTGATGTGATAGAATAATGTTAAAAAATAATAATAAATAAAACATTAATGGTTTTAAAAATCTCATCAAATTAATTTTAATACGTTATTTATGCCTAGAGAGCATTAATATGAATAAATAAATAAATAAGTAAATGGTGGTGTGCAGGAATTTAAAATGAAAAATTGTTATAATAAATATTAATAATTAAAACTTGAAAATGATTCTTCCGATAGACTTTTATTTAATTTTCTGTTATTACTAGCATATTTTATTATAGAGGTAGTGGTAAGAAAAAATAAAGGAAAAATTATAAGATGAATATAATACTAATTGATTATTCTATTATTATGTTTATTTTCATTTCTATTTTTATTTTTATTTTATTTTATTTTATTTTAATATGAATTATCTCTCTAAACTTCGTAATTTTAGGAGACACATTAATGAACATTTTTCATTTAAACCAGGGTACATAAAGGCGTTGAGCCGAATCTGCCATAATAATTCGTTTTTTTCCAGCAAGAGGTTAAAAGGTCCCCCTCGAATATCTTGCTTTACTTGATGGATAACTTTGAAACAAAAGTTATGTTCAGGAAAATCCATAATATGCCTTGCTAGAGCGTTGTCTTCCTTATGCAAATTGATGCTTCTTAGGTGTTCATAAACTCTGTCTCTCAGCCTACGCTCCATCTTACCTATATAAAACGATGGGCAGGCCTGACAAATAGCTACATAAACAACCCCTTTTGAATTGCAGTTGTATTTCCCTTTAGTTTGAATTTTAATTCCATTTATGCATACTGTTGTTCCTGCGATCATATAATGGCAGTACGAACAATTGCCACATTGCCCCATTCCTCTCAAAAAAGTTGTTAGATTAGCTTGATTATTTCTTTGGAAGATGTCTTTAAAATTGGAACCTTTCTTCCATATAATTTTGGGTTGTAAACCTAATTTAGATGTTAATGGTTGATCTTCATTAAATATATTCCAGTTCTTCAAAATAATTTCATTAATGTTAGCAAAATCCAAAGAGAATCGTATTATACAAGCTAAATTATACTTGACAGTATGTGATTGCTCCATTGTTGTGAGCTCGAAATGGGTCACCTCTGGTGATAAACAATTATAATATTGTTTCCTTAATATAGGTTTGAAGTAACCATTTAACCTTTTTATATTGACTTCTTCTATTATGGGGTCTAAAAATTGAATAGGGTATTGTCTGTTGAGAAACATATGTTTCAACTTCAGGCATTCCGAGTCAAAATTCTCATCTCTAGTGATCATTCATGCAGCTCAGACGAGCTGTCCTTTGACCACAGATTTTTTCTGATGTAAAGGATGTGCGCTATGAAAATGCAAAAATTTGTTAGAGTAGGTCGATTTTCTGAATATATCTGCTTCATAAGCCTGTTGTGATCTATTCTTGATTAATTTTACATCCAAATATGATATAACTTCTTTGTTGAATGTATAATTTTTAAAACCATTAATGTTTTATTTATTTATTATTTTTTAACATTATTCTATCACATCAAATTCATAATACAAGTAAAAAAATTTTTAATTCTTTATTTTTAATAAATAAATGCATTTGTTTTTTAACAGCGACATCTATAACATTATCATTATAGTAGCAATAGTAGAAGTTTCACTTTAAGAAATTACGTCATGATTTACAATCATGGCGCGAAAATGGGCTATTTAAACAACTTTTTACTACTGTTCAGATGTTTGTCAGTTTGTCTGAAGAAGTCCGATCATTGATTTGGATGAAAAGCCTTATTTAAATTGTTAACGTTTTACCTTATTTTAATAAAGCGAGTTGAAAAGCGTTTGCCTAAGCGGATCATCTTTTTGGTTAAAATCTCCAAATTTGCCACTAATGCTTCCTATAAGTCCCATCACTGTCTATCACTCAAGCAGGTCGATTGGCTAGAACTCCCTCTACTTCTTCAGTTTAATCAACTAACCTTAGCTCATAACATTTTCCACCACCCAGAAAAGACACCAGCCCTCAAAGACATTATTCAACCATACTATGTTTCTAGATCCCTTTTCTCTAACAGTAAACTTCTCTTCCATGTCACCAAAGCAAAAAACTCAGCAGGTGAAGCCCTCTTCTCCAACGATATTTCCAAGCTTTGGAACTGTCTGCCTAATCCACTAGTGACCACTTCCACATCTAAAATACCCATGTACTATGCATGTATTCTACCTATGTTCCTAAATTCACCACAACTCTATTAATTACTTTATTTTTAAATTAATATTTTCTTGTTTGTTCTCTCCACTGTAACTGTTGATGTGCTGCATACCACTGTAAAAACATGTCTATTGTAATTTGTGTGTATACTGATCATGTCTAAATATCTAAATGTATCTGTAATTTTTCTATGTGGAGCTTTTCTCCCAGGCCTCTGCTGAAAAAGGGATTTTTCAGCGCAGACACCCATGGTTAACAAATATAAAATAAAATAAATAAACAGTTTAAAACTTTCTAAAAACCCACCTTGCTAACTCCTGGCTCTGTTAATGTTATGCCTCAGGATAACCCCCCCCCCCCAAACCACCCTTCCAACCCTCCTTCATTACCGCACTAGACCACTTCCTGAAACACTGAACTCTTTCGCTTAACTCCTTGTAGATTTTTATGTCAAATTGATCTCTGTCAATTTCTAATGTCTCTCTTGAAATCTATGTCTCTGTTCAAAGTTATATGCACTGAACATAAGTACAAACCCTTGTGATGTATTAAATGTTCTTGCTATAGTTCCTATTTTTTAATTCCTGAGACACTATTAATGTTTTAAAGTTATGTATCAAATTATTGTTTTTAAAATTGTGTTCTACTATACTATGTACTATATGACAATGGAGCTGTTCTCCCTGGGCCTCCCCTGAAAAAGAAGACATGTCCAGCTGGACTTTCCCAGTAAACAAATGTAAAATAAAATAAATAAATAATAAATAAAATATAAATTGCATTTATCAATTCAGTAAAATTTCCCTGCATTGGTCTTTTTATTTCCAAGAAGGATTCTCTTCTAACCATATTAAAGAGTATTTATACGTGAAAAAGACAATGCCACCCTGTTGATCTTCTCTGTCCATAAACTTGATTAGGGCCTACCAATTAATTTCTCACCTCCTTCCTTTCACACAGCCATTCTGCTTCCACTATATTATTCTCAGCAGAATCTCATCAAGTCTCCATTCTAAAACCTTTGCAATCACCTTGATGCCTGTGTTTATTAAGGGGATCGGTCTGTTATTCTCTACTTTCACACTGTCTCCCCCTCTTTTGGGATCACTACGAGCCTGGCTCTTTTCATTGTGTAAGTTATTTCCTCTGTTTCACTTGTCCTTTCATAATCCTCCTTCATAACTCTCCATATTACTTTTCTGCCCCATTTGTAGAGCTCCGTGGGTATCCATCTACCCCTGCCTTTTTGTCTTTCATTGCCATCACTGCCTTTTTGATCTCTTCCATAATGATTTTCACATTCATTTTCTCAATCTATATTCCTTTTACTTGGTGCCCTTCTCATCTACCTGTGACCTCCCAGTGAACTTCCTTTTACTTCTTTTTTTCCTTGTATATTTCTTGGTAGTATTACCAAAAGGCTTCAATAACCCTGTTGACTTTTCTATGAGCTCATTTACCTTTTTGCTCTAATGCTTGGCACATCTCTCTCACCTTTCCTGTATTATACTCTCTTGTTAGTTGCTTCCCATGTTCATTCTCAGTTATCCACCAGTAGTCCTCACAGTTCCGTTACTCTACTTCCACTGCAGTTTTTCCTTTTTTCTAGTTCAGTTTTTATTGCTGCTTCCTCTGGCTTAGTGTTTCTTTGTGTGCATTTTCCACATTCTATCCTGCTCAGTTCTTAATCCAGTTTTCCCTCCTCCTCATCGGGCGTCCTTTTCCAAACATCTTCTATCACAATTTTCCCCAAACTGCCTCTTTGATTCCATCCCACCAGTATGCCTTCAGTTCTGTATTGTCTATAGTGTTCACCTCCACTGTCTCCTCTAAAAGTTTTTGTAATTCTTGCTTCCCTTCCTGATCTTTCCATTTGTAGCTCACCCATCTCGACCCCACCCCCTCCTATTGCTTCCTGTCATGCATATTGCTATTGCTACTGCAGCGTGGTCAAATATGTATCTCTCATGTATTTTATTCTTCTACCATTTTTAGAGTTTCCTTTTTCCCTGCTATCCTGCCCAGAGTACTGGCTTGAATCAAGCCATTTCTGGTAAATTCTTACACCCTTTTTCCAGGGTGCCTTTCCCTTCTTATATCCTTCCATGCTGCTCTTTATATGTGCATTTCTAAGTCTATTTTCATTTTTATACTATACTTATTTTGACAACAGCATGCCTTTCTTGGTTTCCAGTGTGATACTGAAGTTCCCTCCAATGATTTCTTCTCCATATTTTTTATCTATTTTCATTCTTCAGAGAACCCACTGTAAAAGTTTTCTGTATCCTTGTTTGGGGCATACAGGTTACATATTGTCCATTTCTTTCCATTTATTATTCCATGACAAATGATCCATCTCCCCTCCCCACTTTTCTGCATCCTTTCAATCACTACATATAATC
Organism: Protopterus annectens; assembly: GCF_019279795.1. Lineage (NCBI taxonomy): Eukaryota > Metazoa > Chordata > Ceratodontiformes > Protopteridae > Protopterus > Protopterus annectens. The sequence continues at coordinate 163,190,113 of NC_056736.1, forward strand.
AATTTTTGAAAATGGTGATGACTCTCTGTGTGCCACCCCCTAATTTATTGTCTGTTTCTCCCTTGTGATACCGTGGGCACATGATTTTTACTCTACTTTTTACCTTTAATTTCATCTTCTGGAGAAGTACAACATCCCCTTGCATTCTATCATTTCTACTTTGCACTTTTTTTTTTTCATTTGATTGGGTGTGAAGCTCCCATATTTGGGTCCATATTAGAGGAACAAAAACTGACAAGAGCGAATACAGCCTGAGCGACACATACTGAATATTGCGAATTTCAAAAAAGTGAATGGAGATCACTGTAGGGAATTCTTCCCTTTACTTCAATGGAATGCGATCTCAGAGTTGGTATATTTCAGTAGCGGGGGTGTGGGGGGTGCAGGGGGGCTTGCCCCCTGCATAAAACAGTTTCTGAGAGTTTTCCTGTGTTAGGTGTTTTGTTTGTGTGTTTCAATATAACGGACATCCGTTCAGTATGTGTCGCTCAAGCCATATTCACTCTTGTCAGTTTTCATTCCTATAATATAGACCCCCCATGTTCCAGGTTACCACTTTTAATCTGTGTTCATTAGTTTTTGTTTACTTTGGTTTTGTAGCCCCTTCCTCCCCCCTCACAACTGCCTTTGAGTGGATCTACGTTCTTGGATTTCCCTGACAAGCAAGACCTACTGTCCTTTGGTTTTTAATTGCACTCAGCAGCACATCCCCAACACACACACAAACAATACAGTAGTATTTGTTGATATCAGCCTATGAAATGACTATATGACTGCCTCTGGACTTTGATCATACCTTGTCCTATTCTCCAAGTTTACTTTTGGTCCTGTTCTTTTTTTTTTTGTGCTTTCAGATGTCTATGCTTGCCTCCTATCTGTTGATTGCCACTGTTTATTTCTACACTGCCCCGTAGTTGGTACTAATTTTCCTGGCATTCAAATATATTTTTGTGGCAGTTTCGTAAATTCCATTCATACCTCTCAACCTCTTAGTGCAAAAAACTGGACACAGCCTCACAGAAAGGGGGGACAAAGGCCCAAACATAGGGACAGAATATTGCTCTTATAAACTTAGCAAGATGCTGGAATAACAGAATTTGTCTTAGCATGCATTTTTTTCTGAAGGATATGAAGTCTGAAGCAGAAATGTATATCATTATTTAGTGACTTCAGTTCTCAGGTCATTATAGTGGTTTGCCAGAAAATCACAAATTTTATGAGGAACAGACCAAAAATATGAGGCAAAAATCTGGACATTCTGGAAAAATCTGTACAGTTGAGAGGTATGATCCATTTCACTCTCTTCTAATACATTACAGTTGAATGTAAGACTGGTGTTTCCATAATTCTTTCTTTCTCTGCTTCCCCCATTTTTCATTCATCTATATCACAACAGTTTTGCACACTGCTTCAAACAGAAAATTTACTTTGATCTGAAAATACAAACATTATAAAATATAAAAAGGGCAATCTGAATATCTGTACTCCTTCCATTTACTCAGTATGGTTATGTTACTGCTAGAGTGCATTAAGAAAAAAATAATTACTACCTTTTAATATTGCATCATGTTCTCATATCTCATTAGTCCTTTTCAGTCTCATTTATCCCTTTTGTTCTTTTGCTTCCATGATATTAGTCTCTCAGATCTTTTGGCATGCTGTCATAACCATATGCCTGCATACAATGGAGTTTACTGAGAACATTCATTCATTTTGTTTTCTCTTGCAATCCTTCTTATTTCTTCACTCATCTCTCCTTGTATGACAATGCTGTCCATTTCTTGACAGCATCTTTACTGTTGTCCTCCTGCAATGGCCAGATTTGCTTGAAACTGTTCCATTTTGCTTTTCTTCCCTCCTCTCTTGACTAGTCCTGCCTAATCAAGTGCTCTTGGGTCCAGTACTGAGCACCAGAATCCCTAAGGCTTCAGTTTCAGAACCTCCTTTATGATGTTATGGTCTTCGTCTGCTTCTTCTATCGCTGACTGTGACCAGAACTTGACTCCCGTCTTCTACCAGATTTATACTTTGACCTGCTTCTTGCTATTCTTACTGCATCTTTTCTGTGTGTACCCCTCTTATTTCTTCTGCTTTCTATGCTATTTCTTCCATTCGTTATCTGCTTTGATCAGGACCTTGTCTGCCCCACTTATCTTGTCAAGATCATTGTTTGTGTCTTTGTTTACTTCCTCTTTATTTCTTTTCCCCACAGGTGCATCTATACCATATGTTCTCCAGGACACTTGTTACTCTACCTCCACTCTGGCCCTTTGCAAGAATATCTGTCAGTCTACTTCTGACAGGATATTTGAATTTATTTCTTCTTGTCTTTTGTTCCTGCTTCCACCATGGACAATCTTCAAGACAAAAGCTTGTGGTTCTTCCTCTGTGTGAAACATGTCTGTTTTCCTTCCATATTACAGTTAAAATAGCAGGATAGTTAATCTATGCAAGAATTCCCCGAGGTGTCAGTGGCTCCAACAAGTCAGACACCTCTGTTCTTAGTTTAGGAAGTGAATTGGAATAATTCTCCACCAGTTTTATGAACATACTATTAAAGGATATCAGTTTAAGTGTCCCAGCTGGGCAGGCCTGTCCTAGTATGTGTCCTGACATCTCTTGCACCTCCCATTCTACCAACTCAGGGTTCTTTCTATTTTGTGTAGTCTGGGAAAGTGAATGATTTCCAACAATTCCAACAGCGGTTCTGTATGTAGACACTCCTATTATTTTTATATATTTTTTTTCTTGTAGATATTTTTTCCTGTTTGCCATTGTGGCTTTTTTTTTTCTGACAGCTTCCTGCTATACTAATGCATCTCATATTGCAGAGCTGTCATCCCTCTCTCTCTTCCAAGAAGCCCTGCTTTATGTATTTCTGGTTATTTGTTTCTGTTTGTTGATTGACTATTGTCTCCATCATCTGCAATTGGAACAGTTTATAAAGCTGTGCTTCTTTTGAAGCTGTTTTAAAACAAGCTAGTGAGATTTTCTTTCTTTTTGTCATCTATCTAGTAATCTTTCTTCCTTTTTTTTTTACCATCTAAAATAGGTTGATAATTATTTCTCTCCTGACCTTTTGTCCAGTGCTCTGAGCCTGATATTGCTTTGGCTCTCTTGCCTCATTTTGTAATTATTGCCTGTCTTTTGACAGATAACATAAGACAGAAAGCACCTGTTAAGGAGCATTTATGGAATATAGTGGCTTGCCAGAGAGAGGCTTGGGGACAGTGTTGTCCGGAGACTCTCAGGATGAGAGTACCTTGTGTGACTTATCTGCCGAAAATCAAGCATTATGAAAATTTATGTTCAGCCATACAATTAATATCTGAAGGCAAAAAGGCCCATTTCTCTACTAGGCAAGGAAATAGACCTTCCTTTCCATTAATACTATTTATTGTGTAGATGTTTCAGCTTGGTAACTGGTTGTGCCTCATTGCAAATGCTGGTTAGTCAGACTGATAGCAATATAAAGGTGTGCTAGGAGCATTATACCTTCAACCCTTTCAATATACAGTGACCCACAAGCCTTGTTTAACCAATTTAAACTTTAATGGGTTGTGAAAGTCATACAGCCCACCATTATGAGTCACCCCCCATTTTGTGATATGTATAAAAACAGGTGTAAAAGGCTTTGCATGTTCATTGAGAAATAGAAATGTCCACAGTTCTCGTCAGGAAAAAAATATATTAATCAGTTAACAAGGCACTGATGGCATGTTAATGCTGTACAAAAAGAGGTAACCTGCACAAAAAAAGGACAGGAAGGTTATTTGTCATGTGGAAGTTCAGGAAGGGTAAGCAGAAGCTTATTTAATAGACACTGATGCTGAGGAGTATGACAGCCCAGTTCAGACTAACTTGTGTAGGATCCCTTAAGGGTGGATCTGAGGGTGCTAATGTGATTGAGGTCTCTGGAGCACGTGGTGCAGAGGGACTGGTCTGGGATTATGTTTGTTTTTTTAAATTTTATTTAAATATTCATGCTTGTAATCTTTTTACAGTATTACAGTATACAAATTATTGCAGTATACAAAATCAGGTGTAAAGGATGCCTGTGCTCTCATATAAAATAAAACTTTTTTGGGAAACAAGTGCAAAACGAATGAACAGTAAAAAGATTACAAGCATGATTATTTAAATAAAATTTAAAAAACAAACATAATCCCATGCTCTGGAATAGACTTCCCATATATGTCAAGCAGACCACCTTACTGTCCCTCTTCAAGAGAAATCTTGATGTGTGGGTGGGTAATAGAAAGTTCACCCCAGGGATCATTCCAGTGGCTCTACTTGATAGAGGCACTGGGAACTAAGGTCGGGCGGCACAATGCCAGGGTACTTCTATGGGCTAGGCTTGTAAAGGCTCCAGGGCCATTAGCCTAGTACATACCTATGAACCTATAATGACAAGAAAATCACAAAGGATGCTTATTAGAGCAGCAAACTGAACTCTGTCAAGCATATTATGGAATGCAGCAGTCACCAGCAAACAATGACAGTCATAAATCCACGACTGTCTGTATACTCAAGACAAAAAAGAACTACCCTTCATATAAGCAACACACATGCAGATAACTGGCACAAGTATGAATGCTTGACAAAGGAAAAGAATAGAGGGATTAAATGAAAGGTGGTACAAAGCATTCTCTTAAATGGTCGCTGCTATAAGTACATACAGATAGGTAGATTGGCATCTACCTATCTATCTATCTGTTTGTGGTATAGCCATCCATGGCAGGGCCAAGAGTGTGCAGTCACAGTAGATATATATGTGTAATCCAGTAAAGTTAATATAAACTAAGACTTCCAGCATGTAGAATCTGAGTATAGGGACAGCTGAGTATCCATGTACACTCACCTGAACAAGGTAGTTGTATGGTGCATATTCTGTACTAGAGGATGTGGATCAATAGAACCCCTTGACAACCCCTCAATTCCCTATACTACTGGTATATAATACCTCGCATAATAACAGACAATATGTTTAACAGGTTGTTGTGTAGACAGAATAACAGCCGATACACTAAAGGTGGAGGCGTGTCCATATTTATTAAGGATATCCACACCTCCAATCTAGTTGCTCAGCATAATGCATCTGAGATTATCGAAGTTCAACTAACTCTGGGCAAAACCGCAGTCCAGATTATAGCTTGCTACAGACCCCCCACCATGTCCCAGGATTCCCACACCTCTTTTCTTGATACACTGGAAAATATTAAGGTACAACCCAACACTCTAATAATGGGTGATTTCAACTATCCTACCATTAACTAGGAAAAACTACTCATGTACCAACTCTTTTGCTCAACGTTTTCTGGAAATCATCAATTCCAATGCCTTGGATCAACTTATCCACACCCCCACCAGGGGCAGCAATATCCTAGACCTGGTCATCACCAACATGGGTGACCGGTGTTCAACACCAGAGGTCAGCTCCTCGTTGGTCAGATCTGACCACAAGCTAATCACCCTAGACATCCACATCCCGCTCCCACCCCCATTAGGAAAACAACCGTAAAAATATTTTTCCAAAGCCAACTTCACTCTTCTTAAAATAGAAGTGGCAAACCTCACGACACCCATGCAGATGGACAATAGAGGTAGGACTGCTGAATCCTACACAAATGCACTTTATAAGCACTTACATGAGTGCATGGATCGTGCTATCCCTAACAGAACCAAGATGCTATCCTCCAAAAAAAGGAAGCCAATCTGGTGGTCTTCTGCCATAAACAAAGTCTACAACAGAAGAAAGAAACTGTTGCAAAAAAGAGTAAAATCCCACGATTGGAGGAACTCCCTGGTCAGCCTCAGTAAGAAGCTGAAATCCCTCATAAATTCCTCCAAAGCTAGTTATGAAAACAAAATTGCCACTGATTCTAAAGACAACCACAAATCATTCTATAGCTATGTCAAGAATCTCAATGGCAAAATTCAGATCTGCTCTGAGTTACAGCAGAATGACACTAAATATACAGAACCAGCTGATATTGCCAACATCCTGACAGATAGGTTCAGTACTAATTTTACCCCCCTCTCACCCCCTAAAGGGCCCATCTTTATACTGGAAGAATGCAAAGTTCCTGTAATCACGGCTGCACAGGTAAAAACCTCACTCTCCAAAGCCAAGAACACAGCATCCATGGGACCTGACAACATCCCAAGCTGCCTTCTACATGACCTACAGAATGAACTGGCACCCCACCTAAGTACCATGTTCAATCATAGCCTCACCTCAAGCTTTGTGCCCATTGAATGGCACACCACGATGGTTATCCCACTCCACAAAGGGGGCGCCACAACAGACCCCAGGAACTACTGCCCCATTAGCCTGAGGAGCCTGGTCTGCAAGGCCATGGAACGTATCATCATGGAACTCATAAACAAAGACATTGGAAAACTCCAAACTCTGGACCCCACACAGTTTGGGTTTGTAAAAGGCAGATCATGTCTCCTAAACCTGATAGACTTCTTTGATGTAGTCACCAAAGCTATAGATGGTGGTAAGGTGGTTCACACAGCCTATCTAGATCTCACCAAGGCATTCAACACCATCCCCCACTCTGGAATTATAGATAAACTCACTAAACTAGGTATAAATCCCTGGGCTTTCGGATATTGGCAAAGGCTCTTGCCACCCCCATAGTGCCTTTTTTAGGCAAGGCTCAAAAGTCAAACCCACCCCCATAGACAGCTCAAGGAACAAGAAACTAAGGGTAATGCTGCTAAATGCCAGAAGTCTTAACCTCAAGATGCATGCACTCGAAGCTGTCCTCAGTATGAAGAACATCGATATCTGTGCAGTGACAGAAACCTGGTTCAAGGTTCCAGAGAGCACCCCAGCACTACCAGGCTATACCTCATATCATGCTTTTTGGCCCCAAAACCTGGACCGAACCACAAAAGGAGGGGGAGTTTCCATATTTATCAAGGATATCCACACCTCCAGGTTAGTGGCATTGCACGAAGTATCGGAGACCATCCATGTGCAACTAACAGTGGGCAAGACTGCTTTTCAGTTTATAGCATCCTGCAGACCACCCTCTCAAAGTCAGGAATCCCACTCAGCTTTCCTGAAAACATTGAAGAACATGAAGATCTCGCCCAACACCATTATATTGGGTGACTTCAACTACCCAAACATTGACTGGGAGCACTACTCAAGCCCCAGCACCTTAGCCCAAAGGTTCCTGGAAATTATAAACTCAAATGCAATGGAACAACTAGTCACCACTCCCACAAGAGGGGACAACATACTAGACCTGATCATTACCAACATGGGGACTCTATGCTCCACACCAGAAGTATATCCCTCATTGGTAAGATCAGACCATAAATTCATTTCACTGGATGTCCACATCCCGACCCCACCCCCAGCCCAGAAAACCACAGTGAAAACTTCTCAAAAGTGAACTTCTCACTTCTCAAAACCGAAGTGGAATCCTTCAAGGCCCCAGGGCCAGTGGAAACTACGGCCCAAACTGCAGAATCCTATATAAACTCATTCTATGGACATCTCCAGGAATGCATGGATCATGCTATCCCAAACAAAACCAAGACCCAATCATCCAAAGGCAGGCATCCAGTCTGGTGGACCCCTGCCATAAATAAACTGTACAACAGAAGGAGGAAGCTACTACATGATAGAGCAAAATCCCTAATAGGGAAGGCATCTCTGATCAGTACTAGCAAAAAATTACGATCCCTCATAAAATCCTCCAAGGCCAGCTTCGAGAGAAAAATTGCACAGGACACCAAAGACAATCATAAGGCTTTTTTCAGTTATGTTAGGAACTTGGGATGCAACTCCCAGACTTGTTCTGAGTTGATTCTAAACGACAAAAAATACACTGAACCCACAGACATCGCCAATATCCTGGCAGACAGGTTCAGTGCAAACTTCTCCACCCCCCCCCCAAAAGAGCAAGTATCTATCCTGAGAGGGCTGCCTCCCAAACATCTCTGATGCTCAGGTGAAGGCTGCCCTCTCCAAAGCAAAAAACACTGCTTCCATGGGACCAGATGGCATCCCAGGTTGCGTCCTACATGAACTCCAAGAGGAACTAATCCCTCAAATAAAACAGCTATACAATCTCAGCCTCACTACAGGATATGTGCCCACAGAATGGCGTACAGCAACAGTGGTCCCACTCCACAATGGTGGAGCCTCTACGGACCCTGGAAACTATCGCCCCATAAGCCTGACTAGCTTAGTCTGCAAGGCTATGGAGAGGATCATCATCATGGAGCTCATAAACAAAGACATTGGGGACCTACAGACACTAGATCCTACCCAGTTTGGCTTTGTCAAGGGCAGATCCTGCCTTTTGAACCTGGTTGACTTCTTCAAAATAGTCACCAAAGCCATAGATGAAGGGAAGGTAGTCCACACAGCCTATCTGGACCTTGCAAAGGCATTTGACACAATACCCCACTCAGGCATCATAGATAAGCTATCCAGCTTAAATATAAACCCCTATGTCACAAGATGGGTCGCAAACTGGCTCAAAGACAGAACCCACAGAGTCAGAGTTGCTGGAGCCATGTCAGACTCGAAACCGGTCACAAGTGGCATCCCACAGGGTTCTGTCCTGGGACCACTCTTGTTCGGTATATACTTTTCCGAGGTACAGGCAAACGTGGGAGGACTATGGCTCACCAAGTTTGCAGACGACTGCAAACTGGGCGCCATAATCAACTCTCCAGCTGACACAAACATCCTTCAAAAAGGTCTCACAGAGACAGATAACTGGTGCCAGTGCCATGGTTTAAAGCTAAATGCCAAAAAATGTATAGTCATACCCTTTGGCAAAAATAATGTGCCCACAAATTACCACATAGGCAGAAACCCATTAAGTACAGAGAAAGTTATTAGGGACCTGGGGACCCAAGTTGATAGCAATCTCTCCTTTGAAAACCACATTGCCAAAGTGGTTAGAAAGACCTTCTACATAGCCCACCTCATCACGAAGGGTTTCACATCTAGATCAAGAGAGGTAATCGTGCCCCTTTATTCATCCCTCATCAGACCCATCATAGAATACAATGCCCCTTTTGGGATGTACCTTACCCAACACCTGCAGCAATTAGAAAGACCCCAAAAGTATCTCACCAAGAGGATCAAGGGTCTCAAACAGATGCCATATGCTGCTCGGTTAAAAAAACTCCAGCTCTACTCAGTTGCATACCGCCTACTGCGAGGCGATCTATGCCTGACATACAAAGCTATGTCAAATCCAGAATTAATGGACATGCTCCACCTCAGTAAATCTAAATCCCTTAGAGCCACACACTCGAGGGACTTGAACCTCAGCACAGAAATAAATAGAACTTGCTGGAGGGACAGGTTCATAACCCAGAGGCTGCCTTCGCTCTGGAATAGAATTCCAGTTCATGTGAGGCAGAGCACCTCACTGAATCTCTTCAAGAAGAATCTCGATAGGTGGATGGGGGATCGTAGGTTTGTCCCAGGGATTACTCCTGTGTCACTATTAGACAGAGGCACAGTAAACTAAACCTTAAAAAGGGCACAGTATACTCAAATCAAGGGGTGGCGTAAGCCATACAGAATCGGGCTAGGCTTATAATTGCCCCAGGGCAGATAGCCTAGTATGAACCTATGAACCTATGTCACAAGATGGGTTGCCAACTGGCTTACTGACAGAACCCACGCTGTGAAAGTAGCAGACTCCAAATCAGACTTCAGACCAGTGACAAGTGGAGTACCACAGGGTTCAGTCCTGGGTCCTCTCCTGTTTGGTAGCTACTTCTCTGAAGTACAGGCTAACACAGAAGGGCTTTGGCTAACTAAATTCGCAGATGACTGCAAACTAGGAGCCATAATTGAAACTCCTAATGATGTGGACATCTTACATAAGGGCCTCACTGAGACAGATGCCTGGTGTCAAAGCCATGGTCTCAAGGTCAATGCCAAAAAGTGCATTGTCATCCCCTTTGGTAAAAACTCTGTACCCATGTACTACTACATATGCGGTAGTCTACTTAACACCAAAAGTGTGATAAGAGACCTTGGGACACAGGTGGACAGTAGTCTCTCCTTTGATAATCACATCACCACAGTGGTCAGGAAATCCTTCTACGTGGTACACCTCATCACAAAAGGTTTCTCATCCAGACAAAAAGAGGTCATTGTTCCCCTCTACTCATCACTCATTAGACCCATTATAGAGTACAACGCCCCTTTTGGTATGTACCTCACAAGACATCTACAACAACTGGAAAGGCCGCAAAAACACCTCACAAAGAGGATTACTGGCCTCAAACAGATGCCTTACGCAGACCATCTCAAAAAACTCCAGCTTTACTCCGTCGCATATCGCCTACTCAGAGGTGATCTCTGCCTAACATACAAAGCTATGTCAAACCCAGAGCTGTTGGACATGCTCCACTTAAATAAATCCCAATCCCTCCGAGCTACATGCTCTAGGGACCTAAATCTTGTCACTACAATAAACAGAACATGCTGGAGGGATAGATTCCTTTCCCAGAGACTTCCCATACTCTGGAACAGTCTACCTAATTATGTCAAACAGAGCTCCTCTTTAGCACTGTTCAAGAAAAATCTTGATGATTGGATGGGTAATAGGAAATTCATCCCGGGGATCATTTCTGTGGTTCTGCTTGACAGGGGCACAGGAAAATAATTTTCTTGGGTGGCGAAAGCCAGCGTACCTTTTTGGCTTGGCTTGTATAGGCCCTAGGGCCAATAGCCTAGTACCTACCTATGAACCTATCATACATAACTTGGTGCCTTACACTACTCAGGACAACTTACTTACCTTGCTTTCATTTCCAGACTACTCCCTCCATCTTTTCTTCCTTTTCTACAGTATTTTTCAAGTAAAACACTAAATATGAAACCTCATATGTAAATCTCTGCTTAATGCCTCTTGAACCTGAGTACTGCTCCCAGTAATTCTCTGCTTTCCCTCTCACTATCTATTTTACACTGTTTAGCTAACACAGTTGTTTAGTATCTCTGGAGTTCATCTTAGTGTATGTCATAGCAAAGCTTACTGACTGTTTTTTTCTTAAAGCTGTTGCATGCCAATTCATTGGCTGAGCGCTACTATGTTAACCCTTGTTACGCTTTGGCTCATTCTTCTCCCCATACCCTGACCCTCAGTTCTCACCCATCCCCTGCTACCCTACAAATAAATTATCTAATCCCACTCCATACACTTCTCCCAACCTATGTCTGCATCAACACAATCTGAATATAAACCAATATTAGTTTCCGAACATTCAGCATCTCTAACCCATTCACTTAAAGCGCTTCAACCCCACATTCCCTTCTAGACGTTATATTTACATCTGTCATACAAAATGACTATGACTCAAATCTTACTAGCATGCCTCCTCAACATATTAGCATTGTTTATCAACTACCATATCTCCCACAAATATAGTTCCACAGCACCCACACTCTACCAATAAACCTTCTTAGACTTCTTCAATTACAGATATCTTAAATCTAAGTATGTTAGCATACAAAATCCAATAAATCTAAAGCACAAATGCATTTGTCTACTCACTTTACATCATAAAATTTCCACCCCAAAAAATTAGAGGAATTATTCATTCAAACCCTGGCTACACTCAACAGCAAAAAGAAAAAAAAAACACCAACAACACCATTCTCTTTTCCTGCAACATGCCCCATTCCAAAATACTCCACCTAAATACCAATCTTAGAAGCATGTGCAATAAAATCCTAGAAAATACATGTTTGTATTTCCATATATTCCCTAGACATAGTCATAGGTACAGAAACCTGGCTGAAAAAACATTTAAATGACAGTGAAATTACTCCACCTAGTTTCAGTATAATTAGGCTTGACAGGACAAATAACAGTCAGATGGAATTGCCATCTTCTACAAGAGTTCCCTAAACATAACCACATAAAGTATACACAGCAGACATAAATTGTATAGTCATTAAGAAAAAAGCTCCATCATGGCAATAGAACTAAAGGATAAGAAAAGAAAGTCATATGAAACAAAGGATCATCTGTTGTTAAATAAAGTCGTAACTGAGAATTGATAAAAGGGGAGCAATCTAAATGTGGTATGGCTAGATTACAAAAAAAGCATTTGACAGCATCCCAAATTCATGGATAAAAGAGTGCTTACTGATGTGTAAGATATATCCTACATTGATCAATTACACTACAATGACCATGAAACAGTGACAAAACATTTTTCAGCTAAGCTTTGATAAAGAGCAAATTATTATCCCAAAGATAAAAATTCAAAGGGGGGTATTCCAGGGTAACGCTTTGTCACCACTAATCTTTTGTCTTCTCCTTAAATCATTAAGCTGTTTACTTAATATTTGACACCAAGTAAATAACAAAGTGTAAAGACTTCTCATGCTCTTTTTGTTGATAATTTAAAACTGTATAATCCATCAGCAGGAGAACTGCAAGTGGTCAAAACTTTCACAGATGATAGAAGAATGTCATTTGGCCTTGATAAATGTGCAAACGCAACATTTAAACAGGAAAGCCATAGTACCAAAAAATATCAGTCTAAAACAAAAATGTGATATAAAGTAAGCTGAGCAGGACAGAGTGTATATTTGAAAACTGATGAAGAATTGAAAATAAAAAATGACCAATGTGAACAAACCTCAGTAAGGAATATTTTAGAAGACTAATACTGAAACCAGTCCTGACATCTAGGAACAATGTCCAAGCCTAATTCAATTTGCTCTTCCTGTTCTAACTTACAGTTTTGGGGTGATTGACTGGCTCCAAAAGATACTGGATCAGTTGGACAGGAAAACAATAAAAGTGTCACTAAACACCTGCAACAACTGGAGAGGCTGCAGACATACCTCACAAAGAGAATCCTAGACCTTAAACATTTGTCCTATATGGACAGACTCAAAAAACTCCAACTATTCTCTGTCTCATATCACCTACTTAGAAGCGATCTCTGCTTGACTTACAAAGCCATGTCTGACCCAGCTCTGTTAGAAATGCTATATCTAAAGAAATCCCAATCCCTCCACACCACACACTCCAGACACCTCAACCTCATTAGCACAATCAACAGAACATGCTGGAGGGACAGGTCCGTAACCCAGAGACTGCCCATGCTATGGAATACACTTCCCATACATGTCAAGCAGAGCACCTCATGGTCCCTCTTCAAGAGAAATCTTGATGAGTGGATGGGAAATAGAAAATTCACCCCAGGGATTACTCCAGTGGCTTTACTCGACAGAGGCACTGGGAACTAAGGTCAGGTGGCACAATGCCAGGGTATTCCTATGGGCTGGGCTTGTAAAGGCTCCAGGGCCATTAGCCTAGTACACCCTATAAATGTATGAACCTATGTTTCACACATCAAATGATAGTTAAAAAAATCAGTGTATACTAAGATTATATATTCCTCTTTCTGGAGGAGGTATGGTTCTCCTTGAAATTGATTACATGTATAGATCTGCAATTCCTGGACTGTATACATACCTGCTGACTTCTCTATATCCAAAAATAGTGATGTTTTAAACCACGAGGAGAACAAGTCTAAGATGACTTCCCTGATTAGTTTAGCATAAGCACATTGATGTCAAGCGTTAATGGAAATCAAGCTGTTAGCAAATTAACAGTCACTTCAGGCTCCGGGCACCATACAACCTTTAAACATTAGGAGTAGGAGAGTATGTGAGTTTGCTCGGAAAGATAATTGTAAATTAGGTAAACTATAGGTGACCTGTCTCCATGTTTGCTCAGAGGATATGTGCTTTTAGAGATCATAACTATGAAAAAATTACATCTGCAACATATGCTTGAATATGGATAAAATCCAAGACTGTGGTATTCAGTATTAACAGACTAACACTAAGTAATAACACATTTCTTACAATTCTAAAAGAAACTTTCAAGATATCTGGTAGTTATGACCGTACATTATTAGAAGTCAAGAGAAGAGCACCCCACCACCGTAAACATTCACACCAAAGTTCTGTACAAAAATTCCCATTGCATACAGCATACTGGCATGGCCAGTGAGAAATAACTGACATATAGGGATAGACTTTTTGCCCTGAAATGAAACTGTAATGCTTAGAAATCTAAATAGACTAAAAAATTATCAGTTTTAAAAAAGTATATGATCAACGCAATCTGCTTGACTAGAGAATGCAAAGGTCTTTAAAATGCTTATACTGCATGTACAAAAGTATGGATAAAAAGCTTTGAAACACTGCCATTCTAATTTTGTTTCTCTGCTTATTTTAAACACTTCATAGTACCTGTGATTGATTAATGTTTGTTTGTCAATATAATACATTTTATTCTAAAAAAAAAAAACTAGATAGTGACAATGATGGACAAAATAATTGCTTAAGGATTTGAATTCGGCAGTCTCTACAGGTCTTTAATGAATCTAGTGTCATTTTCATAAAATCAGTCACATAATGGTGGATTGAACAGAATATGTTGTCAATGATGCATTTAAAATGTGCCATGGAGGGCAGTACAAGGTGGAAATTCAAAAGAATGAGACCACATTTATACAAATACAGTGAGTAGCCTTGTATTGAATTTGTAGCCTTTCCAATGAAAAGTTGCATCAAGGAAACGTGTCCATGACTACATTTGAGATACTGATGTCAACTTCATTTGTTTCACAATATCTCACTAGAGATAGTATTTATAGCAAAACATAAATACTGTATCTGTGCATCTATTCATAGGGCAAACACATATAAACATGTCATAGCGATATTACAAATGATGTTTATACCAGTCACTGCTAGGTTCATTGAGTCTGCAGTTTTGTTTAAAACCTCAGGGAAAATTGTTTATTGATCTTCCTCCCTCTCTTGGATATCCCATTTATAAGATATGTAAATACCCAGGGTGACAAAATTGTTATTTTATCCACCTTCCTCCTTTTCTTCTATATCCCATTTATAATGGGTGCAAATATGAAATATAGAATTATTTTAGTCAGTGTTTGTTGAAAGGCATCCATAATGTAATGATTGTGATTAAAACTTTGCTACAAGTTATACAGTGATATTTTGAAAGTAGCTTATGAAACATAAATGAAGCTCCCTTCTAAGCTGGGAACTGCTGATGAAGGCTTACTGTGCCTGTTATTCTAAGTGTCTTTGTTCTGGTTTAAGCACTTGGGCTCCAAACCAGTTATTTTGCATTAGGAAGGTTTGTGGTCTACACTCTTGTGACAAAGTACTAGAGCTTCTAATTTGCATAGCTGAGCATTGCTTATCAAGTTCCTTGTCTTATTCTTCTATTTGATATTTAAATTTCCTTCTGTCCTCCCTAGTAGATCAGTAGCCATGGATATGCACTTTCTGACTCTCTCCACGGCCAGTCTGGTTAAGATATTATGAGGCATATTAGCAATCGCCTCATGTAGACTGACAACCCACGTATTATTATTAATAAAACAGATAAAGTATGCAAGAGATGTAAATACACTTTAACACTGGAGGAAAACTCTCATAAAAACAAAACTAATCCTACAGAGGTTGCCAGTGACACTTTCACCACTCCTACTGCAGAGGGTAAAGAATCTACACATAAAACTACTTATGCTGAGGTACTTACAGGTAAACTTCCTAAAACACTAAAGACCTCTTGTGCAGTAAAATCAAAGAAAGGGTCCTCAGCCATCACATAAACACGCCATTAAAACACATCCCACAGCTAACCATAGTAACACTGTATCCAGTTCTTCTACTGCCAAGCCCTTAAGGCAAACCAGTGCACAGCCAAATTTCCTGGTCCTTGGTGATTCTATAGAGAAGTAGACCAATGTCCCCCTCACCCTCACCAGACTGACTAAAGAGAGAGTCATGGTTAGCTGCCTTTCCATGGTTAGAATCCATCAAGTCACACAGACATTCAGGTCATTGAACTACAGGTACAAGTATGACTTTGTCACTGTCCATGTGGGTGTTAATGACATCAGACATACCTTCCTTGACTATATGAAGTGAAACTTGATTGATTACACTGATTATGTGTCTCAGGCAGGTATGAGCCTAGCAATGAGCAGCATACTACCTTTTCCAAAGATGATGCCATGTTACCAACAGGAAACGATTGATTTTAGCAATTAGCTTAGCTTCTGGTGTCAATCCAGGGGGTGTAAAATATGTGATGACCTGGGAGGACATGGTTGACACACCATGCTGCTTTGCCAGGAATGGTCTTAATTTATCCCCCTCTAGGCTTTTGTATATGGCAAAGACCTTTTCTACTCCCATCATGCCTTTTTTAGGCAATGCCAAAGTGATACTTACCGACTTAACTGAACCTATGAAGGAATATCTGAAGGTTGTACTGCTCAATGCTAGATGTCTTAACAGGAAAGTCGACTGCCTGCAAGCTTTTCTCTCCATGGAGAGTATTGACATCTGAGTAGTAACTGTGACATGGTTTACAATCATGGAGAGTACCCCAACAAATCAAGATTATAATGCTATTCACACCTTTAGACCATTTACTGTAGTGGAGGAAACTAAAGGTAGAGGAGCCTCAGTCTATATTAAAAACAACCTCATATCCAGGCTAGTTAAATAACTCATACATGTGCAAATCACCATAAACAGGGTGTTGTGCCATATCCTTGCAACCTATATATCTCCCCATGTCCCAGGAAACCTATTTGACCTGTCTTAATGTACTAGAGTCCCTCACCATTTAACCCAATATGATATTCACAGAGGACTTCAACTACCCCAGTGAATCCTAAACTTTGTTAATACCAATATCCTGGAATACTTGATCCATTCTCCTACCAGAGGTAAAAACATCCTTGACCATGTACTCACAAACATGGGTTGCCGATATTCCTCACCCAATGTAATGTCTTCACTAATCAGATCTGACCAAGGCAGTATCTCTTAAAATAAAAATTAAATCTGGGGATCCAGTGAAACCAAAATCCTTTAGGAACTATTCTAAGGCTAACCTCTCTCTACTAAGCAACATATTGGCTAACTTCTAGGCACCCCCAAACCCAGTAAACAGCATAGCATACACTGAGCTATTAACAAAATCTCTGTATGGCCTGTATAGAGCAAGTTGTGCCCATCCATATTAAGAATACCAAACTCAAAAAGCAAGCCACCCTGGTGGAATCACAATACCAATAGGTTATGTAACAAAAGAAAAAAAGTCTTGGCCAAGCATAGGGGGAACAAAGCCATACATACTAAAATCCCCCAACCAATTTAAACATGAAGCTAAGAGGGTTAATTAATATTTCAAAGGCTAAATTTAAAGAAAAAATAGCGTCTCAGACAAAGGGCAACCACAAAGCTTTTTATAGTTTAGCCATGTCTGTAACCTGAGATAAAACACACAATAATGCATGGAAATTATTGTAAATAGCATCAGCCACATTGAATTGGAGGCCATTTTCAACTTTTTGGCTGACATGTTCATCTCAAATTTCTACCTCCACTCCTCCCCAAAAGTCCAAAGGAAATACCATGTACCCCAATCCCCCCAATGATTACTAGGGAACAGGTCATCATTGCACTTTCCAAGGCCAAAAATAATATGTTGACGGGCCCCAATAACATCTCAGGATGTTTAATAGATAGCATGAAACATGTCCTCTGGTACACTTGAATCACTTTTCAACTGGAGCTTTCAGTCTGGTTTTGTGCCCAAGAAATGGAAGATGGCTACAGTTATACCCCTGCACAAAGGAGGCCCAACCACTGACCTGTATTACTACAGGCCCATACATCTTACCAGTCTCATATGTAAGGCCATAGAAAGAATCATCATGGTCATGATAAATGAGGATATAGGTAACTTGCAAATGCTGGACCCATCACAGTTCTGCTTTGTTACAGGAAGGTCATGCCTAGTAAATCTGTTGGACTGTTTTGAAAGGGTCAGCAAAATTTACCTCAACCTGGCCAAGGCATTTGATGCAATACCCCACTCAGACATTTTAGACAAGCTTGCTAATTTAGGTATAAATCATTTTATCACCCACTGAATAGCCAACTGACTCACTGATAGGACCCAGGAGGTCAAAATAGGCGAGGCTGCCTCCACCAAGAGGCCAGTCATTAGCAGAGTCTCCCAGGGATCCATATTGGGTCCACTCCTTTTTGGTATCTATTTCTCTGAAATGGAAGCAAATGCTGAAGGCTTATGGTTGACTAAGTTTGCAGATGATTGCATGGTGGGGGTTATCATCGACTCAACTGCAGATGCTAGGATTCTTCAAGAAGGTCTATCTCTAACTAACAGATTGTGCCAAAGCTATGGTCTTAAACTCAGTGCAAAGAAATGTATAATAGTACCCTTTGGGAAGTCAATCATCCTGGCTAATTACCATGTTGATAATATGCCCCTAAGAGTCGACCCAGTGGTCAGGGATCTGGGTACACGGGTCCCCTTCAAAACATCTAAAACCCATAAAATCTAATTTCATAACACTGAGACCAGAACATCTAAAACCCAAAACATTTAAAACCCATAACATTGAATTTCTTAACATCTAACAGTACAAATCATATGAAAATAACATCCCCTCCACATATAATGACATGTAATAACACCAAACTACCAAACACACTTTTTACTATGTTTCTGCAGGGGGGCTTAATACAGTGGGGTTAGGAAATTAACTTTTTCCCACTGTAGTGCGATCTTGGAGTTGGTATATTTAATTTACGGTGGGGGTGGAGCCCCCCACATGGGGGGGTGCAGGGGTGCTTGCTCCCCTGCAGAAATGTAGTAAAAAGTGTGTTTGGGAGTTTGGTATCGTTATATGTGGAGGGGATGTTATTTTCTTGTGATTTGTAGTGTTAGATGTTATGAAATTTGATGTTATGGGTTTTAGATGTTTTGGGTTTTAGATGTTTTAGATGTTTCAGTGTAGACCTGGGTACCCCTGGGTATCACATGGGGGGTGCAGGGGTGCTTGCTCCCCTGCAAAAATGTAGTAAAAAGTGTGTTTGGTAGTTTGGTATCGTTATATGTGGAGGGGATGTTATTTTCTTATGATTTGTAGTGTTAGATGTTATGAAATTTGATGTTATGGGTTTTAGATGTTTTGGGTTTTAACTGTTCTGGTCTCAAAGTTATGAAATTAGATGTTATGGGTTTTAGATGTTTCAATGTAGACCTGGGTACACACATAGACAGTAGTCCTCCTTCGACCCCCATTTTGCCACAGTGGTGAGAAAATCCTTCTAAGTAAGGACATGGCATCTAGGTCCAAAGAGGTCATTATCCTACTGCACTCTGCCCTTATCAGTCCAATCATAGAGTACAGTGCTCCCTTTGGTATGCACCTGACCAGACATATGTAGCAACTAGAGTAATCTCAGAGGTTCCTTACAAAAAGAATATAAGTCGTAGCAAACCTGCCTTATGCAGAGTACCTTAAAGCCCTTTCTGTCTACTCAGTCTCTTATAGGTTACTGAGGGGTGATTTATGCCTAGCTTACAAAATATCAGCAAACCTCACACTTATGAATATCCTGCATATTTTTAAGTCAAACAGTACCAGAAATACAAGTTCTAGGGACCTGGATTTTGTCTGAGACTTAAATAGGATATGCTGGAGAGACACGTGTGTCCCAGAGACTGCCCCTCCTATGGAACTGGCTTCCCATCCATGTGAAGCTGGGTTTATCTATTACCCAGTTTAAGGGCAACCTAGACTAGTGGATGAGGACTAGAAATTTACACCAGGCCTGACACCCATGTCCCTTATAGACAGAGGTAGCTTATAAATAACTAGCTATTAATGTTCTATTGGATACAGGACATCATTATTCTTTTGAGAAAACTTGGCTAGGCTTAGAAAGGCCCCCAGTTTGTTAGCCTAGCAAAATCTATGAATCTATAAAGCTATAAGGAGGTCATAATATGCTGTTAAGATAAGAGAATCAGCCATTGTTATTCATGTTTTAAACAAAGAAAAATTAATGAAAACTGATTTATATATAAGCACAAGCTTTAGTTTGGCAAATTATGTAGATACAATGACACAGAAGGTAGATTAAATATTTAGAATCATATCTGTGACATATTATACAGAAGTGTCTATCTTCTCTTGTTTTATGTGTGTGTGCTTTTCTCCCCCGGCCACTACTGAAAAAACATAGTCAAAAATTCTAAAGTTAGGAGAGGCAAGTGTAGTCACTGACAGAAGAACTTCAAATGGATTTTACTGCTGTCTTTGATTTACTTTAAAGTTAAACCTGAATTTTTGAACCAATATTATTCAATAGGTTTAAATGTACAAAATGTTTACCTTAAACTTATTTTTGACATTGGACCACATTATGTAAAATAAGAAGGGTGCCAGGACTGGTGTGGGGATTTACCTCCCATTACAAACTCAATTATGAACTAAAACCCATTTGATTGAATGGACTTGGCTAATGGGATTTGATTGCCAATGAATCAATTGCACGTACTACATTCTTTTAAAAGGCATTATAAATTTTAATCAGACAAGAGTCATGCAAGCAATAAAGTTAGCTTGATGGACTAACAAACCACACATGCATGCATATTGCTTAATTGCTTGCAACAGCTTGCCATAACTTAAAAACAGAGCACACTAGAGACAGCAGAGAAATGAAAATATTCCATTTGGGGCTAACTCACACATATATAAAATAGATGGTAAGTGATAGATAGAAATGCACATTCTTACAGTAGACATGGCAAAAATATATACTTCTTTCAGCATATTCGGAGATACTGTAGTGTCTGCAGGGCCAATCTATAACCATATGGGATAGGTTATTTTGAGCGCAAAAAAGGAAATTTGAAGTCTTAAAATGACCCACAAGGGCAGCTAGCTCGGTTCTTACCTATGAAACTATCTCTAATTACACAGATATATTATATTTAGTCATCAGTTCATATAATCATAAAATAATTAAATTAATTTGCTTTAAACAGAATAGTGTGCTATGGGTCTTGCTGTATTTAGGTCTGCAATCACATAACAATAAGGAAAGGAAGTTTTTCAGGTTTATCCACATTGAAATAGCAGAGGGTATGGGGGGATGAAAAGGTCTTATCCTTGCAAAAATTGTTTTTATTTTTTTTGTTTGTTTGTTTTTTTCCCAGCATTTAAACAGTTGATATTTTTAGTCAATTATTTTACATTCGATGTTTTGAACATTCATAGTGAAGTAAGTTGCCGAATTAAATGTGGACTTACACTACCAGTATGAACATAAAAGTTTTTCCTGACAGAAAGTTATTAATCGTGGGATCTTGCAAAATTATCAGATAATAAAGTTACCACTGAGGACAAAAACGTAGTACAACAAAATACACCCAGCAAGACAGTCCAAAAGCAGAAATGGAGGCAAAAATAAATCCAAAAATGTATTCACACATGGTGTGAATAAACTTGCTGGATTTATTTTTGCCTCAATTTCTGCTTTTGGACTGTCGTGCTGGGTGTATTTAGATAATAAAGTTAACTGTGGTAGGAGATATGCTGATTCAAGAAACAAAATAATTAAAGATAATTTTTAAACCATATTTGCTGCAGTTGTGTAATCAGGCACATGCAGAGAAGGTCATAACTGTAAATCAAAAGGCTACAATTTCTCCCTTCCCACTAACACTGGCTCAAAGGTTTAAAATGTAGTTAAGATGGAACATTTGTCATCTAACATAACTAATAAATATTAGAGACAATTTTAAAAAGAAAAAGAAATTTACTTATATTAAATATGAGCACATTTAAGTTAATATATATTCACACACACACACACACACACACACACACACACACACACACATATATATATATATATATATATATATATATATATATATATATATATATATATATATATATATATATATATATATATATATATATAATCCGTGGTGGTGCAGTGGTAGCTTTGTTGCCTCACAGCCAGAGGTTCTCCTGTTCAATTCTTGGCTGAGTGCGGGGAGTGCCTTCTGTGTGGAGTCTGCATGTCCTCCCCACGGTTGGGTGGCGTTCGAAAGACATGCGTAAGGGCATGCCTTCGTTAAAGGTTGAAAGTCGAGCTGGCACCTCGGCATTTGTGGAAATCTGCTGACAATCATTAGTGGACCGAGTTCTGCCGTGGTGACCCCTAACCGGGAAAAGCCGAAAGACTACAACTGTGATACCAAATGTGGAAATTCTTAAGTTTTAAATAGTTGGAAGACAAGCTTAATCCAATCAAAATGGCCACACAGGTGGCTCCTGGACTTGCTTTGGCATCTCTCAAACCTATTCAAACCAATAAATCTTGGGAACATATTGTAGCAGATTTCTAATATCCTCTAATCAATTTTGTCTTAAAGCAAGTTTGGAAGCCACACATCTAATCCTTATACTTGGAATAAAATAACTGTTAGAGAATGGCACCACCATGAGTGGACAATAAACATTTGCCAGCAGGGTGTTAACCTACAGGTAATGCCCACTGAAAAACTCATCTGCCACTTACTGCACATGTTAAGCTGCCATGAAATTCTGTTAGTGAAAAAAAAATAGAAATGGCCACCATTTTTTTACACTTACTAAACAGCAAGTGTTGTTTAGGGATTATAAAAATGAAAAACAAGTAAAAGAAAAAAAAAAGAAAAGAAAAAAAGCAAGTGTGTACAAGTATGCTTGCTCACATGTGTGTGTGTGTGTGTGTGTGTGTGTGTGTGTGTGTGTGTGTGGTGTGCGTGTGTGTGTGTTTGAATGTGTGCATGTGCATGCCAATTTAATGTCACTGTCACTGTTTTTAATGGATAGTGCTGCACTGTGTCTCTTAGAACCAGATATTTTCTGGTAAATAACCGAAGGTTAATGTCAGTCAATAATACCAGACTTTAAAATATCCATACTTCTTATTGTTTGATGGGTTCATGCTGATGGACTGCCTGTTTTAATCAGTACTGTCTCTGTCCCTCTCACTTTCTTTTATTCTCTGTCTCTCACGCACATGCAGAAAAGCATACACAGAGACATACATGCGAGCGCACACACACACACACACACACACACACACACACACACACACACACACACACACACACACATGTATGCACACATGTATGCACAAACACACACCTTGGCACACTCTCTTTTCTTTTCTTTTTTATTTACCTTTTTTTTTAAATTTTCTCTTACTAATAAGCAAAGCACTGTTTAGTGAACATGAAAAATGGTAATTATTAGCTTTATTTTTATTGTCTGAGCTTCACAGCAGAATATTAAGTTGTCCTGCTGAAATGGCAGACTTGTTTTTCAGTGGACATTACCTGTACATTAACACCTTGTTGGAGAATCTTCATTTTCCAATCAAGGTAGCAATGTGCATGTCACTCATTCTCTAAAATCAAATAAAACAAGAAAGGCAACTATTACAATTTAATGCACTTACAACTTAAGATAGTTGAAAGCAAATATGATGGGATCTAAAGATGGATGTATTAGTATATTTAGATCATTACTGTCCTGTTTATGCTAGCTTCATGTACTAGAATGTGAAGTGATTATCAATGTTTGCCAGTCTGTCTGAATAGTTGCTAACATACTGCTTTGATGTATGAATGCAAGTCACATCATGTAAGCCTTCAGAATACTTGTACTGGCTATAGCAAAATGTTAAAGGGAGGAGAAAAAGTGTACGTATACTATTTCCCACAAGAAAATAAGAAAATAGCTTTGAATTTTGAGATAGCTATAGCATAGGAAATTGAAGCATTTTTAGATCTAGGTGTTATATGTAATATATGAAAAAGTATGAGATGTAGAAAGGTAGCTTCTTCTACCTACAGAGGTGTTTGTTAAATGAAACAAATAGCTGATAATCAGAGATTTTTTCTTTTTTTCATTTTTTGGAGCTGGTTGCTTTATAAAGTATATAACAGAAGTAAGCAACAGAAGTTACTCCGTGGTGCTGTTTGTGAGTGTAGTCAGATTTTTCATAGGCAACGGTAGTACTTTTCTGATTAACTCCAGTAATGCTATGTCTGACTGCTTTAATTAGTAAAACAAAGTTGGAGGAGGGCCCAGTACAGTGACCTTTAATGACTCAAAACACATACTATGACTATTGTCACTCATTCTGCATTTGCATTCTCAGTTATTTTATAGGCTGATGATGGACAATTTACTGCTAACATTAGAGACAGAGGTAAAAGATGGAGAAAGAGCAAGTTGAGGGTGTTTTACAGTTAGATGAGGCAAAAAACTGACATGCAATTCTTGCTGTCTCACTACTTACCCCACCAGCGTTGGTATGTAAATGAGCACTGCTTCTTTCTCACTTGTTATTATAAGACCTATAGTTGTTAGGTCAGTCTCTGTGCCCTGGGTGATGTCCCCAGCAACCACACTTCAGCAACCAAAGTTAAGGAATAAAAAAAGTCTTCATCTACAGTTGAGAAGTTGAGTGCCTTCAGAATCTATCACAAACCACAATAAATTTCACGTATACAATATGAGATACTTACCTCTTTGCTGCATTTTATGAATGAAAGTAGTGTCTCTTTTGCAGAAGCCAATGTGTGAAGAGTAAGCTGTCTTTACATACTTATTATAATTTACACATTTAAACAGCCACAAAACTATAACTGCAAATGCTTAACTACATCTAAATAATGCTTACAGTTTCAGCCATGGAGAGATCAGTACCTTGACAAAGAAGTTAATTGCATCCCATGAGTATTTTTTTACCAATGCCAGACACCCTATTAACCTGTCCCTTGCCTCAACTCTGCTTATTATGCTAATGGCATATTTAAAGAAATAGTAAATAATGCACTTACTTGCAGCCATTAGAACATGTACGCAGTCTTCACGTTACAACTTATGCTGTACCGCTGTTAGTATTCTTTTTGGACTTGCAATCAATATATTTGTTGAAGTTATTGCATCAGATAGGCATGGACCTCTAAAATATATACAGAGGACAAATAAAAGAGAATATATTAGTCCACTGTTTCCTATTATGCGTGTCTTGTGTTTTCTTGCAGTCATTTCTTGTTTATAGCCACACTGAAGTCAAAAAGGTCATGTGTGTTCTTTCCACAGAAAGCACCAAATGCAAAGAGAGAACAAAGCCATTGTTTTGCAATAATAACAAGGTCCACACTTTAGGGTCCCTGTACATCCATTGAAATGCAGCCTACAGTGGTTTGCCAAATGGTCACATTTCACACATCCATGTTTGCTAGTTTAAAAAACGCTTTACTAAGAGAACAAATCAGTTACACCCAGATACCAAGTGACTTATGGTGTAATTTAAGAAAATGAACTTCATAGAACCACTCACTAAACCAGTTTTTCTGATAATCAAAATGTAGTCATGGATATTAAGTAAAACTCCTGACTAAAGGCAGAGCAAAGAAATAATTAACCCTATACAGCTTTGTTGTTTTATCACTGCCAGCCTCCTTTTATATTTTCACAGCTCTAACACTTTGTTAATAAGACATGGTTGTATTTTAAACAAAAATGATACAAAGGAGTAAAACTGGGAAATAATAATCCTCTTTTTAATGAGGTTTGTGATCTTTTCTTTTATTTTTCTCATGGAGTTTCATGACTGCCCAGACCATCTCCATTGAATGCTTCTCTGGCCCTGTTGTTCATCCCTTTCCCTACATTGGGCATAACCTAGCCTGTGTGGTGAATGAGAGCTTCTGAGCCTGAGCTAAAATGTGTAAAATATTAGGAATTTGCAATATTTTTCACAAGTCATCTCAGGATGGCTGATGTGCTTGACTGGCTATTTCCTTCACCGATGCACATGCATGCTTCTGCACGGGTGTGCTTTTGTGTGTATGTGGCTTGGCCCTTTTCACATTATAGTGTGCATCTTTTTCTCATATAAGTACTAGCACTGCTGAGATCAGGACTGTCCTGGATGGGTAAGCCACCACTATTCATTCACTCCCACCAGCGGGTAGATCCCTGCCACCTGTTCAGAGTCTGGGCATTGTATTTCATTGTCAGGAAACTGCATATGGCAACATAATGAGGCTTTCTCATTCATCTTATAAAGCACAAAAAATAGGGGTTATGAATTTAGCCAGAAAAAAATGTGGCTCTGTTTTATTCCTATTTGAAATATAAGTAGCTATACACTAATAACAGTTCTATTTAAGGAAAATTAAACTGGGTTTCAGTTAATCATGTAATAACATTTGCTTCTACCTTACACACACGAGAAAGACTGCACTGGCAATCAGACAGAACTCTTGTTTGGGCTATTCCCTTAGTATCTTATGCAAGGTGTGCATATAAAATCTATAACGTAAGTCTGCTTTTTTGACACAGAGACTTGTTTGAATAACAAAAAGTGCAATGTCTTTACCAATATGATTCTCAATTTCACTGTCTTTGTTGCATCATAAAATTGCAAAATCAAAGTCATGCTTCATTCCTGTATATTTTATGAGTCATAATTAGTAAGTCCTTATATTAGACACAAATTTATACCAGGTTTGTCATGTACAGCCCTTCACAGTTTGGGATGTGAGCACTATTTAGTGCTTGAAAAGGAAGGCACAAGATCTTAAGTGTATCTACTCAAATGTGTATATGTTTTGGCATGTTATGGTATTCATGATCATGTACATAGTTTTGTTCCTATGTTTCTGTGTATGTAAATGTGAAATAAATAAATGGTATAGTTTAAGTTCAATATATATATATATATATATATATATATATATATATATATATATATATATATGTGTGTGTGTGTGTGTGTGTGTGTGTGTGTGTGTATATATATATATATATATATATATATATATATATATATATATGTGTATATATATATATATATATATATATATATATATATATATATATAGACATATATATATATATATATATATATATATATATATACACACATATATATTCATATACACATATACTGATATATATAGTTTTACCATACTTTAGTTTCTCTTGGCAGACCATATGCCATTCCTAAAAATGCTTTTTGCCTACACATCCTGTACTGCAATGATGATTTATGAGGAGTATGCTAAAAAAAGTCAGTGACACTATTATGAAACATTATTCTTTATTACTTACTTCTGCTGCATAGTGCTAAGCTGTGTAACAAACTTTGGACTTGCTTGGATTTTTAACTGCAATCTGTTTCCTGATTACAATTGCTTTTAATATATGACACAGTCATTGCATGCTGTAGCGCTCTTGGTAATATTATATGACACCCAAAAATAATTAATTTGCTTTTCAGCTACAATCCATGCTAGTTAACTCTGTCTGATGCATGGTGCTTGTTACAGTCAGTACAAGGTGAATGGCTGAATATGTTTACAAACCTTTGAAGTCCTTCTTCTCAGGCCTCCACAAATAAAATGGACATTGTTTGGTTGGACTTTCTTGAGTAATAAAATCAATAAAATACATTTTTTATGACTTTGCAGTGTGGAATTACTGCAATTATTACTTATTTTGTTTTTGTAATAAATTCAAATAATTTCTGACACACATTTTATTTCATGTATATGTGTCAGTGCTCAAATGGTACATGCATAAGTTGTGTGTATGCATTTAACACACAGTGATAAGCCATTTTGTTTGCAGGTTTTGAAGTTTAACAGTTAAGTATATTATAAAAGAAAACTCACTGTTTAATTGTGGTCACATAGGTAAAGCAACAATTAAAATTATGCTTGCAGGCAAAATTCATAATTCAGTGTTGTTACATGGCATGCATATGAAATGTGCAAAATATTCTAGCCTGCATAATTTGCATAATTAAGCTGTCAAAATATGAAAACATAGTGCTCTAACTGCCTTTAGCTTTGTACACTGACACTATTTTTATGACATGGCTGCAGTGAATGTTATAAATACCATATTTTCAACTTTATAATAGTTAAAAAATTGGTGTGGTATATTGTGGTTCCAGATACTTATATAAATGCAGGCTTAATAACACAGACAAAAAATATAAAGTAAAACTGATAATTTTTGAAATCTGGATATGCATCAGATGTGAGTTAGGTACAAACATTCTGTCTTTACTTTAAGATACTTGTCTTTTTTTCCCAGTGTATTTTCCTATGTGTTCTGGTCTTTATCAGATGTGTCCAGTTCTTCTGATGTAACCTTAGGAAACAAAATAAGAATGAACAATTCTCATCCAATCAAATGCTACAGATCTTATATTACTTTCATATACTGTTTAGGTGTTCATCACTGCTGTTTATGCCAGACTGCCTGGAAACATAATCACTCACTACACTGATTCACACATCGGCAGACTATAGAACAGAGGTAGTATGACTGAGAACAGCATAACTTGAAGGAAATGCTATTATACCATGACCTCCACAAATAAAATGGACATTGTTTGGTTGGACTTTCTTGAGTAATAAACAAAATCAATAAAATACATTTTTTATGACTTTGCAGTGTTGAATTACTGCAATTATTACTTATTTTGTTTTTGTAATAAATTCAAATAATTTCTGATACACATTTTATTTCATGTGTATGTGTCAGTGCTCAAATGGTACATGCATAAGTTGTGTGTATGCATTTAACACACAGTGATAAGCCATTTTGTTTGCAAGTTTTGCAGTTTAACAGTTGAGTATATTATAAAAGAAAACTCACTGTTTAATTGTGGTCACATAGGTAAAGCAACAATTAAAATTATGCTTGCAGGCAAAATTCATAATTCAGTGTTGTTACATGGCATGCATATGAAATGTGCAAACTATTCTAGTCTGCATAATTTGCATAATTAAGCTGTCAAAATATGAAAACATAGTGCTCTAACTGCCTTTAGCTTTGTACACTGACACTATTTTTATGACATGGCTGCAGTGAATGTTATAAATACCATATTTTCAACTTTATAATAGTTAAAAAATTGGTGTGGTATATTGTGGTTCCAGATACTTATATAAATGCAGACTTAATAACACAGACAAAAAATATAAAGTAAAACTGATAATTTTTGAAATCTGGATATGCATCAGATGTGAGTTAGGTTAGACATTCTGTCTTTACTTTAAGATACTTGTCTTTTTTTCCCAGTGTATTTTCTTATGTGTTCTGGTCTTTATCAGATGTGTCCAGTTCTTCTGATGTAACCTTAGGAAACAAAATAAGAACGAACAATTCTGATCCATTCAAATGCTACAGATCTTATATTACCTTCATATACTGTTTAGGTGTTCATCACTGCTGTTTATGCCAGACTGCCTGGAAACATAATCACTCACTACACTGATTCACACATCAGCAGACTATAGAACAGAGGTAGTATGACTGAGAACAGCATAACTTGAAGGAAATGCTAATAAACAGACTCCATCTAAAGCTACCATTTATGACAGGAATCCATTGGTGTATGTTCAGGAGAACTCTAGAGCCCAGTGTGTGTTTGAGTGTATGCTGGCGGCACATCTATTTGTGCTCTTTTTAGTCTGAATACCTCACTGAAAACAAAAAATGGGATATAACGCCTCCCCCATGGTAACTTAAGTTCTTAAAGTGTGTGCAGCCTAGTTAGCTACTACTTGTTAATTTTCACTGCCATCAGTTTTTATAATGTAATCATCATATCAATGAACTTAACGTGTTGCCTTATGACAAAAGTAAGCTACATCTATCCCCGATATCAGAAAACAACTTTTTTATTATTATCCTTTCCCTGCTTTTTTAATTTAACAGAAACACAAGTGAACTTACTTTCACAAGTCTTTATTTTATCTATTCCCACTACCTCTGTAAACATAACCTCACAGCATATGTGTAGTACAGTTGGAGAAACTCAGAACAAAAGGTATTTCTATGAACTGTGTTGCAGTGGCACTATGTACCAGCATAGAATTAAAAATATTCATGTCTGATGGTAGATAGAGGTGAGTCAAAAATGTTCATAACTTGTCCTTTAGAGACTGTTTCCATGCAGTATGAACACTCTCATTAAAATCAAGTAGTCAGTTCTACATTTAAAGGTAAACAAATGCATGTGTGTGTGGTGTGTGGGGGTGGGGGGCTGTGGAGGCACCATCAAAGACTGCCACTTAAGAAATAAGCTCTTGCCTGATAATATTCATCAGCCTCTTAGTGCAGAATGTTTTATTTATTTTTATTTTTCATTTGTTTACCAGGTCTGTCTGACTGGGTTTACTCAAAAGTTTCAACATATTGCAAACATTTTTAAACAGATATTAAATAATTGCATGAGCAAACTTCCCAAGGGATTCACGAGCAGTTGTGTATGCTTTGTGTGAAGCCTACACAATGTTTAAGTGTTAGCTCACATTTACGTGCTGCTCATAACACTTACATGAATACAAGCATGTTTTTATGGCCAGCAACAGTGTCAATGGCCATGAAAGTGTGTTGAGCAGCGCAAGCACACACAGTAAACAAACAAACTTGCCTATGAGCAAAGCTGTTAAATGTGCTCAAACGGAGAGCACAGAGAGCTACTTAGGGCTAATAATGAAAGCTGTGCCAGGCAGAGAAAGTGTAATAGTGCAACGTGCCCATAAATGAAACTTATGAATACAAAAATAAGTAAGAGAGGAGGGCAGGGCAAACGACAAGGTCAACTACAATAGATGGGTTACCAGGTAGGGAAAGTATACTGAGAACAATGTACACAGAGACTAAAGAGATGAATACACAAATATATAAGAGGTAAGGGCAAATGTTCAAACTTGCAGTTAAGATAACTGATTTAAAAGTGATTATGTCACAAAGACAAATTTGCAATAATAAAATTGTGCAATATGTATGTCATAATAATGTGGTCACACTTCCAGAGCAAATATAGGTAAATTAAAGAAGACATGATATTATGAGATGTGACATTTACACACAAATTAAAATTGTAAACAAGAAGATTACATGAGATATGAATGTCCTTAACATGCTGAGTTGAGATGACAGTTAGTAAAGACAATACATACCTTATGGGCATTTGCATAGCATGCATTTCATCAATACATTTTGGAAAATACAAATGGCAAAGAAGCCACAATCACCTTTTGCAAGAATCTAACACATCTCATCAGTGTTACCACTGAGCTGTGTATTAACTGCATATGCCACAGAAATGGGCATAACACACGTAGGAAGAGGATCACCCTGGAAGGGAATTATGCACTTCAATATTCTACTGGTTATGCATCCATATGTAGGTGTGCGTGGTGTTGCAAATGTAGGAGCAGATTATGGCAAATATAATACCCTTGCATAAGGCACTCCTTCCCGACATTTATTGTGCAGACAGATAAGAACAGATCCAAACAACACACTATGATGCAATGGATTCGATAAAACTTTGTACTGTCAACATCTACCAAAAGAGGTAGCAATGGGTATTGTCACAAAAACCTGAAATTAATGTATGAATCATGAAAGGATCCCTGATAGTGAATGGCATATCAGCATGTCAGATTGATGGTAATTAAGTATGGTCATGTGCACACACTTGTGATAAGTCCTATATCAATGTTCCTTTGTCAAGGAAGTTTTCTCTGTATTTTTGTACACAAACCACCAAAGAACTGGACTACACTTACATATACCACATTACTCAATGTATGTGTCATATTAGCACTCTCGCCATGATATTGGCAGAACAAATGTCTACTGCCATTAAATCCAAAGCTATGTTCACATATCAAAGGATAAGCCTGATGTGATGTTAGTATGTTCGCAAAAAACGATTCCCTAAGCTAGAATTGAACATCAAGCTGTACAACTCTTCCAACTAATAATATGGCTATTAATCATAATCACATGTGCCGCAGTAGAACTGGTGAACTCCACCAATGCAAATGGATTAAATCAACTGCACTTTATTTACCCAAAATGTTTATCTGCTAAAATGGATGGAGCAGGCCCCTGCCACTCTATATGTGCCCAGTATAAATGAGGAGATTGTCATTCCTGCAGAGTAGTTAAGGAAACAAATGTTTACAGTCTCTCAGTGCTGGTTTTGAGCACTTGCCTATGCATTGAGAAAATCAACAACATAGTGGGATCAATGAATGTGCCATGGTATAAGTGCATTGTCAGTTGATATCACATGTACGACTCAAGGAATATGTGTCCCTGTAATTACTTAGAAATTACCTTGCTGTATACATACCTAAAGACACTGGTGGCCCCCTCCTGTTGTCACTGTGATGGTAGAACAGCAATTATGTATAATGTGGATATAATCCTGTATTGGAACACATGCCTTACTTAGGCAAAAACACATATTACATCATCTCATGTCCTCAGTCCTGAGGAGCCATCTCACTGCATCTGGTATGAAGGGTAATCTATTCAAATTACAGTACTGGTCTTCAACACAGCCTTTCCAAAGGATGTTTAGAATTAACTTTCTTAAGAGAAAACAATATCTAAACATGAACATAGCACATGTGGGTGACAACACTATTAACAACATGTACACTAAATGTAAGCAGTGATACTGGCATTTCAACTATACAGCTAACATCACAAGCTAATGATGTTTTTCTGAAAAGCAAGTATAACTTGAGAAGTGTTTTACAACTGTGAAACTCTATATTTCAATAGATGACATCACCATTGTGTATTACCTTGATGCTTCTACCAAAAAAATGGTTGTACAGCTAAAGCGTACTGTATAGATATACATCATATATGTATTTGCAGCCTGGTCTGCACAGTAAGAGGAAGAAACGCAGACACTCACATACAGTCATTTCTGAATTTGAACTTCTTACCTATCTACTTACACAATATACACAAAAGTGTATTATAGGCATTCAACACAGACGTCTGACTGCATTTGAGCCACACTCCATCTTTGAAGGGATGACATCATCTGTGTCATGCAAAGGAGATGTGTGTGCAAAATGACTTCTACAGCTATGTGGGATTCTAAATGTAGTCAATACTAAGAGGTGCAAGATACTATTGCATCCATTTACATTCAAACACACAGTCAGTAGACTCTCTGTTTTATTCAAACTCCCTACTGCATGCAAATATATTATAGTCATGCACAACAGGAGAGGTCAGACTTTAGTGGTGTGAAAGTGCATTATTGAAATGATGACCTCATCAGTGTGTTGCAGAAAGTATACATTTGCAGACAGAATGAAAAGGGGATGTGGGATTGATCTGACCATGTAAATGTTTCTCACTGGTGGGAATTAAGTGAGCACAGCTTTTGATTTAATCCTCCAGTGAGTCTGTAGACCTAGAGTTTTACACACACACACACACACACACACACACACACACACACACACACACACACACACACACACACACACACACACACACACACACACATGTTGACTGTTGTGAGATTAGAACCCTCTAAATAGTTACACAGTCTAAATGTCACAAGACTTAAAGCAAGTGCCACCAAAGAAGTCTGACTACTAGAGTATGACAGTGCAATATAGATAGTATTAGTTTTCACTCTGTGTCAGAGAAGATATTGTGATTTTGAAGTTTTTGTGCAAAGCCATATTTGTTGATATGAAGGAGTAAGTGCAATCTTATACATACGGCTGGCTTAGGTCAGCTGTACTATCATTAATGTATATTGCAGAACAGGGACTGACATTTACCCATGTTGTGTACATGAGAAACACACATTTGTGAAACACTGGATTGACAATGAAGCAGTCAAGGATACTTCAGGTTATTATGATGGTATGTAAACCTTAATGAATGCTATTGATATCGGCAATGTTATCAGTTCATGCATGGGAATGTGCACTGTCAATACAAAACAATTCTTAATATTCCATTGAAGTAGGGCTAAGTAATAATGAAGTATGAGTGCCAAGGCTCTATGTGGTTGAATATTATTTGCAAGTGTAAGTGCTACAGTGCAGACCTAACTGTCCAGAATGAAGTGTTCACCAATTTCCATGTAACGAATAAATACAATCCAGTAGTAGTACTTATTTATGTTCAAAATCTCTTCCTAAAGTGCAATGCAGAGGAACTTATTTGTGTGGATGTGGGCAAAGTATTAACCCATGCATGATTATACACTGAGGTAGTGAACTTGGAATGTGAAATAGCAGTGTTCAATGGTGTTCAGTGGTGCTCCTTGTGATGTCTGGTTAATATCCCACCAGACTGTCACCAATTAATGTGACATTTTGTTAATATCCCACTGGACTGCAATCAGTTAATGTGATGCCTCCCACTATCCTGTGTCAATAACAAAGGAGCTTCAATCCTTACTACTGACGCAAATGTGAGACTGTCACTTAAACAGGAGTAATATTTCACAATTTCCCCCTAAGAGCACAACAGGAACACGCTCTGTAGCCTGGTACTGGACTGTATACTTCTGTCCACACCTGACGTAACTCCTTATTATACAATTCCAAACAATGTGCCCCAGTTTAAGACCTCTGATACACTCATACTTAAACAAATTGTCTCATACATCCAAACACTTCTGGGAAAGCTTGACACATATTTCCAGCTGTGTCCCTTCCTAAAATAATACTCTAATGCTGCCACATAGCAGAATGTCTTCATGCCCTTCTAAAAGGGTGTCCAATTATGAAAATGAGATATTAAAACAAATAGTAACAAATGACCTAAGCAGCCAGGCTTTTGGAGTGACCCAGAAGTTATCAAGGCAAGTATAAGCACTCACAAATCACTAAAGAAAAACACTGATTGTCCAGCCACATTGTAAGTTAATAAAAAAATATTTAGTATCATGCTAAATTATTTAAAATATAAAACAGTAATGCCCAATAAACAAACAGAACTCAATCACCAGGAAAATGAAATCAATACTGCAATATAGAGATCCTGTATTCAGAAAAAAAAACCTCTAACTGATCTAGCTGATTAGTTATAATTTCCTAACTAACTAAAAAACACTGTCCCTGATCTAAACTAAATTACTACATCAGAGCAAAGGCAGGCTTACAGCTCTTGGTGAGCCCTTTTTGGATATCCACTGCACAGTTCAACTGAGAACTGTAATTGATAACTGACAAATGACTACAGCAGGTTCTTTTATAGACTTTCCTGTCAACTATTCCAGTTCTAATTTTCATTTAATATTTTTATTCAACCAACAGATGTTTTCTAAAAGTTCCTTCCTGTCTTTTAGCTTCTTACAGTAACACATAGCAACTGTCAACATTCTGAATTACATCATCTGCTGATCAGCTGAACCTGAGACAGTTTGCCTTTAGAATCTCTCTTCACAAACATGCACGGTTGAGAAATGTAAAATGACACTGTTTAAGTCTTTAAAACATTATGTTCAAACAGATCATAAATCAGCATGTAAAAACATATTTACAATATTATAGCTAGTCATGCTGGCATACAATATACAGGACAATCTGAAATTATATACAAAACTTCAGCCAGGTATGCTAGCACATATGAAAGTGTCTAATTTATTCACTCTTCCTGCAAATAAGGAGCAGAGAGATAATGTTGTGATTGTGATTAAAAGTGGAGCAGTTGTGTTTTATGTTAACATGTTGCATATATTCACTTTGCATGTTGGAGTCTACCTTTCACATGTTAGGGCCAAAGTTTAATTAAAAATGAATTGTTGTGCTTGCCTTCCCCGTTTGGCTGCCATTAGGTAGTGAGTAAAAAGCTTTCAGTACTGAAGGACAAAAGTGAAAACTTTAATTTCATTATCCTTCTGTAGCGCAATCACGCTTAGTGATGATGCATGGCCGTCAGCACTCTGGACAGTACTGAGTGGAAAAAATCCACCCGTCACCTAACTTTCTCTGTGGCACAAGGTCTAAACTCAGTGAGGTAAATGAAATAGCAGAGATGAAGCAGATGTACAGTCCAGTCTGCAGTTGTTTTGCAAAAGGTGTCAGAATGTGATTATGATATAATTAATTTTGATCATGGCTGTAATGCTACATAGGAATGCATATCCTAAATATGTTGATTACCCAAATTGTGTCAGTATATTAAATAAAAGTATTTGGTAGGCAGCAGTATTCATTACACTTATATCAATTGTAGCCTCCTTTTCACTTTACGTAATATCCAGCAACCTGATACAGATGGAAGAATAAGTGTATCACAGTTTATTATCTGAGCTCTGTTTTACTATAGTGCAGGGGACATATTGGAATTTGTGCTAAGATAACCATGGCAATTCGGTCTAAGGTAAAAAAATCACCATATTTTGAAATAACACTTAAAAAGCCATTTAGCATTACATAATACACTCGCTTGTTGCCAGACCTTGCACAAATGCTGATGGCTACAACTAATACAACAGAAGGGAGTTAGACAGATACATAGGCAACTTATTCACAGGAAAGAGGCTTAGAAAAACAGGCATCAAGAGTTTCACCTAACTCTGGATTGAAACCATTGTTAAAATAAAAAAAAAATAAGTGTATAGACTTGATAATTATCTCAACATCACACAAAGAAAATCCTACTTCACACATCTCAAAATCACAACATTGAATGGACAGTGCTAACATATTCAGCCAATGGATGATGCAGGTATTTGTTTTCAGAAAAGTAATGACAATGCCGTAGAATGACATTTACATCCATCAGCCTAATGAATAGTGAATATTATAAAAGGGTGAGAGAGAAGGGGTGAAGACAGAGAGGGAGATGGACAAAAACATATTAAAGGTTGCTGCTATGGGTCATTAATGTACATCATTATGATTTGGTGTGTCATCATCATTCATCTGTTATGCTTTGTATCATTAACTGATGGCTATGGGGGTGAAGAAGCTGTAGGAGAGGGAAAACCTGATTAAGACATGAGTTGAATAAGGGTGGTTTACTAATTCTTCCTTTTAGGCATGAATGTGTTGGCAAATGCAATATCCAAATATGTTAATTAAAGGTCATAATGATAAAAAATGTAGATGCATGTCATGAAACATATCATAGAAGCATGACATCATGTAAGAAATGATCTAACAAACATCTGGAATCAAACCCTTGATGCAATGGGCAAAAACTGGTCTTCAGACAAGTTGTTTATGTCAACACTCCACAAAGGAAGTTACATTTTATAAAATCTAGTATTCAAAGAACTGTTAAAGTAGTTGCTGCTAAGCATTGCCTTTATTCTGCCTTTATGCTGTATTACGTTAGCACAGCATATTTAAGCATATTTGCAAGAGGATACTCGCACTATTATGGGTGATGGCAACTACTGACCAGGTTTTGCCATATGACATGAAAAGCCATTCAGTTTCACTCAGCATAGGTATGTGATGCCAAACTCCATGCAAATGCTTTGGGCAAAAAGTGAAGGCTTTCTTATTAGCCATTTCTGGCCATGTGTGTTGTGTCTGATTCTATTTTTTGACCAGATTAAACAGGTGTAAAAGGAGTTGATGAGAAAGTGGTGAAATGAGGGAGGAAGCAGAAGGGGGGACTCAAGGGAATGAATACAGGGAATGAATACAGGAATTTGCAGAATGTTGTGGAAGATAACCATAGTCATTAACTTCTTCACAACTTAAATGTAGAATTGTAGACAGAATTTGTTGAATTCAGACTGGCCCCACACCAAGAGTAGGTACAACAGAATAATGTTGTAGAGACAACTGTACCAAATCAAGTGTGTCACAAAGACACATTGCTGAAGTGGAGAGCTAAGTGTGGGTCTTTATTATTTTTCTTTGCGAGACAGGTGCTCATTTTTATTTTTATTTTATTTTTTTTACTTTCAGTGAGAGACAAATGCTGAGAAAGTGGCTTAGAAATGTGAGGGTCAGGTAGGTGCCCCTACTGACCAGTGTGTGCCTGCCATAAAGCCCAGCAGCCCTAGGCCAATAAGCTATTGGCCAGCCTGTGTCTAGTTGTCCATCCTGGGTTACCTGAAATAGCTCTGTTGAGTGAAAGCTGGATGTAAAACCAACCAACCTGCCAAACATGAACTGAGAATTGCTATGCTTAATGTAGGTTCACTGACAGGATGTAGCTTGGAAGTTGATGACATGATGATACGGTGGAGGCTGGACATTCTATGTATCCAAGAGATGAGATGGAAGGACAATGCAGCAAAGGCACTTGGCTTGGGATCCAGACTCTACTACTCAGGAGGGGAACAGGCTAGAAATGGTGTAGGAATTGTTGTGAGAGAGAAGCTTCAGAAGGCAGTGAGGGATATCATCAGACTTAATGACCGACTCATGGCAATCAGATTCCAGTGTAATGATAGGGCAGCATTTATAATCTCAGCCTATGTCCCACAGCAGGGTTGTGATAGTGAGGAAAAAAGTGCATTCAGACAACAGTTGCAAGACCTACTAGATAAACCAGGACAACATGAATTGTTGTTGCTAATGGGTGACTTGAATGTATATATTGGGACAGACAGAACAGGATATGAGGACTGCATGGATAGACATGGGTGGGGCAACAGGAATAAAGAAGGAGAAGCCATTCTAGGCTTCTGTCTGATAAAGGGCTTGATAGTAGCCAACGCACGGTTCAGAAAGAGAGACAGTCACAAGATCACATACAAGAGTAGAAAATATGCAACTCAGGCAGACTTCCTCCTAGTATGGAAAAGGTACTGGTTTAGAACCCATGATTGCAAAGTCATCCCCAGTGAAATAATCAGCCCACAGCATAAACCACTAGTTGCCACAATCAGCTGTAAGCAGTGGTCAAATAAGGTGCTAAGGTCAGCAGAGACCAGGCTGAAGACCTGGAAGTTGACTGGAGAGAAAGTACAACAGTTCAAGGAATTACTCTGGCCTCTAGCATCCCAAGAAGAGGAGGAAATGGGTGGAGTTGAGCAAGAATGATAGTGCCTAAAAACAGCATGTATTAGGACTACAGAAAAAATATGTGGTCAAGACAGGTATAGAAATAAGGTACATAAGGGAAGCTGTTGGTTGAATGCAGAAGTCCAGAAAGTCATTAAAAGAAAGGAGTCCAGGAAAAAGTGGGAAATAGAAAAGACTGACCAAGCTTGGAAGGATTACTGGTTGGCTAACAAATAAGCTAAGAAAGGAGTTGCAATAGCAAAGAATAGGGCATCAGAGGCACTCTACCAACTTCTGGAAAGTGACTCAGTAAGTGGCACAAATAAACTATATAAGCTTGCAAGGCAAAGACAGAAAGATAAAGAAGATTGTCAGACACCCTTCATAAGGGATGCCAGCAACAACTTGCTCACCAGTCCACAGGACAACAAAGGCAGATGGAAGGAGTATTTACAGCAGCTTCTAAATGAAGAAAAACCCACAGAAACTGTACTTCCCCATAAACAGCCTACAATGCGAGAAGAAGAGGAGCCCACCCTAGAAGACGTAAGAACAGCACTAATGGAAATAAAGTCAGAGAAAGCAGCAGGCTCAGATGAGGTCACAGCAGATATGATAAAGATGCTGGGTGAGATAGGGGAGAAATGACTCCTGAGGGTACTTATATCAGTGTGGGGAGAACGGTATATATCAGATGACTGGAGAATAAGCAACTCACGCCAGTGTACAACAACAAAGGGGACATCAACAACTGTGGGCAGTACAGAGGCATCAGACCCCTATAACATTGCATGAAAGGTCTGGAGAGGGTGATTGATAAACGGATATGCAGTGTAATAGAATGTAAGATGAGAGATGAGCAGTTCACTTTCAGGTCAGGATGATGCACAATTGACCCATTGTTTGCAGTGAGACAGATACTTGAGAAGATGCTAGAGATGAGGAGACAGTCCAACTGGGCATTCCTAGACTTGGAGAAAGCATATAACAAGGTCCCAGGAAAGCTGATTTGGGCAGTACTGTGGCGGTTTGAAGTCCCAGAAACATTGGAAGAATTAGTGCAGCCTATGTGCAAGGACTCAATGACTCAAGTACGAACAGTGTTTGTCCTCACAGAGGGGGTCACCAGTGGGAGTGGGTGTACACCAGCATGCACCTTTGATGCCACTGCTGCTCATACTAGTGATGGACTACATTAGCAAACAGGTTGGGGGGACAGATCAACAAAGTTGCTGTATGCAGATGATGTAGCATTACAGGCAGAGTCTGAGCTAGAACATCAGTAAAGGATAAGAGAATGGAATGCAAAACTGAAGGCACATGGGATGAAACTAAGCATAGATAAGACATTGGTAATGGCAGCAAACTGGGGAAATCAGAAGAAGGTGAAAACAGAGATAGAAGAGAAGACAGTGGAACAGGTAAACAGCTTGCACCTCAAGGCTTTTGGCTGCTGGGAAAGACTTTTGCCTCCCCATGGTGCCTTTTTAAGGCAAGGTCTTGAAAACAATATTGCCAACATGAAACTAACCAATCAGAACAAAATAAGGATCGTACTGCTAAATGATAGAAGTTTAAACCAAAAATTCCACTCCCTGGAAGTACTTTTATCACTAGAAAATGTAGATGTCTGTGCAGTC
Organism: Protopterus annectens; assembly: GCF_019279795.1. Taxonomy (NCBI): domain Eukaryota; kingdom Metazoa; phylum Chordata; order Ceratodontiformes; family Protopteridae; genus Protopterus; species Protopterus annectens. The sequence goes on from NC_056736.1 coordinate 163,230,521, forward strand.
ACAGAAACCTGCTTCAAGGCCTCAGAGAGTACCCCAGCCTTGCAAGGCTACAATGTCTTCCACACCTTTAGACCACAAAATGAATGTGTGAAAACCAAAGGAGGTGGTATTTTAATCTATATTAGAGATAAATTCACCTACTGTCTAGTTAGACTGGACAACTACATGGAGTTACTCCAGGTCCCGGTTACAGTGGGTAAGACCCCCATTCAAGTTATAGCCAGTTATAGATCCCCTTCCATGGGTCATGACACTCATGGAGCCTACTTAAACAAACTGGAAACAATCCAAATATTACCAAACACACTGGTTATGGGGGATTTCAATTATCCAACCATCAACTGGGAAACCTATGCCAGCCCTAACTAGCTAGTGCAAAAGTTCCTTCACTTTGTTAATTCAAATGCCCTTGAACAAATTGTCCATACCCTGACAAGGGTAGCAAACATTATGGATATGGTCCTCACCATGTCAAACAGATGCAATGTTGTAACTGTTGGACCCTCATTAGTTAAAAGTGACCACAAATTAGTCACCTTTGAGCTGGCACTAACAGCAGAACTCACAGAGGGTGAAATCAGACTAAAAATCTTCACCAAGGCAAATTATACCCTCTTGGTGAAGGTATAAATGCATTCCAAGCCCCACCCAAGCTGGAAATGGTAACTAAGCTGAAGCTTACACTAAAGCCTTGTACAGTCACTTGCATAAGTGTATAAACTTGGCCAAACCAGAAAGAACAGAAGAAAAAATATTCTCTCTATACTGTCACGCCAGACTAATTTATTAAAATAATAAATTAATTAATAAATTAGTCTGGCGTGACAGTTTGGAGAGAATATTTTTTCTTCTGCTGTTGCTTTGTTTTTTTCTCTCCACTTTACCACTTGTTTCCACATTTTTCACTTGACCAAACCAGAAAAAAACAAAGCCAGAGCCCCAAATACAAACAAGTGGCCATGGTGGACATCCAGCATCAGCAAACTTTACAATAAATACAAAAAGTTGCTGTCAAAGAAAACAAAGGCAAGGCCCCAACAATAGAAAAGTACCATCCTCAGCTTCAGCAGGCAAATAATACTTGTCAAATTCTTCAAGAGCCCCTTTAAGAGAAACTTAACAAGTACAGCCAATGATAACCATAAGGCCTTTTACAGCTATGTACATAACCTAAATGGTAGGACTCAAGCATGTGCAGACTAGTGGCCAACAGTATCATGCACACTGAACCCACAGAGATAGAAAACCTGCTAGGAAATAGATTTCATGAAAAAGTTTCACTGCCTTATCCCCTCCTAACTTACAACAAACCTTCCCCCCCCCCCCACACACACACACTGTACATATCTGAAGATCAGGTCCTCAAAGCCTTGTCCAAATAAAAAAACTCAGCCTCTATGGGACCAGATGAAATCCCAGGCTGTCTTCTAAACAGGCAAAAACATGAACTAGCATCACCACTAAGTACCTTTTCAATCATAGCCTAACCACAGGCTTTGTTCCTGCATAATGGAGAACAGCAGCAGTTATTCCCTACACAAAGGTGGCCTAGCAACAGATCCAGGGAACTACAAATCCATAATCCACCCTACACAAACACTCATCTTTCATTTCTCTTGTATTTCCTTTTGTTAGCAAATGGTATCCATAACTGATCAAATACCGTGTGTGTTTGTTAATTTAATTGAGAGCACAGTAGCATACAAATACAAGGTTATGCTGTTTTCCACCTGATAAACGGTTAAGAAATGACTTACGACTTCACAGCAGTTCTTGGTCAATTCTGATTGTTTTTCTTAAACGCAAACTTGCCTTTGCTTGGATCTTGGCTCATCCTGCCCTGTTCACCCCCACTATACTCGGGCTCACTCCGCTCACCTCCCTGCCCCAGTACCCCACCCACCCCAATACCTGTAACTTAAACTTGACCAAACCACACCCACCAGAGTTCAAATCAACCAATCTGCTATAGTAATTACAATTAACCCCTCCCATTACAAATTGCTAGCTATCTACAATACATTTGTGCACACACACAAAAATGACTACCCAATAGAAACATACCCAATAAACACCCCAAACATTTCATAAATAACTTCTAACACTGAATGTGTGACATTATAAGACAGCAATACCTTAACAAACAAGAATTTATCTTCCCTCAATACCAATCATTTTTCAGTGTTTACACTTATAGCCATAGCACCACTCCCACACCCAAAAGGTCCAATCACAAGCTCATCAGCCCCACCCACACAACCCCCCCCACTCCCCTTACCTGTCTTCCACTTTAAAACTAGCTTGACAAATCCCATAGCCACTCCACTCTCCGACTTTACTACAATTTCCAAAAAAGTTAACTAAGAATACTCCACCAGGCACAAATGAATCGAAGCTCCAAGGAAAATTTGCTTTAATAAGCACTTAAAAACTCCACAGTAGAGACTGGATCAGTAAAAGATCAATAACGTATCCACATAGACGTTTTCGTCAACAACTTCATCAGTTATACATCAATTTTAAAATGAGGTGGTTTTATATACTGTTTGAATTTAATCACAGATCTCTTGTCCAATCAAGCAGCACAATAAATTAAAATCACTTAATTGAGTAATTAATTCATGAAAGCCATGTTAAAACACTTGCAAAATGAATACAATTCACTAAAACCATTTATACGCAAATTGTTACATATTTAGTATACATTTAATGTAAGTTTTCCAATGCTTTAAAACTTTCTATACTTTTAAATGAATCTCTTTGAAAATGTTACTATATAACATGTCATTCAGACTTGTAGGTTTAATATTATAACCAGACACCATCTTGTGGTCATTAAGTTAATTACAGCCACACACTAAACTTTTTTTAAGCTGAAAATACAAGACTTGTCTTTTGAGAATGTATATAAAATTTCAAAACAGTGAAGATCATAAAAATAGACCAAGGAAGAACTTCATTAAATCAAAGCTTGGCAGCCCTCATCTTTAAAACTGGGGCCAATGATACCATGTCATTGAGCCCAAAATTACGATTCGCATCTAAAAGAGCTGCCAGTACAACTCTTTGTAGTCAATAAGTGTCTCCCACATCCCCTCTTGGGTTAGTGGGAACAACTTCCAATACAAAAATGAGTAGCCTGTGGTGTTACATTTTGTTGAATGCCTACTCAATGCATTTTTCTTTCATCACCCTGACATCATATAAGTGCTCGTATATTCTCTGTCTGAGCTTTCTTTCACTCTTTCCGACATAGAAAGAGGGACATTTTTGCAAACGGCTAAATATATGATGCCTTTAGTGTCACAATTGGCGAATGTATTTAAACGGAGGGTCTTATTCCTTGCTTCTAATACCATACTATCCCCACAAATCAAATAAGAGCAATATTTACATTTCCCACACTTTTGTAAGCCCTTCTTGGATTTGTCATAATTGTTACACACATTGTTTTTCTTCCCCATTTCAAGATAATTCTTGATAGTTTTCCCTCTACGATATACATGGGTTAATTCATTGTCAAAAATACATTCAAGATCTGAAAATTTTGAAAAGTTGTCCCATTCTCTAGAGAATATGTTCCTAACAAAGGCAGATTGTTCACTGAAGGTAGTGATTAACCCTGTCCCCTTTTCAGCAAGATGACCTCCCAACCCTGAAGTATGAGTGGTAGTTTCTTCTATCCCTAAGATTGGGGCAAAGGTGTCTGATCTTTTGTACTAACCTCCTCCAACACCTTGTTAAACATCTCTAAAGGGTATCCTCTCTGAATAAAGAGATTCTTTAAAAATTCTGTTTCCTCCAGGAAAGCTTTGTTGTCCGAGGTCATTCTACTGCACCTAACCAGTTGCCCTTTCACCACACCCTTCTTCTGATGGGGGGGATGGCAACTGGTAAAGTGCAGATAGGAATTAGAAAAGTTTCTTTCCTGAAAATTCTTGATGACAGTTTCCTTCTTGTTTCTCAATGTGAACATCGAGGTATTTTAACTTTTGTTCATCAAAATTGCTGGTAAATTTCAGAAATGTGGAGGTGTTATTAACAAAGGCCAAAAGGTTGTTAAAGTTTTCCTCACTACCCATCCAGAAAAACATAAATCATCTAGGTACCTAGTGTATAGGGAGCATTCCTTCATCAGAGGAGAATTGAGAAGAAAAGTTTCTTCCCAATAAGCCATGATAATATTGGCATATGTGGGTGCACAATGTGCCCCATTACAACACCCTTTCTTGTTTAAAGTACTCCCTTGAAAGTAGATGAAATTATTTTTAACACTATTTCCATGAATGTTAAAGTATTGACAAAATCAATGTGTGTTAGTTTTTTACTTTCAATTAATTTTTCTTCAAACCAAGAAAGCCCCAATTCGTGTGGGATGCAACCAAACAAATCAATCACGTCCATAGTTCCAAACCCAAGACGTTCACTATACAATGAAGGTTTGATCCTTCTCAACAAGTCCCAGGAGTCTTTTAGAACATTTTCACTTCCCTCAAGTACTTGTTTAATTTTGTAATCAACAAATTTTGCTAAAGGAGCTGTTATTGATCCTTCAGCCGACACAATAGGTCTGAGGGGTGGGTCACAGGCATTTTTGTGGACTTTGGGAATCCCGAAGATGCAGGGAATCTTTGGTTTATCTACAAACAAAAATTTGTAAGTGTCTTGATCTATTGAACCCTGCATTAACATGTCATATAATAAAAGATGAATCTTTCTATAGGCCATGTTCACTTAATGGATACCCTGGTGTATTTTTCAGAATCATTAAGTAAGTCCAACATTTTCCCTTCAGACTGTATTGTGTCCATGACTACCACCCTCCCCTTGTCTGGTTTCATTACTCTCAGGTTGTGATTTTCACAAATAGTTCTCAAAGTGTTTTTCTCTTCCTGGGTTAAGTTCGAATGAAAAGTTCTTGTTGTCAGGTGATTCCTTATCTCATGCTCAACTTTCAATTCAAAATTCCTAAGTTGGGGTGAGTCGGGGTTGAATGTACTTTTCCACTTCAAACTTTGTCCCTGATAATCTGACTTTTGTCCTTGAAAAAAAGTTCCAAGTTCTTTTTCCGAATAAACAATTTAATGTCTACCAGTAGTTTGAAAATATCAGTTTTTTGTGTAGGCACAAAAGTGAAGCCTTTGGAAAAAAGGTTAAACCAGCTCTTGTCAATACTAACACTGGAATAGTTATATATATTGAACCCGTTAAAACTCCAGGTATTCAAACTGTTGATAATGTCAACTTCCTGTTCAATCCTTGTGTCATCTAATAAAATCTCCCCTCCCCTGTAGTTTTTTGAGTTGTAGTAGACCCTACCCTGCTGCACGAGCCTCTCTGATCTCCTTAGGGGGGGATACTCGTCTGTGTCTAGTATTTCTTCATGTTGTTCTTCCATAACAGTTTCCCCCCATTCTCCATCAAAATTATCTTCTTTCCTCCATTTCCCATAGTCATTCCTGTGGGTGGTTCTAGGTCTGGGATAGTGGGTTTTGTTTTTATATTCCCCTTGGTCCCTCTTAATTTTCCCTATCTTCCTGTTCTGAACCTCCTTACACTTAGTGTCAACTTTTTCAAAAACATTCTCATATTTTTCTTATTAGCATCTACTGTATATAACAAGTCATTTGTAATAGCTTTATTAATGTTCTCTATATCTCCTTGCAGCTTTTGCATTAACATTTCATTGTTGTTGATAATAGCTCTCATAACATTTAAACCACAATTGTCAAAGATAGAAATAAGTTCCCATGAAAATCAGAGCCTTCAGTAACATTATTAGGGTATTTGCAAACCCTAAGGCCCTTAGGAACAATATTTAAAGTAATACAATGCTTGAGATAATCATTGTCAATTTCAAGCGTTTTAAATTTTATTAAATAAAATTCCAAATCATTTAAAAGCGTACTAAAGCTTGTATTACTGTATTTAGTTGGACTGCTTTGAGTTTCAAAGCTATACTTCGCTTTGAAGCAGTCAGAAAACAGTTTTTGTGTACCTGTAATGGGATTAGATTTGTCCATACGGGTTTGTTGCCGTGTACGCTGACTTTTCGGTCTAACAGAGGCCGCTTCAGCTCCATTGCTGTTAGCGTTGATAAAATCCACTGTAATGTGTGGAAAACCGTCTAAGCTATTTCCACAGTTCACATCTTCCTCGATTGAAGTGCTGCTTACATCATTAGTAATGAGTGCATCTAATTCAACCTGCTTCCGGTTAGCTTCCTGGTTCCCCGGTGGTTGCATAAGGACAGCAAGTGAAGCAAATGACTGACTAAGCGGTGTCAGCAGGGCAACCAACTGAGTGAGTTGCCCGATGAGCTAATTCCCCAGTCTCAGAGCTCCTAGGAGCTGGATCTGTGCTTGGCGGCTGCTCCATAAAAACTAATAAAAAGTGAGTGAGCCAAGAACAGTATGACCAAAAAAGTTAACTAAGAATACTCCACCAGGCACAAATGAATCGAAGCTCCAAGGAAAAATTGCTTTAATAAGCACTTAAAAACTCCACAGTAGAGACTGGATCAGTAAAAGATCAATAACGTATCCACATAGACGTTTTCGTCAACAACTTCATCAGTTATACATCAATTTTAAAATGAGGTGGTTTTATATACTGTTTGAATTTAATCACAGATCTCTTGTCCAATCAAGCAGCACAATAAATTAAAATCACTTAATTGAGTAATTAATTCATGAAAGCCATGTTAAAAACACTTGCAAAAATGAATACAATTCACTAAAACCATTTATACTCAAATTGTTACATATTTAGTATACATTTAATGTAAGTTTTCCAATGCTTTAAAAACTTTCTATACTTTTAAATGAATCTCTTTGAAAATGTTACTATATAACATGTCATTCAGACTTGTAGGTTTAATATTATAACCAGACACCATCTTGTGGTCATTAAGTTAATTACAGCCACACACTAAACTTTTTTTAAGCTGAAAATACAAGACTTGTCTTTTGAGAATGTATATAAAATTTCAAAACAGTGAAGATCATAAAATAGACCAAGGAAGAACTTCATTAAATCAAAGCTTGGCAGCCCTCATCTTTAAAACTGGGGCCAATGATACCATGTCATTGAGCCCAAAATTACGATTCGCATCTAAGAAGAGCTGCCAGTACAACTCTTTGTAGTCAATAAGTGTCTCCCACATCCCCTCTTGGGTTAGTGGGAACAACTTCCAATACAAAAATGAGTAGCCTGTGGTGTTACATTTTGTTGAATGCCTACTCAATGCATTTTTCTTTCATCACCCTGACATCATATAAGTGCTCGTATATTCTCTGTCTGAGCTTTCTTTCACTCTTTCCGACATAGAAAGAGGGACATTTTTGCAAACGGCTAAATATATGATGCCTTTAGTGTCACAATTGGCGAATGTATTTAAGCGGAGGGTCTTATTCCTTGCTTCTAATACCATACTATCCCCACAAATCAAATAAGAGCAATATTTACATTTCCCACACTTTTGTAAGCCCTTCTTGGATTTGTCATAATTGTTACACACATTGTTTTCTTCCCCATTTCAAGATAATTCTTGATAGTTTTCCCTCTGATATACATGGGTTAATTCATTGTCAAAATACATTCAAGATCTGAAAATTTTGAAAAGTTGTCCCATTCTCTAGAGAATATGTTCCTAACAAAGGCAGATTGTTCACTGAAGGTAGTGATTAACCCTGTCCCCTTTTCAGCAAGATGACCTCCCAACCCTGAAGTATGAGTGGTAGTTTCTTCTATCCCTAAGATTGGGGCAAAGGTGTCTGATCTTTTTGTACTAACCTCCTCCAACACCTTGTTAAACATCTCTAAAGGGTATCCTCTCTGAATAAAGAGATTCTTTAAAAATTCTGTTTCCTCCAGGAAAGCTTTGTTGTCCGAGGTCATTCTACTACACCTAACCAGTTGCCCTTTCACCACACCCTTCTTCTGATGGGGGGGATGGCAACTGGTAAAGTGCAGATAGGAATTAGAAAAAGTTTCTTTCCTGAAAATTCTTGATGACAGTTTCCTTCTTGTTTCTCAATGTGAACATCGAGGTATTTTAACTTTTGTTCATCAAAATTGCTGGTAAATTTCAGAAATGTGGAGGTGTTATTAACAAAGGCCAAAAGGTTGTTAAAGTTTTCCTCACTACCCATCCAGAAAAAGCATAAATCATCTAGGTACCTAGTGTATAGGGAGCATTCCTTCATCAGAGGAGAATTGAGAAGAAAAGTTTCTTCCCAATAAGCCATGATAATATTGGCATATGTGGGTGCACAATGTGCCCCATTGCAACACCCTTTCTTGTTTAAAGTACTCCCTTGAAAGTAGATGAAATTATTTTTAACACTATTTCCATGAATGTTAAAGTATTGACAAAATCAATGTGTGTTAGTTTTTACTTTCAATTAATTTTCTTCAAACCAAGAAAGCCCCAATTTGGGATGCAACCAAACAAATCAATCACGTCCATAGTTCCAAACCCAAGACGTTCACTATACAATGAAGGTTTGATCCTTCTCAACAAGTCCCAGGAGTCTTTTAGAACATTTTCACTTCCCTCAAGTACTTGTTTAATTTTGTAATCAACGAATTTTGCTAAAGGAGCTGTTATTGATCCTTCAGCCGACACAATAGGTCTGAGGGGTGGGTCACAGGCATTTTTGTGGACTTTGGGAATCCCGAAGATGCAGGGAAATTTGTAAGTGTCTTGATCTATTGAACCCTGCATTAACATGTCATATAATAAAAGATGAATCTTTCTATAGGCCATGTTCACTTCGTTAATGGATACCCTGGTGTATTTTTCAGAATCATTAAGTAAGTCCAACATTTTCCTTACTGTATTGTGTCCATGACTACCACCCCTCCCCCCTTGTCTGGTTTCATTACTCTCAGGTTGTGATTTTCACAAATAGTTCTCAAAGTGTTTTTCTCTTCCTGGGTTAAGTTCGAATGAAAAGTTCTTGTTGTCAGGTGATTCCTTATCTCATGCTCAACTTTCAATTCAAAATTCCTAAGTTGGGGGTGAGTCGGGGGGTTGAATGTACTTTTCCGCTTCAAACTTTGTCCCTGATAATCTGACTTTTTGTCCTTGAAAAAAAGTTCCAAGTTCTTTTTCCGAATAAACAATTTAATGTCTACATTAATGTCTAATTACTACAATTTCCCCAATTTCACAATACTCAAATGCCATTATACCTCCAAAACCCACCTTGTTTATACTCCTTCCTCTTCTTCTTCTCTTCCGAACCTACTTTCATCTTCTCACCAGTCCTCCAAATTCTAATCACTCTCCCTCCTTTCATATAACTACTACATACCCCACATATGTTAAACACACACAACCACTATATCCCCTCCTCTCTATTTCTTCAATAGCAACCTCCTATTCACTTATAAACTTATTCATGTTCGCTGCCTCTCATCCCCAATCCCTAACAACACTACTATAACACAACACCCAACTCTCAAACAGGACATTAAGCTCTCTAAGTTCCTCTTTTCCCATATTGATCAACTTATTACCAACCTTCTCTCTGGTGACATTCACACAAACCCTCATCCCTCTCCCTCTCTTCATTCAAACCCATCTCTTCCCTCTCCCCCTTCATCCTGCAAATCTCTCCTTTTCACTACATTTAATGATGGGAGCTTATGTAACAAGATTCCAAACATCCATGCCTAACCACTCAGATATCCCATCCATTACTGGAACCTGGTTAAAGCCACACATAGAAGATCCTGAAATCACTCCCCCCAACTACAATATAAATAGAAATGACAGAACCCTCAAAAAATGTGGTGGAGTAGCTCTTCTCTACTCCTCCTCCCTTATAGTTACTCCCTTCACCAAACCCATACCCCAATTCACCAATGCCAAACTAACCCTGGCCCTCCTCTAGATGAATAGAAACAAACACATATGTATAGCCACTCTTTACATTCCCCCAGGAGACAATATTCTCATTCTTGAAGATATCCTCTTCTGGTTCTCCTCCAACATTGCCAACAAGACCATAATCCTCATTGATGTTAATATTAACTGAACCGATATTCAATCTCCTACTTCTCCACACAACATATACTTATACCACTTCTCATAACTAATAAAATCTAATAACAGGCCCTCAAAACACTTCTCTTCTGGTGCTACTCTTGATTGGATTCTTTTTTCCCACCCCCAATACATCTCAGGCAGTGGTATCTTACCTGATACACTTAGTGATCATCTTCCCTCTTTTGCTCCTCTCCTTCCCTCCTCCTTACAACTATCCCACACTTACATCTCCTCCCACTCTCTCAAAAACTTCAACCCTGAAACCTTCTCCAGCTCTCTGAAACACACAAACTGGAGTCCACTAAAAGCTATCTCCCTAGATAATGCAGTAACCTACTTTAATACTACATTCTTAGACCTGTTAAATATCCTTGCTCCCTCCAAAACCAAAATAATTAAAAGTAAAACTGTCCCATGGTTAAGCAAAGAAACTACAACCATTATGCATCTCCATGACAAAGCCTGGAAAGATCACCAGAAAAATAAAACCCATCCCACCCTGAATGAATAAAAGCTACTACGTAACAAAGTAAAAAAAAAACTTGTTGCGTCTGACCGCAAATCTTACTTCTCCACCCTTCAAAATAACCACAAGACCAACCCCAAAAAAATCTGGAATGGCATCTCTACCCTCTTCAATCCTGGCAAAATAGACAACCCCTGCCCTGATCCAAGTGTTCCAGACCTCTCCTTAGCTACACAATTTAACTCCTTTATTGATTCTATAGCCAAACTAATTACTTACTTCCCCAAAAAAGCTTCACTTCTACCTCCTCCTATCTCTCCCCCCAGGAACACTACCACCTCCCAACCCCCTTCCTTCACTATCAAACCCATTCCTATCACTTCCACCTACACCTATCTCTCCCCCCAGTAACACTACCACCTCCCAACCCCCTTCCTTCACTATCAAACCCATTTCTATCTCCACCATAAAAAAATTCATTCAGAAAGTGAAACCATGCTCAAATACCCCTGATGACCTTCCTTCCTACTTTCTCAAAATTGCTGCTGATGTCATCTCCTTCCCCATCTCCATTCTAATAAACCACATAATCCAAGAAAACTATGTACCCTTACTCTGGAAAAAGGCCTGTATCATTCCCCTTCACAAATGAGGTAATAAACACAATATTCCCAATTTCCAGCCAATCACTATCTTATCCCCTGCCTCAAAAGCTCTAGAAAAGTGTAACCACCTTCAACTTCTACTCTACCTTATAGACACCCACCTACTTATCCCCACACAACATGGTTTAAGACCTGGCCACAGTACCACAACTGCTCTCCTCTCCTTCCTCAAAACCATCAGTAAAGGCCAGGATTCCAGCTGTCTAGTGTCCACCCTGCTTCTGGACTTTTCCAAGGCCTTTAAGACTATCACTCATAACCTTCTCCTGTCTAAACTCTCTAATCTACACCTATCCCACTCTTCTGTCAAATGTTTTTCTAGTTATCTCTCCAACAGACAACAAGCTGTCAAATGGAAAAAAGATACCTCCTCCTTCCTTAATGCACCTACAGGCATATTCCCAGGGTTCCATATTGGGTCCCCTACTGTTCAACATTTTCATAAATTACTTCCACCAAAACATTCCTAGTGCTAAACTGATTAAATACACAGATGACTCTATGATCACCTGCTCTGCTACTTCCACCTTCACTCTCTTAAAACTAACTCAGGATGCTTTTTGTTATACTGAACATTGGATGACAGGCAACCACCTATCACTCAATGCATCAAAAACTAAAATTATGTTATTTCCCCCCATCAAAAAGTGCTATTATAGACAAGAACTCGTTCTGCATTACTAGTCAAAACAATACTTCTCTCGAGGTAGCATCCCATGCAAAGTTTCTAGAAGTCCTTATTGATGAACAGTTAAAATTTGATACCCACCTACTAACTAATACAAAGAAAACCCACCAGAAACTAGGCATGGTCTATGGCCATAACTGCTTTATCACTCCCACTACTAAACTTGTACTCTCTTACACCTTCCTCATTCCTTCACTCCTATATGGTGCCCCACTTCTTACCAACCTTCAATCTTCTCTAAAAACAAAGCTATCCTCATGTTATAACAAAAATTCTAAGTTTGCTACAGGCTATAAATCCTCCTCCCACCACTGCAATGCCCTACACAAACTAAATTGGCTCAGACTTCCCAACCAACTTACTTACATTCAACTTACTCATGCCCATAAACTCATCTTTAATCCCTCCATCTGCCTCTCCTTTGCCTCCTCCTCAGAATGCACCTACCCAACAGACTTCTAAGATCCAGTAACCAGAATTTGTTTGAACTGCACAAGCCTGCTTGTCCTCCAGGCAAACACCTACTATTCTTTTCCCTAGCTTGCCTCTGGAACTCCCTGCCACCTTTTGTTCATACTACAGACAACCACTCTATCTTTAAAACCCTGCTTCATTCCCATCTCAAAACCCTCTGGGAATATTCCTGCTTTCATCCCACATGATTCATCTCTTTTTTCCCCTTTTCTCACACTCCTTTGCTTCTCTCTTTTCTTCATCATAATGAGCTTCTCTGACTACTAACATCTTCATTTTTCGCATTTACTCCTACTCTTGCTCTACTATTTTTTTATTTATTGTCTCAACCTTCTTAGATTCAACAATTAACATGTCTTATCCTCTATCCTACTTTAACTCTGCTAAGATTTCATGTAAAACTGTAATGTCAACCCTGTGTTATTTCACATTGTAAAAAATCTAACAGGAATATGCACCAATGGATTTTTCTTATTTTAATTGACTTATTTATGTGTGTGTGTAATTTTGTCTTTTGCTTTTTGCCTATATTTTCACTGCAATTGTGGATTTTTGTCATGTTGTGTAATACCATCATTCTTCAATAGTATTACATAAATGTAAATGCATTGTCTTCATATTATATTGTTGTTCACTGAGCTTTTCTCTGTGGGACTCCATTGAAAATGGGCTCTCTTGGCCCAATGGACTATCCTGATAAACAAACTGTAAAATAAAAATAAATAAAATAAATAAGCCTGATCAACCTCATCTGTAAGGCCATGGAATGCATTATTATGAAACTCATAAATAAAGACATAGGTGAAAAGCAGATCTTGTTTGTTAAGTCTGGTGGATTTCTTTGAAAATGTGACCCAGGCCATTAACAAGGACAAATCTGTGCAGACAGCACACCTTGACCTGGCAAAGGCTTTCAACACAATCCTGTGTTCAGGCATAACCAACAAAAATCACATTAGGTGATTGGAAAAACACAAATTCCAAACAGAAAGTCACCACAATGCCCAGACATAATTTCCGTAAGCTAGTAATAGAGCAACTGTCATTTATACCTGGGGATACTGTGGCATTAAGTCTCATCTGCCATATAATCTCCCTGAATTTCAGTAACATTTTAAATGCAGTCTTGGGTATTGACTAGCATTTTTATGGCATTACATTGGGATGAAATGGCTAGGCTTAAAATGACTTCCGGGTTGATAGTCTAGTAATCTCCTATGATCCTATGACTTGTATTTCCATTCATCAACAGTTATAATATTAAAAAGACATGCGCTGCATTTTCACATATGCTGCAGACATTACAAGCAGCATGTGGCTTCAAGCTGGAATGAAACCATGCAACTTCTTTCCTGTTTTTTAATAATTTCATTTATACTGTGTGCTCCAGTGATAGTTAGGTGAGATGTAGAATTTATTTTCTTACTATTGGTCAGAGTACTGTAGCAAAGCGCACCTGTGTTACTCTAAAATGTGCTAATGATGGCATTCCAAATTCAGTTTCAGAGCTTGCACCTTAGGCAGTGGAGTCTCATTAACTACCATGAAATGCTGCCAGTCCAAAGTGCAGTTTGTCAAAACACTTGCAAATGATCACAACAAAAGAAAACAATTGTCAGTAGTCTCACTTATCAGTGAATATTAATGAAAATGCACAATTGTGAGGTTTGCTAACATTGTGTGGGTTACAACTTGATCATATGCTCAGAAAACATGTATTAACTCTCTCAAACTCCCCGCTATCTGGATTTGAACCCTCAAGTCAGAGCAATAATAACACAGACACTCACTTGTGTTTCTTAAACCACTTTGCCACTATCACAGATAAGAGTAGTAATCCAAAAATGTACATGCCATGCAGATCTGACTTAGAAAATCATTAAATTACTGATCCAGTGGTAAAAAGGTCAGAAAAGTTCCTTTTTCATTTGCTTGAACATGTCTAGATGAATGATGTACTGTAAACATGTTTTGGCTAATAATAACCCACACTATATTAATGTAAGTTTGCCAAGACTGACAGCTAGGATCATCTTCCCCACTTCTTAGCTTAACTAACAAAAATATTATGAGCATTTCTTTGCATCTTTGCTTCAATGTGTAGTTTAGCTGATTAGCATTTCAGAAATATTCTTAAGCAGAGGATAGAGAGTGTGCTATTATCACAAGAACATCTATGTTGTTAAGGTTGTGCTTCCACATTTTTATGTTTACTCTGCATGATACACACACTTCAGAGAGAAGAGTCTCTTCAATATTACTTGCTGCTGTAGACAGAAAAATCATTAAGGTTTGCAAGCCATTAGCAGCAAACAATTGTCATTACTCCTTCCTGCAGTCCTAGGGTGTGTGCTTACAGTTGTGTAGCTACTTACTCAATGCTTGCATTCTCTAGATCAGTTGATGTTTTTGGTATTCAGGAATGCTAGTAATTTAACCCCTCATTTGCATCTTCACAATGCTCAGAGGGCTGAATCTAAACTATATAAATGTAATGATGTAGCTATGCAAGTGGAAGTAGGGAAGACTGATCTGATAGAGACAGGCCATTACTGGTATTTACTTGAATTAGATTTTTCTACAAATTACTGCATTATTTCATAAGGTATGGTTGTCCTCTTCATAAACTGCTTACATTTTCATATTTGGAATGCATTTCAATATGCAATATAAATGTTTTTTATCTTTATGCATTTTTTCATTCAGTGTTGGTATACTGCAGATATGTCAGTTATTACTGTTCTTTCCAATTTTGTTAATGAATGGTATTGTTGCATCACAGTATTGTGTTACTATTTGCTCTTAGAATGTCATCAGTTACTTCAGACAACTGCATTGTGTTTATCAACTTCAACAGGTTGTACATGCATAGGTAACAGAGGTGTTAAGTTTCTCAGTCGACACATGGCAACCTCCACAAGAGTGGAGAGACCAAGGAAATTGGGCATTTCTACTTAGAATTTTTTTGCCTAGCTATTTATAGTACTCAGTTACACAACTGCTGTCTTCATTACAGAAATGTTAACATAATGGATGTAATGCTAATTTATTATAACTTTTCTTTTGGGGGGTAGCTCCCTTAGCTTAAGTGTAGTTCTAAATGAGCATTGTGTGTTTATTTATTTATTTGGCATTGAGGATAAGTGCACAGATTTTATTTGGGGAGAATGATTTCTCTATGTGCTACAAATGCGTTTCATTTTTTTTTCTGTTTCATGCCATACAAGGTTATGGCACTCAGACCATCTATGCCATGTTAACCAGCATTCAATGATGCAGAGAACAAGGTCATCTTTGAAGCCTTATGCCACCATGGATCATTCCTGTTTGTCAGAGTCCGCGGTGATATGTCTGCCAGAAAAAGCATATGGTAGCAGGTAGTGCCTGAAATAAACTCAGTGGGCAGCCATGCCAGAAACTATAATCAGGTGTGACATTGCACCACTGATATGATTACAGCACACAGAACAGCTGTGGTAGCACAAGAACAGATAACTATGGCAAGGTGGTCCTGCTATCAAACCAGTACTCACTGAACCTGAGCAGTTCTTGTCCACTCTCAGGGATCCCAACAGCTCAACAGAGGTTTCACACAAACTCCTTTATATTAGTGCTGATGTGGATGACTGGCCAAGTGTGTCCCAAGAAGAACTTCCAGGTATGCTATACATAAGGCATTTACAGACATACCAGACATCTTTATATGCTACTACTTGTACATCTGAAAACACTGAGATGTGTTTCTAAGAAGATACAGAGTCCAACTGAGGTTGTATTGGCGGAATGGTCAGTCTGATTGATTCTGACATATTTCTTAAGGGAAGAATGGCATAGCATTATTCTCTTGTCCTTGTGTCATTTGCATTCTTATGCTTATTAGCCTTCTTTCCACTGCCTTCCTCTTTTACCAGGTATCTCAAAATTGCCATATGAAAGACCACATGCATATGGTAAGCACAAACTTTCTTTGATTATTAATAGCCATTAGTTGGATGTAAGTCTGAGGAGAGAATAAGTATTGTATTCCTTTAGCATCTGAAATCACTTAACATTTATTTTATTTATTTATTTATTTATTTTACATTTGTTAACTGGGAAAGTCCGACTGGATACAGGTCCATTTTCAGTGGAGGCCCAGGGAGAAAAGCTCCAAATGTACAAAAACAAGTGTAAATAGAGTGGAATTATTACAGTGAGTTATCACAAAACTGAGATTTGTTTAACGATATGGACACACAGGTACATGTTATTCTCGCATACATACAGGAAAGGTTGGAAGCAAGTAACTGAGAAAGAAATAGTTAAAGATTTCATCTGAAAAAGGAAAACACATATATTAAGGTGGTTATCATACATGGTGTAGTGTTAACTTTAAATATTTCCAGTAGGTGGGTAATACACAGAATTTTAAATAGTTAGAGAGTCAGAGTTTTATTCTTGTAATGAGGTTCTCATTTAGGAATTATGTTTGAGTGGGGGTTAGTCAGGGTTTGTACATGGACAAAGCCACTGCATGTTTAGGTATTTCCTAAGGGATTTTTTTGAATTGGGATAAGGAGGGGTCAGTGGTGAGTTCAGCAGGAAGTAGGTTCCAGTTTTTACCAGCAGAAATGGAGAATAGTGATTCACCAGCCGAATTGTTGGTTTTAACAATTTGCACTAGCAATTTTTTTAAAGAATGAAGGGATTTTAGGTTACTGTAGGGGGTAATAATATTTTTCAGTATGGGTGGACTGTCTGGTTGGTAGAGGATTTGTGAACAATGATTCGTTGGTTATATTGCAGTTGATAGGGTAGTTCAAGCCTGTCTAATGACTGAAGGTTAAGGCAGTGATAGGTTTTATAAGCTGATCCTGTGGTAAATCTGGAAATGTTATTGTAGCACCTAGTAAATTTATTGAGGTATGATTTACTTAGGTTTACGAAGATGGGTGAGGCATAAAGAAGGGTCGCTAGCAGAGGTGTACGGGCAATAACAGTTCTAGCAGATGGGGTTAGGAATGGTTTAATCCTGTATAAACAGCATCATTTTTATTAACTATTTTAATAGTTTTGTCTATGTGAGCATCAAACTTGAGGTTGTTGTCAGTGATCACCCCCAGTAGTTTAATACTAGGTTCTGTGGAAATTATGGTACCATTGTTAGATATTATGGTGAGAGGTGGTGAGGGGACCTTGTGAGTGGGGAAGAAGAATAATAGTTTAGTTTTATTTGTGTTTAATAGTAGTTGGTGAACAGTGAGCCAGTTCTCTACTTTGTTGAAAGTGAGTTGTGACAATGATTGTAAATCTGTGGGGGAGGTGGCAGAGCAGATTAGGGTTGAGTCATCTGCATACTGAATACAAGTTGCATCAGGGATGACTTTGTACAGGTCTTTAATGAATATGGAGAATAGGAGGGGACCTAATATAGATCCCTGTGGGACTTCAAGGGTGACTGGTAAAAGTGACAATTGGTTATTCTTCCATAGTACAGCTTGTTGTCTGTCACTTAGGTAAGAATGAAACCAGGTAACTGCTAGGTTTCTATGGAGAGTGATTTTAATGTGTTTAAGAGTAGCTGATGATTTACCATATCAAATGCCTTGGATAGGTCAATGAAAAAGGCTCAGGATAGCTTGTTGTCATTATGGTATTGATTTATTGTATAGGAGAAGGAGAGAAGGGCTGATGTTGTACTATGGCAAGATCTAAATCCGTGCTGGGAGGGGGCTAGGAGAGTGTTTTGATTCAAATAGGCAAGAAATTGCTTGTGGACACATTTTTCCATTATTTTAGCTAAGGGAGACAGAATGGCTATAGGCCTACAATTTGAAAGTTCAGTGGAATCTCCCCCTTTATGAAGAGGAACAATGTGAGAGATTTTCCAGATGTAGGGGATATAAGCTTCGTGGATAGTTCTATTGATTAAGATTGATATGGGGTATGCTATTTCATTAGTGGCTTTTTGGAGATATTCTGCAGGTAGTAGGTCTGCTGAAAGGGTGGTGGGTTTCAGTTTTTTAAGTGGGGACTTAATAAAAGATGTTGGTACTGGATCAAGCTTAAAGGGGATCTTATTATCAGGTGTGGGGTTGGTGGTACTTGGGGTATAGGGAGATAGCTTACTGGCTAGGGATTGCTCAGTTTATGTAAAGAAAGTGTTAAAGGTGTTAGCAACAATTTTAGGAGGTTGTTGGAGGGTAGTTAAGGGGGTAGGGGTAGTTGATTGGCCTGGGGTAGAGACGTTTGTTTATGCCTGACCAGAATTTTTGTGGTTGATTTTGGTGCTTTTGTTGCAGATTACAGTAGTAATTCTTTTTGTCTAGCATAATAAACTTCTTTGTATCATTTCTCAGCTGTTTATATATAAGGTGGTCTTTTGGGGATTTAGTGGTTCTCCAGGAGGTTCACGCTTTGTTTCTGCTAATAATGTTTTGTCTTCTGTCATTGAACAGCCATGGTGCTACTTTGTTATTGGTTTTGATAGTGCATGGGGAAGCATGGTTATCCAGGACAGCAAGAAATGTAGAGTTAAAGTATGAGACCGCTTCATCTAGTGGAAGTAGCTATAGGTTGGACCAGTCACGTGTTAAGTTCATTCTGAAATTTAGTCTGAATAAAGTTATTACAACTTCTAATGGTTTTAAAGGAAGATTGTTGAGGGATGTCATTTTTTTTTCTGATTATATAGGTCAGGAAGTGATCACTAAAGTCCTCATGTAGGGTGCCTGTTTTGTATATCTGGGGTAGGTTGTTTATTAATATCCAGTCTAGGATACTTCCCTTTTTGTTAGGCTTATTGATTCAGGTTGGGGAAGATATAATCTGGGAAAAGCCATGCAAATTTATATGGGTGGAGGGGAAGTCTGAAGAGCAAGTATTCCAGTCAATATTAACATCCCCGAGAGTAATAGTTTCCTGGGGGCAGTTAGTGGAGAGCCATTGGAGGATACCCTCTAAGGTATTTGTGTTGTCACCTGGGGGGAATATAGATGCATGCAATGTTTATAGATTTGTGTTTGTTGAGTTGGACCTTTGTGATGAGTATTTCTGCATTGTTAGTAAACAAGGAATTTGGGAACTAGTTTTGGATACTTCCAGAGTGGATTTATACAAGATGGTTATCCCCCCTCCTTTCTTAGAGATGCGGTCAAGTCTTAATATTAGGGTGGATATTATGTTTTCTCTCCAGGGAATAACTATTGGCATGTGCTTAACTATTGGGACCTGCTTTATATTTAAATTAACTCAGTGTGAACCACACAGTATTCCTAATCCATGCAGACTCTAAATGATGCTTGTGTAGCTGGCCGCACAGTATTTCCGATCAATGTATTGTCTACCAATGAGTGTATTCTTTACTACAATTTGCATTTTTAGTAGGAAATAATTTATGAATGCCTGTTAATGTTTTCCTGCTTACCTTTGTTCTGCTCCAAGACAACTGCAATTCTCATTGATTAGTCATAAATCTGCATTTATTAGCAGCTAATAACTTTTTTTTTTTTCAAAACAGGTTTATTGTTTTAACATACAAGAGAAATATCATAACAATTTTATACGAGTAATTAAAAATAGATATGATTATAACATTCAACAAAACAACTAAAGTATTTACAAAGACATCCACTACAATCAGATCAATTAATTAAACTAAAATACCATGCTATTGAAATTAGGATTTTTTTAACAAATTTTGTAAATTATCCCATACAATATAATAAGATGTTTTTCTAGTTGTTCTTGACCTAATTGTGTTTATTTCCATATGGCACACTATATTCATAACATTTTTAAATTCATTGAACGAAGGAGGTGTATCTGAAATCCTATTTCTGGTTATTATTTTCCTAGCCACTGCTAGAATAGACCATAACAAGGGAAGCTTAACCTTTTGAACACTTTGAGGTACAGGTGTGTTGAATAATATAAGAGATTTAGAAATAATGAAATTATCTGTAAAAAGAGCCTGCAAAAATTCATTAATTGACTTCCAGTATTCTTTCAATTTTATACAGTCATAAAACATATGAGCCCAGTCAGCATTAATTTCTACATTACATCTCTTACATAGATTATCTTTATTATTTATTTTATTCATCATGAAAGGTGTATAAAAAGATCTATGTAAAATTTCCATGTATAAAGTCTCCAGACAATGGAAGACATAGTTCTATAGGCAGATTCCAATATATATTGTTTATCTTGTTGATTTGGTGGGTCCCCATTAATAGAAGTGAAATAATTTCAGTATGTATCTACACTGTAAAAAGTTTCTTGTCTGATAATTTTATGTATGTATGAAAGTTTACCTTTATCAGAAACTTTATGTTGTAAATTTAATATCAAGTAATCAATCAGTGTTGCAATAGATTCTTTAACTGTTATAGACATTAGATCTATTTTATTAATGAGATGTTGTCTAAAGGTCTGAACCTCTAACCAGCAAGTTTCTCTTAGATCAAATTCTTGTTTTAAGAAATCTAGATTTTTAACTTTATTATCAGATATCAACTGATACCAGTACTTTAGATCATTATCTATAGCTAAATGAGTTCCTTCAGAAGAAGATGACAAAAGCATACCCTGAGTATACATTATAGGGAATATAATAAAATTCCATTCCCTATACTTAGGGTGCATGAATATAAAGTTACAATAGCTAATAATAATATTTAATGGGTAACAAACCATATGTTTAGGTGTAATAGGTGAAGTACAAAATTCCTTTAGTAACCATAACATGGAGTTTTTTACAATCATATTTTAATGTGTTAAGGAGACTTTCATGAAGTGCATACTAATTAGCTCCCAATAATCTTTCCATTTTGCGACATATGACTGATCTATTAATAAAGTAATAACTTTTACAATAGAAGAGATAGTATATAAATTAAAGTCTGGAAAAGAAATACCCCCTTGAGACCAGCTATTAGTATGTTTCTTTAATGCAATCCTAGGTCTATTAGGTTCCCATAGGAAATTTAACATTAGTGTATTCAGTTTCTTGATAATTATTTTGTAGGTGGAAGTATTATTGATTGTATTAAGTATAAAATCTTGGGGAATATTATCATTTTAATAATTGTAAGTCTCTCCTCCATAGTAAAAACATATTATTCCAGGTATTAAAACAATTTTGTATATTAAGAAAACAGGTATTATAATTATTATATATAATAGATTTAATATCTTTAGATAGTATTATACCTAAATAAGTTATCTGACCTGAATTGGGTACATATTTAGTAAAATCACTAATGAGAATATTTTTTCGTGTTTATATAGGTAGTATTTTAGTTTTTTCTTCATTGAATATTAAACCAGAAATACTTTTAAAATTCATCATTTTATCAAATAGAGACTGCATAGAAGAATTAGATCCTGCTGATGTAATTAGAACAGCATCTGCAAAAAGTTGAATTTTGGATGTTGTATTTTCATCTATTTCAAAACCCTCTATGTCAGTACTGTTTCTGATCAAATTAGCCCAAGGCTCCATTACTAAAGTGAATAATAGTGGAGAAAGTAGACATCCTTGTTTTGTACCTTTAAAATGGGTATTTTTGTGAAACATATGTTCCTACCTTAATATAAGCCAATGTTCCTTTGTATAAATGTTCAATTAGATTTACAAATGCATCTGAGAAGTTTGTGCACTTCAGTAAGGTAAACAGATAGTCCCAACTTACTGAATCAAATGCTGAACTTATATCAAGACTAATAAGTGTTAAATCTTTCTTTTTCCTATTTGCAAAATCAATTAATGTTAAAGTTCTTCTTATATTATCAAAAGTATTTCTATTTACAATGAAGCCTGTCTGATCTATATCTATAATGCCGGGATGATTGTCTTCAATCTATCAGCAAAAATACTCATAAACATTTTATAATCAACATTAAGTAATGAGATGGGCCGATATGAAGTACATCTAGTTGGATCTTTATTAGGTTTTAAAATTGGCGAAATAAATGTATATTGCCAAGATGGGGGTTATTAACTCAGTTTGGGCCAAAATAAAACCTTATGTATTAATGAATATGTACTTTTAGAAAGGATTTTATATATCTCTGGTATAATACCATCATTACCCGGTGCTTTGTTTGATTTAAGCTTATTTATTTGTGTAATAACCTCTGTATATGAAATACTTTTGTCCAATAGTTTAATCTGTTGTTTATTAATCTTTTTATTCATGTTTGTGGTTATAAACTCCTTTATTTTATCTTTAGGTTCCATGTTAATGTTATTATGGTTAATTTTGTGAAAGTGATTTCTAAATTCATCTAGTATTTCTGGTATACTAGAAACATTCTTCTTTTTCCTTAGAGAAAAGGTTTCTTTGATATGGTTTTGTTTATTCAACCTTTCTTTTTTATTTTTAAGTCTATGTAAGTATTTGGGGCTTATAGAATAAGACAAAACTTGTATTCTCTAAAGTTATTTTAACTTTATGAGTTAAAATTTCTTTGTATTTCTCATTTAGTTTGTTTATTTCTTCAATAACTTTCTTGTCCATAATATTTTCTTTATTATTATGTTTATAAGAGTCTAATTTACTTTGAATATCTAACAATTCCTTATCCCAAGATTTCCTTTTATTATTATACCATCTGATACTTTGTCCATATAGATATGATTTTAAGGCATCCCAAACATAGACAATGGAGACTTCAGGAGTATTATTTATGTCTAAAAATGTTTTACTTCTGAAAGTATATATTCTTTATAGTCTTTTAGTTGAGTTAAGTATGCTGGTATCCTTTTGATCTGAACATTATGAGTATTTTTATCATGAATTCAAAACAATTGAATTATGATCAGATATAGGACATGAAATGATTTTGGAATTAATTAAATCTGTTACCATCTGGTAAGAAATAAAGACCCAATCTATTTTTGAATAAGTTTTGTATCTGTTAGAAAAAAAGGTGTATGGTAATGATTTTGAATCTATCTGATTATTAATATCATTCAAATGATAAGAATTAGCAAAATCATTTAAATGTTTTGCATTAGATGTAATTCTTCTTTTCCTATAGTGGTAGTATCACTTTCATGTAGTATACAATTAAAGTCACCAGCTAAAATAATATCTCCTATAGAGAATGATATGATCTTATCAAGATGATGTTTCACTGTATTAATACCAATTCCAGGTATCCAATATACATTAATTAAAGTGTAAGTCTTCCCATTAATTTGTATTGTAACCATACAAAACATTCCTTTGTCATCCTGATAAGACTTAATGGTTTTAGGAATGGGCATACTTTTATTCCATAAAATAGCAACTCCTCTTTTTCTGAGTGTGCTCTGAACTAACCAATACTGTATATTTGTTTGTGGCTAGTTTATCAATATCTTTTTCAAGAGATGGGTTTCTTGCAGGAAGACTAAGTTGGCCTTATGTAAATTAATGTATCTTATTAGGCTTGCCCTTTTACATGGATTATTCAATCCATTAATGTTTAAAGAAATTCCTTTTAAAGATGTCATTTGGCATTTTTAAAACTTAAGAATCGTATGATCAAAATAACAAATAACAACATAAGTAATGTTACATCTCCTCCTTTAGGTGTACCTTTAAATATAGCTGTATTTATTGAATCTCTTATGGGATTTTGTATAGGATTCAATTTTGTTTGCAGTGACAATGAGTGTACAAAATATATTGTGGATGTCAAAACTATATACATATAGCAATGAACTAGTGAAAATAATGTAAGGATTAAACCTTGCATCCAGCCTGGAGTTAAAAACTCCAACTTAGAGTAGTATTTACCACTCAAGTTAACCCCTACCCTAAGCAGCAGTACCTCAGCTACCACCTTATCAATTTAATACTGGTTATATTTAACTTAAATTAACAGCTTTCAATTCAATTATCTAGCAAGACAAGACTACACATTTGATAAAACAGCATCATATAAACTAAAATAAACTTTTTTTTTTTTAAAAAACTATTCATACTACTATATACATCTATGTAAAATAATACACTTGTATTCAAATAGCATTCAAATAATCTTGATATTAGGAACCAAGAGGAGAGAGAGAAAAAAAAAAAGCAAGGCATATTTACATATTAATTTATTCAAAGTATGTAAAAATAAGTTCTAACATTCATTTAAATCAAAAACTTTGGCTAATATGGTTCAGACATTACATATATTAAAATGCATCTATTTTCTGTCATGTAAATGCAGTCAACAGCTTCCAAAAAAAAACCTTGAATTGCTTGTATATGAGCATTTTACTCATACTCATTATTGTCAATAGAATAAAATATTATATTTATAGAAATTGTTATAAATCATACTGCATAGTTATGCAAATTCTCAGAAACACTTTCATTGTTGTAAAAAAAGCCATCTGTATTTTGTATGTCTATACTACTGCTTTAAATATATATCATATGACAATTTCTTCCAGAATAGAGTTATAAAGTTATTTATGCTTGTCAATCAGATGAATTAAATGAGTTATAGTAATGTATATCTTTGGAACATAAGTTTTTAACACAGATTAGTATGCTGCAGTCAAGTAGATTTTCAAAAACACTTGAATAAATGTTTCATTTTCTATGCATTCTAAAATAAGACATTTACTTACTACAAGAAACTGCATCATTTTAAATCATTATAACTGACATATTTTATGAATTATAACATAGATATTTAAGTAATTATATAAAATAACTCACATTTAAATGTTAAAGATTTCATTTTCCTTCACATAGTCTCATTTGCATCAGTTCTACTTCCTGGTAGAGTGTTCTTCCTGAATCTGCGATGTGTCAGTGTGATATCTAGGTCAAAGGTCAAACTGACTGCTTTCAGCTTCTCTGTGAGAATTCTGAGAGTTGAAGCTTTTGAAACAACTCGAGGACACTGTTCATGAGGTAGCCCACATCCCAGATTGTCTCCCTTAACATTTTGGCGGGAAACTTTTTAAAAACTAGTGACAAACATTCATTTAGCAGTGTAAATGCATCTAAACATGACAAAACCTTTGTGATGTATTTTACAGGTTATTACAGCCTCTATGTAAGTGAAATTAAGCCCAAAGTTATTAATAAGTAATAAAACTCAATATTTTTGTCCCAACTCAATTTTTATGCAAATCTTATTATTTACTATGTCTATATGATCAAAAGCATTTCTATATATTAATATGAAAAAAAAATAAAGAGAAAGAATAAAGAAAAGAAAAGAGAGTAGAAAATAAAAGAGTGTAAAGCAGAAATAAAAAAAATGTGAGAAAGCTATAAGAAGTATATACAATGGAATATTACTTACTGTTTATATTAATAGAGTTAAAAATAAAACATATTATTTACTATTATTTAGTTCTAATTATTATTAGTTAAAGCATGACAGATTATTTACAAACAAGCATGAGCAGTATAATCAAGAAAGTATAATTAGGAATAGCATTTGAAGAACACATAAACTTTTTACAAGGAATAAATATGTTATTATTCCATTTATCATATTTTCATTACTCTTCTCTCCTGCCCTCCCCACCCTTTACCCACTACATAATCTAAATAGAATGTCATTGTTTAAACAAAGAAAAGAAGAAAGGAGAAAAAAAGAAAAAAAATGTATCAAATTACTGACCTTACTTCTCTTTTTCAGAAAGAGAAACAAATTGAATAATAGCTTGTTATTAGTTCCTCAGATATTTTGACTGGTTATGAAACAAAACATTTCTTTGCACACAGAGAATAACTTTGATTAAATCTTTTTCAGAATATTTGTGGCTTTCTGGAAATGCAGGAACTATATTTAAAAAGATTAATAATGAAGTAAAACGATGAGAGAAAAAAAAGAAAAAAAAAACATAGAACAAATCATTTGTTTTTTAGTCTCTTCTTCTCTGAAGTCTTTCATGAAGTTTCAGTTGCCAGTCTCTTTAATGAAGGACTAGCCCATTCCATTTCCTCTATTTTATCCAAAATCTTATTTTTTGATAAACAGTAAAGCAGAGTCTAAGTCATCAAAAATTTTAGGACCATCAGGAAGGAAGATTTTTAGCTTGGCAGGAAACAGAAGGTATGTTTTAAACTGTGCTTTTTTAAGCTCCCTTATTAGTGGCAGAAAAACTTTTCTTTTAGCTATTACCAAGGAAGAATAGTCATTGTCAAAATGCACAGTTGTCTCATTAATCTTAACAGGAGCTTTAGCCCAAGCAGATTTAAGAACCATCTCTTTATCAAAAGATGATAGAAATCTAACTATATCTTGTAGTATACAAAAGAAGCACTCCACGGCTGGCACACCACGAATAATTTATTAAACAGACAACTGGTTAGCGCTTTCACGTTCAGTTACAACGTTTCCTCAGACCTCAAAAAATACAATCCCATCATGCCTTTATATACTTTTTTTAAAAAATTCATTAATCAATTAACAGTAATGGTATTCAATTATAGTTAATTATAAAGTGCAAATAGTGCATATAGAGATATAATGAATTTGAATCTGAACAAATACAAGCATGGGTCCTAGCTATATAGAACAAAAAACCTTATCACTTATATAGACTAATATAGAATAAAAATTTTTTATATGTAGAAATCACTAGCATAAATTATATATCATGATTTAATAATTAAAAAATAAATGAAAAATACACCTTAAAAACAATAAATAAAAGTTGTGCATAATGTATTGTAAAAATATGAGATAAAATCATCTATTCACTATCTAATGCATATAGAAGGGTTAGATCACATAAATAATAATGTCTCCATAAAAATGAAGAAAAAAACAAATATCTATGTGTTTTTAAAGTGTCTAGCCCAAAGTTGGATCACTAGAATTCATACACATTGTATTGTATTCATCTTGCCAATGTCATGTGTGTGTTTGCACAGAGAGGCTAAAACTAAAGTTCAGGCTTGGAATGTATCAAATTAATGTTTATATGGCTTGGCCATAAGGAATGGTTTCAATGAAACTTTTTCATTGAGGCCATGTCCTTTATGGGCTTGGAGTCTGATGATCCATTTGTTCTCCTTTTCTTCGGTATAATTTTTAATGTTACCTAGCCTGTCAGTTCTTATAATTAATTCCAATGCCATGAACTTAAATCTATGTGTTGTTCCTTTCATAATAACATGTTTCGCTAAGGCATTATTTTCATTTTCTTTGTTAATAGCGTAAATATGTTCTCTAACTCTTTCTCGTAGGGTTCTGTTTGTTTTCCCTATGTAAAATGAGGAACAACTTTGACATAGTGCTATATATACAAGGTCCCTACTCCTGCAGTCTGCATACTTATCAAAATTGATTTTCCTCCCATTGTCCGGATGTATAAATTCATTGCCATTCAGCATGAAACTACATTGATTGCAGTTTCTGCAGGCAAAGGTCCCTTTTCTTATTGACTGTGGAATATTGTCACTATTGTGATCGTTTTGCTCATAGCAGAGTATCCTTTTTAGAGATTTCATGTTCTTGTAGGTGATGTCGGGCCTATCACCAGCTATTTGCTTGATTCGATCATCTATCATAAGTAACGGCCAATTCTTATTTATTATTTCTTTTATTTGATTGTTTTTGTTAGTGTATGGTATAACTAATCGTGTATGCATGTCTTTTGTGGTTTCATTTGAACTTCCCTCTGCTCTGTTCCTATGCCTATGAAGGTAAGGTTTTCCTTTTCCTTTTCTAGATTCATCACTTTCGATGATGACTTTTTCAACTTTAGTTTTATCATATCCCCTCATTATAAAGTTCTTCTTTAATATATTCTGCTGTTCCTTGTGTCTTGTTTCATCTGTCACCAGTCTAGAAACCCGTAGTGACTGGTTCTTGACTATGTTGGGAAAGATGTGTCTGGGGTGCATGCTTTCTTGGTGTAATAGATTGTTCCTCCAACACTCTTTCCTGTATAGATCTGTATCTATTTTCATTCCAGTCTTAGTAATTCGTACATCTAAAAAGTCAATATTTTTAGTTGATGAAGTATATTCAAAATTCAAAAAATCTGTTGTTCCATTAATGTAAGTAACAAATTCATTTAACATGTCCATGGTATCATCCCAAATGAGAAAAATATCATCAACAAAACGTTTGTAAAAATTTATGTGCTCTGAATATGGATTATTTCTCTGTATATAATGTTTAAAAACACATAGATATTTGTTTTTTTCTTCATTTTTATGGAGACATTATTATTTATGTGATCTAACCCTTCTATATGCATTAGATAGTGAATAGATGATTTTATCTCATATTTTTACAATACATTATGCACAACTTTTATTTATTGTTTTTAAGGTGTATTTTTCATTTATTTTTTAATTATTAAATCATGATATATAATTTATGCTAGTGATTTCTACATATAAAAAAAATTTATTCTATATTAGTCTATATAAGTGATAAGGTTTTTTGTTCTATATAGCTAGGACCCATGCTTGTATTTGTTCAGATTCAAATTCATTATATCTCTATATGCACTATTTGCACTTTATAATTAACTATAATTGAATACCATCACTGTTAATTGATTAATGAATTTTTTAAAAAAAGTATATAAAGGCATGATGGGATTGTATTTTTTGAGGTCTGAGGAAACGTTGTAACTGTAACCAGTTGTCTGTTTAATAAATTATTCGTGGTGTGCCAGCCGTGGAGTGCTTCTTTTGTATACTACAAGATATTGGCTTTTTTCCTAAGAAGCACCTTGCCTGATAACACTTGTGTGTGTTCTTTTGAAATCTAACTATAACTGATCTAGGATAGTTTTTGTTAGAGTTAGTATTAGCTATAGATCTATGTGCTCTTTCGATACCAAAAGAGAATGCGTCTGGTAAGTCTAAAGTTTTTGGGAGCCATGTTGTTAAAAAAGAAGTAATATTGTTAGCTTCAATATTTTCTGGCAGTCAAAATCCTAATGTTATTAGCCTAGATCTATTTTCCAGGTCATCCAGCTTTGTTTGTAAATGTGTATTTTGTTTCAGCAGAAACTCAATGTTGATTTCCTCTTCTTGGATTCTATTTTCCATGTCATTCACAGCTTCTTCTATGCCTGTCATCTGGATCTTCTGTTGTTGCAGGTCTATATGTAACAAGTCTATTTGTTTTGTAGTTTTTTCTATGAAGGTATCTATTTTAGTATCCATTTTATCCATCTTAGCAGTAAGTTGCTGGATTATAGTTATCAGAGACTGAAGTTCTTTCTTGATGCTGGAGTCTTGAGAATTTGTCTTACTGGAACTCATTTCAGACTGATAAACTGACAGGAAAATTTCCAAAGTGATTTCTGACAGGAATATTGTTAAAATGTCCTTTCTTTTTTAGATATAGTTCAAGAACTATATAAAACAAACATATTTAGAAAGAAAATTACTTCAAAAATTAATTTTTTAAGTAATTAATTCCTGTCAGTGTAATGAAATTGGTGGAGCTGAAGAAATCTGCTGCTATCCTGTGTTCATCCTTGGCCACACCAGCAGCTAATAACTTTTGAATGCATGTCATTGCTTTCCTGTATACCTTTGTTTTTACTCTTTATTCACTACAAATTGGCATTTATTTGTTTACACTCCTTATGTACGCCTGTTAATGTCTTCCTGTATACCTTGTTACCTTACTGCTGCTTAAAATCACTTTCTTGCATCTACATTTTACAGCTTGGGCCCTACCCACCCTGCCTTAAAACTTCTGAAAATACCCTCCTGAACTCTCTAGCCAGGAACCGACTCCATCGACCTATCAACCCACACTTATAAGGCCTCACTGTTCTCAGAGTGCTCCCAATTCAAGAATTCAAGAAAGCATGTGTACTGTTGTAACTCTGTGCTGTTTTTAGTTGATTCTACTAGGTCGCAGCATGCTTCCCTCCCTGACTAGCCAGCAGCCTTTACCCCCCCTTCTTCACTGCTTGCTCTCCTAGCTCTTCCCTTAATTTCAACACCCTTCTCTGCCGCTTCTGTTCTCCCTCTACCTCTTACTACCTTCCAATTACTTTAGCCTCTCCTCCTTATCTTCCCTTCTACAGCCATCTAACTCCCCTTCCTCTGTTCTCTTCCTCTCTGCTGTCCTGGACTCCCAGTCATCCTTTGCTACATATTCAGCCTTCCTCTATTCCCTTTCTGAAGCCTTTTTCTTTCTCCATCTGTCTTCTCCTTCGCAGCTACCCCGAGCCCCTTTTCTCTGCACCTCTCTCACACTCCTCCTCTCTCCTTCACTTACCTTTCCCATTTTTATATTCTTTGCTAAACTTGCTGAACTTATCTTCTGACTACTCACACTTTCCTGATTGTCTTCCTCAATTTCTCCTCCTCTGGCTCTTTCCGCTCCGTTCGCCCTTCGGGCTCACTCCGCTCCCCTACCCTGCTCCCAAATCTCACCTGACCCCAGCACCTCCATATTTATACCTAACCTACTGCTCCCTCTAATTATTTCAGCCAATCTCAGTCTTATCCCCACACCCTCTATCCCCACCTCAATTAACCAATTCCTATCCCTTCCTCTTAAATCCCTGCCCACTCATTCTCCTCCCTTTTTCTCTCTGCACCTAACCTCACACTCTTCTCTCCTAACTTTATATCTCCTTCCTCTCCATTACCTCCTCTACCACTCAGGTTTCCTTTCTTATTACTCCCTCCCTCACCTCACCTATTTAAAACATGCCCTCCCAAATTCTCTATTCCCTCAGACTCCCTTTCTCTCTTCTCATCTTTCTTATTCCTCTCCACCATGCTACGTCATACTGCTTTTAAACTCACCCATACCTACCTATTAATCACACAACCACTCTTACTCCCCCACATCCTCTTCTACTCTCTCACTTCCACCTCATTTCCCCCTCCCATATCACAAAAACCTTCTACACCTCTTCCATCCTAAAATACTCTCCTCCTCATCAAAAAACTTCTGCCTTACATTTCCACTAACCCCGAACTTCCTCCTATCCTCCAAACTTAAAAGACAAAACGTTATCTCATGTAATTTCCTAGCCTTATCTGGGGACATTCACCCAAAACCTGGCCCCTGCCTCAGCTCAAACAACTCATTCCCTCATTCACCCTACTCCCTCACTTTAAATAAGCCTCTCCCTTCTCCCCCTCCTTCTTCTCACATCCTCTCTTTTAGCTCCCTTAAGGTCTTCACTATCAATGCCCAGAGCCTTAACAACAAAATTCACTATGCTCATGCATGGATTAATCACAACCAACCTGACATCTTAGCCATCTCTGAAACCTGACTAAAACCTCATATCTCTGACTCTGAAATCTTACCTCCAGGTTTCAACATCCTCAGAAGTGACTGTTTAAATAAAAAAGGTGGAGGCTCTGTCGTAATCAACTCTAACCTGCTCTGCATAATCCCCCTGCAAATTCCAATCCCCCTGTTCAAAAACACTGAAATTACCACAGGTCTGCTCCAACTCAATAAACATAAAAATATCTGCTTCATCTCCCTATACATCTCCCCAGGCGATAACATCTCTACCCTTGAGAATATTCTCCACTGGGCCTCATCTGAAATAAAATATGAAACATTTATTCTAGGCTACGTCAACATTGATTGGAACAAAATCAACACACCTTCCCCCTCCTTAGCTATCAACCTCTTCAACTTCTCCCAAGTAATCCATTCTACCACCAGACCTAACAAAAAACACCCCCCAGGATCCATCATAGATTGGATCTTAGTTTCCCATCCTAACAAAATCTCTCTGTCTGGAACTATCCCTGACACATTTAGTGACCATCTCCCTGCCTTTATTCATCACTCAGCTAACCTCTCACAATACCAGCATCATTACATCCAAACTCGCAACCTTAGTAATTTCAACCCCTCTACTTTCTCCAACATCCTCAAACAAATTAATTGGCAAATCCTTCACACTCTCTCCCTTGATGACGCCGTTGAACATTTTAACTCCATCTTCCTAAACACCCTTAACTCCCTAGCCCCCCTAAGAAACAAATAAATCAAAGCCAATTCTGCTCCTTGGCTAACCAAAGAAACTAAACACACTATGCAACTCAGAGATAAATCCTGGAAGCTCTATCAGAAAAGTAAAATGTCTTCCACTTTGCTCCAATATACCCAACTCCCGCAACCAAGTAAAAAAACTAATCACCTGGGATAAAAAAAACTATTACAACAAACTTCAGTCCAATAATAATAACAGCCCAAAACAATTCTGGAAATCCATTAACTCTCTTCTCCATCCTGGCTCAAGACATAACCCCTGCCCTGACCCTAGTTTAACAGACAATGAACTGAGCTCCCTCTTCAACTCCTTCTTCACAGATTATATAGCCAAGCTAGCCAATACTTTCCCTGACATCAATCCTTCCACCTTCCTCAGTTCTTCTAATGATTGTCGCCCTAATTTCCAACTCAAACCAGTTTTCACAACATGTATAAAAAAGCTCTTATCCAAAGTAAAGCCTTGTTCTACTGCCCCGACAACATTCCTTCCTCCTTCCTCAAATGTGCAGCTGAAGGAATTGCTCTCCCAATAAGCGTCTTGATTAACTGATCATTAAAAGAGTCATACGTACCCAAACTTTGGTGCTCTGCCTACATTCTACCACTTCATAAAGGAGGTAAAAACAACTCCATTTCTAATTTACACCCCATAGCCCTCCTCTCTCCAATTTCTAAAATTCTAGAGAAATGTGTCCACTCCCAACTTTTACCCTACTTAACTCAGAATCAGTTACTTACACCCACCCAACACGGGTTCAGTCCCGGTCACAGCATTATAACTGCCCTACTTTCCTTCTTAGAAACAGTTAATCAAGCCTGAAATTCCGGACTTCTTGTATCCACAGTTCTTCTCGATCTGTCTAAAGCCTTTGACACCATCTCCCATACACACCTTCTCTTCCATCTCTCCAACCTTAATCTCTCCACTAATACTCTATCCTAGTTCTCCAGTTACCTCTCTGACAGATCTCAGGCTGTCAGATGGAAGAACTCTACCTCCACCTTTTTACCCACCCCTACTGGAGTCCCTCAGGGATCCATCCTTGGTCCCATACTTTTCAACATCTTCATAAACAACCTTCACTCGGCTCTCCCCAATACTTCGGTCATCCAATACGTCGATGACTCTACCTTAGTCTGTACCGCCCCTAACTTTTCTGAACTTCTCACTAAAACGCAAACAGCTTTTTCTACTACTGAAAACTGGATGCACCAAAACCATCTTTCCCTCAATTCCAATAAATCAAAAATACTAATATTTCTCCCTACCAAGGTATCTTCCTTTGACAAAAACATTTTCAAGATCCTCAGCCAAACCAACACCCCTATAGAAGTGGTCCCCTCGGCTAAACTCCTTGGCATAACCATTGACAAACACCTCAAATTCGACCTCCACATACAACAAAACATAAAAAAAACACAAACAGTTAGGTATGCTCAACAGGAATAACCTATTTCTCTCAAAATACTCTAGGCAATCCCTTGCTACCTCCTACCTCCTTCCCTCTTTACTTTACGGTGCCCCTCTTCTAACTAATCTGCCTACCACCCTTACCTCTAAACTTGAAACTTGCTATAATAAAATCTCTAAACTCGCAACTAATTCCAAAACCTCAACTCGCCACTGCCTATCCCTTCAATTCCTGAAATGGTTAGAACTTCCCAACCACCTTGACTATCTACTACTAACTACCACTCACAAATTAATATACTACCCAGAAAAATGCCCTGCCTTATCCAACATCCTTCCCCCTTACATCCCTAACCGATCCTTACGATCCAAACACCAAAATCTAATCTCCATTCCCAGACCGAAACATCCTGCCGGCCAGCTATTACTTTCCTTCTCTCTAGGTAGAAAATGGAACTCTCTCCCTCCTTCTCTTAGGACCATACCTAACACAGAATACTTCAAATCCCAACTCTTCTTACACCTTTCTTCTAAATGGAAATGTTCTTGCTTTCACCCTACATAATTCCAAGGTTTTTCTACTCTAAGCCCCTCTACTCTAGAACCCTTCTGCTTTATAATTTCAGCTAATGGTTTTGCTGACTCTCATCTGACTGCAAGATAAAAATATTGCAAAAAAAATGTATAGCTTTTGCTATCTAGCTTTCTCAGTACTATGTTACTTTCCTCTGTAAATTTCCTTTGCTGTGTACTAATTATGTATACTTGCTGTGTAACTTTCTGTTTCTATTATCCTATTGCAGTGTTTTAATTTTGAACTCTTTCTGTGTGCACATTCTATTGTAAATTATCTCTTGAATTGAATCCATGATTGTAAATTGTAAATTTTTCTCAGTGGAAACCCTGGCTTGAAAATACCACCCTTTCTTTCTGCGGTGTCCTACAGATTTTGTTCCTGTATATATTTGAATGGAAGGAAAAAGTGACATTGCAGTGTTTTAATTTTGAACTCTTGCTGTGTGCACATTCTATTGTAAATTCTCTTGTATTGTATCCATGATTGTAAATTGTAAATTTATCTCTTGTATTGTATCCTGGTTGTACTTCCTTGGAGCTTTTCTCCCCGGGCCTCCACTGAAAATGGGTACTTCTTGGCCCAGTGGACTTCCCCGGTAATCAAACCAAAATAAATAAATAAATAAATAATAGATTGTACCCTGGGGGTATAATCTCAGTAAGGCATAGTATATCAGGGGAGTGGACATCCAGGAGGGCATGTAAGTAGTGGATATTGTTGTTTATACTTCTAATGTTTAGATGACACACTAGGAGTGAATTGGGGGCATTATTTGAGTTTTGTAGGCTAGTATGGGTGTTATTTGTGGGGCTGATAGTAACAGGTGGGGTTGGGCCTGGGTTAGACTGCATGTCACCATCAACTATGAGGTTAGGTAGTAATCTAATAGCAAGTTTCTGGAGTTTTAATAAGAGTTTCTGGTAGTATTTATTTATAGGATTAATATATGAAGCACAAATGGGATGTTGAGTTTTTGCATTAGAAGTGTTTGATGAGAGGTGGGGTAGTGGTTGGTTAGAATTATGTGGCTGATTAGTAGTACTGGTTTTGGTTCTAGGGTAGTGGGTGCCAGGGAGGTGTTGGTATTCATAGGCTGTGAGAAGATAGAGAATTATAAGTGGGGGTATTAGGCAGTAAATAGGATTAGAGTTTGAAGATTTGTTAAAAGCATGTGGAGGCATTGTAGGTGTATTTGAGTAATGCTTGTTTAAAATAGAGTTGGGGTGTTTATAATTAGCATATAGTGAGAGACTGGAGAGAGTTTGAGTAATAGGGCTGGGTCCTGTGAGTGATTGGTTAATGCTGACTGATTCTGATGAGTGGGAGTAGAGTCAGATGAGAGGGAGTGGCAAGGTGGTAATAAGTGTAGGACAACTGGGGGTGGGTGGGAATCGGGGGCAGGGTAGGGCAAGCAGAGGGAGCCCACAGGGCGAACAGAGTGGGTAGAGTCAAAAGAAGAAGAGGATCGAGGAGAACAATCAATCAGTGGAGTGCTGAATTCTGAAGGTAAGTGCGGTAAGATATACAAGAAGGTAAGAGGCTTAAAAAAGATAAAAGTGGGATTATAGCAGAGTGATTTAAGGAAATATTTGTATGGTTATACTGGGACCACAGTGTGAGAGAGAACAATAATAAAGATATGACTAAGAACTGTGTTAGGGGGATTTGATGAAAAGTAGGTAAAGGAATTTAGAGACCATAAAGCTAATAGTATGGAGCCACCTAGTGGGCAGGTGGGGCACCTGGATGCACTAATAGTATGGAGCCACCTAGAGGGCAGTGGGCTACTTACCTGCGAGCACACTACTGGGGATTCCTTTGAAGCAAGGCAGAAAAGCTAAGTCAAAAGATGGTGCCTTTCTACATCAGGCTTTTTGATACCTCTGTAATTAAGTAGGAGTGGGAGGGGAAGTGTGCAGGTTCAAGGTGGGGGAGGGGGGCAGACACAAAAAAATGCAAGGTTGTGAGTCAGAAAAACTGAAGTAAGCATAAGTGTTTAGAAAACTATTTGTTTCATTTCCAGTCATTATTTATCTCCCTGTTGTGTTTGTTGCTTATTAGCAGACATGGTCCTGACACAGTGGCAATGTGAAACACATACCACCCAAAGACAGAGTATTGGTAGCTGCTGATGATGATGGTGATATAGAGGCATAGTCAGGGGCTTCAGGGGAATGGTCTGACACTTAGGTTGTGGATCGCACATCCACTGGCATTATTTCAGACACAGTCAGTATGCCTACATATACTCATTGTACTGTGTCCTCAGATATGGGACAGGTTTAGGGTGACACAATTGATTAGGATAATGTAGTTACTACAGTTGTTGAACTATTTGAGTCTACCTACAGCCATTTTAAGGGCATGGTACCACACAGGAGGTTTTCTAGAGGTGCATGAATGAGGCTTACTGTCCACCCTCATCCTGATGCTGGTGTGTCATTACATGTGATCAGAGGTATGTGTAGATCCATCAATGAGGCACAATCTTATTCCACTGGAGCCTCAGAAGAGATACAGTGAATCCTAAGCATGGCGAATTCTGATGTGCATGTCTGTCTCAACCTTGTTGGTGAATCAGTGGATAGGATGAGTGACACACTGGATTGGGAAGTGCCTGTGATGGAACATCTTCTGGGTGAAGGTCAGCATTTACATGCCCATAGAGCCACAGCATCCTCTGGTGATAGCCGACATGGCTGTGCAAGATCCCTCTCCCATAGTGGCACAAGATCCACTGCTGTGTTAGTGATTGGGGTATCCACACCCAGACATGGGTCATGAAGACAGCTCATCCACCAGATATCAGTCTGTGCTTTTATATTTAATTATTACTCCCAAGACTATTTTAAGTATGTTTTTAAGTGAAGCTAGTTCAAGTAGCACCTCCAGTTTGAAGTAGGTACATGGAAGTTGCAGTGCAACTCCTGGTAGAGGTAGTCCATTTGGTAGGGAGCAACAGCATGAAACTGATAATACTACCGTGCATGTCTCACACCTGTTCAATATACCAGAGCATAGTGCCAATGCAGAGCCTGTTTGTGTTCATGCAGAGACACATACACACACACACACACACACACACACACACACACACACACACACACACACACACACACACACACACACACACACACACACACACACACACACATTTCACAAAAACTGACCATACTGAATCACACATGTGCAAGCTAAGGAAAACTTAATGTTGATTGGGATACATCTCCTGTTAGTGGCTTTGAAATATCTCCTACTTTAATGAATGTTCTGTGTTTCTTATTCGCACACACTGGCTACTTTTATGTCTCCCTTGGCCTAGTGCCCCCCCCCCCCCAGTGCAAATGCTGAGGACTGTGCCATGGCCTTTGTTCATTTGGATTTGACTTTGGCTTGCATATATGTCTGATGCACAGAGTTGATAGCTAAGGGAGCCTTTCTGACTATGTTGATTTTATGCATATCCATTATATAAGAATATGTTTAACATTTTTTACATACTCATTTCGGAAGGATTTTTTCAGTTAGGTTGTGAGTCATGCATTCAAATTACTGATGTTGCATTCCTGCTTATTGCTCGTGAAAATGTTGATATAATTAGCCTATTGACTGTTTTGTGTACACTAGGGAAATGGCTGTCTTGATGCTGGTTATTGAGTACAATGCATAGCTATGTATTACAGATGCCATTCCTATAAGCCAATAATGCCATTGGTGGACACCTCATATAGGTTCTGGTTGAGTATTTTATGGCTAACAGTATGCAGGTATATCAATGATGTATATATATATATATGTATATATATATATATATATATATATATATATATATATATATATGTGTATATATATATATATATATATATATATATATATATATATATATATATATATATATATATATTCTTACATATTTCTTTGAATACTACAGGTCCAACCCTTATCTTGACATTAGTGCAGGTAAGAGTCATGTGCTTTGGGGCTTTCTCTGTCTGATGCTATACGTACACAGTCATTACATGGGGAAGTAAAGTTTATGGCATAATTTTCAATATTTGCATGTATTTAGGTTGTTATATGCATTTTATCACTGGTGAGTGTGTCTGCTATCCTTTGCCTCTAAGGTTGTGTGTGTGCAATCTTTTGCCTCTTAAGCTGGGGCAAGGGTATATTGTACATGCCTACTTCCATCAGCTCCCTCTGCATCTGGAGGTTCTCCCTTAGCATCCTTGTCTGACTGTATTGGAGTTGCTAGCTCTGCCTGTGGTCCTGGAATGCATGGTCTTAACCCTTGCTGATGTCCCTCAAGATGATATTGTGCAACATAGGAAAGATTATGAGAATTTCTGTGCAGGGGTCATGATTATACTGCTGGGCACACACTGATGTGTCTAGAAGCAGAAACATGACTTCAGCATGCCAAACACATACTTTATGATGTTTTTAGTTTGAGTATGGGCATCATTGTATCCTTCTTCTGTGGGTGCATGTGCATTTCCGATGGGTGTCATGAGCCACTGTTCCAGTGCATAACTTGCATCACCCAGTAGATGGCCTTGTGGAACATCACCCCTAGAAAAACCATGTGTAAAGCTGAGAGGTGTGTCATATGTGTGAGTCATGGTAACTGGCTAGGTTGCTTGCACACCATAGCTCTCAACTTCTTGGCACAAAAAATCTGGACAAAGCCAAAAATAATGGGGGGACATATTTTAAATATTGCTCTTATAAACTTAGAAAGTTACTACAATAAAAGGTCTTGTGTTACCATGCATTTTCTGAAGGTTATGAAGTCTGAAACTCAAATGCCTGTCATTATTTAGTGATTTCAGTCCTCACTAATGTGCCACAAAAATCCCGAAAATAAATTTTATGAAGAACAGACCAAAAATATGAGTCACAAATCTGGACATTCTCCGAAAATCTGGACAGTTGACAGGTATGCTGCACACACATTGAGAATGACCCCTTGGGCAGTACAGACAACCTGGAAATTGAAGGAGTAAAACCTCCTCCTGCTGATGTATGTCCTTCTCTGTTCACCAAGTGGGGCTTTTATTTCTATGTGAGTGCAGTCTGTGGCCCCAAAAACGTCAGGGAGGTGTGCTACAGCAAAAAAAAAAAAAAAAACTCTTGCATTGTTCTTGCTCTCTCCCCTGGTGTGCATGGAAAATGGATACACTCACTTGCATGTTCTAGCATAGCACTAAGATATTGATGGAATATTCTGGAGGCTGAAGCCTGTGACACCACTAGTATATCCCCCGTGGGTCTCTGGATTGTACCACTAGCTAATATCCTTAATGCTGCGCATACTTTAGTTTCCACTGGTATAGATTTCCATATGGTGTGTTGTGGATGTGGCAGAGGTTGCAGAGTTCCTACAGTATTTCTCTATCAACCCTGCATTACACCTAATATTTCAATATCATATAATTCGTGATATGTTAAATGGGGTCAGAACACCCTTCTTCTCCTGGGACGAGATCTATCAGCAGTAGCAGCATAGATTTGTAACTGTTGCACATACACATGCAATAGAGCAGCAGCCCCTAACATTGCTTTATTTTTCTAAGTGTGATGGTGGCTGCATTCCAGTAAGTTTTGGAATTCATAATGAAGAGCTACACCAAGTCTACACAATTACTTTATAGCTTCCTGAATGGCTCTGCCATATTGGATTGGTTAATTGACATATAATTCAGCTATTTATGTTTTCATTAGCATAGTCTGCCATTTTTCTTTGGTTGGTGGTGCTATAGAATGTGTAGAGATGTTTAAAGAATACAAAATAGTGCAATATCGTGTGTGACCTTGGTGTGTTGTGCATATGATAACTGTGTGGAGATTAGCCGTTCATGAATCTGGTCCCATTAAGTAAAATGCATTAACAATTACACATACATTTAGTAATTAGATTACATTCATATGAAATAAAGGCAATTATTATAGTAAAAATATACTTATGCATTTAGTAGATGCTGAACATGGAGTATTTGAAGAGGTGTATTGGTAGCTTGGTCAAATAGAGAATATATCTTTTGATTAGTGCTAAGAAATTAAAAAAAAACTGAAGTTAGGGAAGGAACCTGGTAGGGCAGAAAATGTTATTATTGTTAGGAGATGAGGCATTAAGCAGATTCACAGACAGTTATATATGGCTATCATAAAGCTTATACTAGATGTGTAGAGGTAGGAGGTGAGCAGTGTCACATAAATTATGTATATGGCTAGGAGCTCCAAGTAAAATTAATCAGGTATTGGGGAAGACTGCTTGTGGGGCATTGGATTCTGAGTGAAGAGAAATGGTTTGATGATATGGCAAGCTGAATTCTAGACAAAGCCATAGTTAATTGGGGGGGGGGGCAAAATCAGGGACAAATTTAAAATATTACTGTTATAAAAAAAATATTAAACCAGCAAGGGAAAGAAGTATCCAAGTAAAAACCGACTCTGTTTAGCCCTTCATTTGTTTAATGTAACTTGCAACAACTTCAT
This sequence comes from Protopterus annectens, assembly GCF_019279795.1. Lineage (NCBI taxonomy): Eukaryota > Metazoa > Chordata > Ceratodontiformes > Protopteridae > Protopterus > Protopterus annectens. The sequence continues at coordinate 163,271,307 of NC_056736.1, forward strand.
GAAAAACTCACAACACTTAAGTAGACAAACCAACATATCACATGCACAATCAAGTAACTTAATAGTCATTAAACACAATAAGCATAAGTCTCTATTTTAAAATATCCAACAAAATAATTATTTAAATAAGTTAAAAAATCATAATTAAATTATTATGTTTTTGAAAAAAAAAGCATTGTATTTTTATAACATCATTCGGGCCTGGTGACTTGTCAGAAGATAAATGTATCTGCCATAATGTACAGAAAAAAGGAGTTGCTGTGGGTGCAAGACCTGCTCCCTCCTTTGCAAAGCTAGTTATGAGTTGGTGGGAGCAAGAATTTCTTGCTAAGCATCATTTGTTTTAAAAGACACCCATCTACTGATGTTGCATGGATTACTTGTTTTTATTCTTTGGGAAGGTGGTAAAGACATGCTTGACCATTTCTTTTTTAAAAAACACCACTTAATTTCTAACATTCACTTATGGTGGTAGAGGTCACCAAGTAGAATTTTTAGATGTGTTACTATCTATAGATGCATTGCTAACAGAAAATGCTTGAAAATGTTTTAGGAAGTCTATTTTTGTTAAAAACTATTTGACAAGTAACAGTCAGCAACCTTTTTCATATGAAAAAGAATGTAGTTAAAGGACAGTTCAGAAGGTTAAGTATACTCATAAGGGATTATGTAGTTTTTGAGGCAGAGTCACTTAACCTTAAAAATTAATTTTTAGAAGGGGACTATTCTGATGACTTTTTGAGTGTTAAATCATAAGAAGTGTTCCTAAAACGTCATTTCAAACATATCTTAAAACACAGTAATTGTTTTAAGGGGAATATGAGGTCTGATCAACATTCTTGGTCCTTTTTGTTACCAATTTCCTGTGACAGCTATATTATAAGAAATGTCATCAATAATAACTGGACAATTATTTTGGGTTACAAGAAGTGTGTTAACACTGTAGGTAAGAAACCCATCTTTGGTTACCAAAGAACATTTAGGTGCAGATTCAATAAAGACTACACAGGCTGCTAAAGCCATGTTCACATTGCAGTGTGATGTGCCCATGTTAGTGCAAACCTCTTGAAACCCAGCTGGTGATGTGGAAATACAGAAATAGTACTTGGCTCCCTCACCCCTTCAAAAAAACAGGAAAATGACAGTGTGTAGACTACAAGGAATAACACATAATTCACCCATTATGAATGCTTCCCACACAATCTTCACAAAATGTGTACTCATGTACAACTCAAAAGTAAATTGTATATGATTGCTATGCACCTCTCACTGAGTCCTGCAGTTTCCCAGGTGGCATCTATGGGTCATCTTAGAAACATTACACCCCTGACAATATAGTACTTTACATTGCAATGAAAAAATATAGAAAAGACTGTAAGGTAACCAGTTTTAACAAAAAACATGGTGATAGTTTAAGGCTGTGTATCAGTGAAAATTAATGCATGGCAAAATGCCTGTGCCAAGAGTGTAGTATAAGAAGTGCATACAGATAACAGTTTAATCCCCCAATGCACATGAATAACAGTTCTCTTCATAACATGTGAACAAATATAGCAAGTACCTGAAAAATGCAAGCATACTTTAGCAACATCAGAAGCCTTCTGTGCACGTAAATGTAAAGGAATGTCAATCCTCTATGTTCTTCTCACCTTGAAGTTCCCTTGCTACACAGTGACCTTGTTATGCTGTAGACGCATGCCTCTGAGACCAGTAAAGCTGCAAATGATGTATGAACTCATTAGAATGGCTGAATCCCAAACCTTTGGCTTTGTGTAGCAGATGTAAACATAGTGTAGGCACTACCTCTGTGTTTGTTGATAATGAATTGCAACTGTGAATGGTTAGTGGGAGGGAGAAGCAATACACAATTCAGACTCCCTTACTTGCAGTAGGAGTGTCAGTCAGGTTAGACTTGCAAAATGTACATGTAATTGTACCAAGGCTTGTTTGAACTTAGCTGAACTGAGGTGGGTTACCAGCCAAAAAATCTGAGCTGTGAAAGTAGCGGACTCCAAATCTGACTACCGACCAGTTACAAGTGGTGACCCACAGGGATTGGTCCTAGGTCCTCTCCTGTTTGACATCTACTTCTCTGAAGTTCAAGCCAACACAAAGGGACTCTGGCTGACCAAGTTCGCAGATGATTGCAAACTGGGAGCCATTATTGATTCTGCAACATATGTAGACACTCTACAAAAAGGCCTCACTGACAACAATGACTGGTGCCAGAACCATGGCCTTAAGCTCAATGCCAAAAAGTGCATTATCATTCCCTTTGGGAAAAATTCAGTGCCCATGAACTACCACATAGGTGGTAGTCCACTAAACAACAAAGGTGTGATAAGAGTCCTGGGGACACGGGCTGACAGCAACCTCTCCTTTGATAACCACATTGCCACTGTAGTCAGAAAGTCCTTCTATGTCGCAAATCTCATTACAAAAGATATCTCATCCAGGAAGAAAGTGGTCATAACCTGCATAATGCCAGGGAATCTTCTTTGCCTAAGCTTATATAGGCTCCAGGGTCATTAGCTTAGTACACACCTATAAACCTATGAACCTAACCCAGGGCTTCCCATACTCTGGAACTTATCTCCCCGGGCCTCTATTGAAAATGAACATATATCCAGTTAGACTAGCCCGGTCAACAAATGTAAAATAAAATAAATAAAATAATCCCTCTCTACTCATCCCTCATTAGACCTATTATATAATACAATGCCCCATTTGTTACTTACCTTGCTAGACACCAACAACAACTGGAAAGGCCACAAAAATACCTCACTAAGAGGATCTTAGGGCTCAGGCACATGCTCTATATGGACAGACTCAAAGAACTCCAGCTATATTCTGTCTCTTATGGCCTACTTAGAGGCGATCTCTGCTTGACCTACAAAGCCATGTCTGACCCAAAGCTTCTAGATATGCTACACCTAAAGAATTCCCAATCCCTCCATGCCACATGATCCAGGGACCTAAACCTCATTATAAACAATAAACAGAAAATGCTGGAGGGACAGGTTCCTAACCCAGAGACTTCCCATACTCTGGAACAAACTTCCCATTCATGTCAAGCAGAGCACTTGACTGGCCCTCTTTAAGAGAAATCTTGACAATTGGATGGGCAATAGGAAGTTCACCACGGGGATCACGTCAGTGGCCTTGCTTGACAGGGGCACTGGGAACTAACTTTGGGCTGCATAATGCCAGGGAATCTTCTTTGGCTAAGCTTATATAGGCTCCAGGGTCATTAGCCTAGTACACACCTATAAACCTATGAACCTATACCAGATGACTAGAGGCTTCTGAGCTCCACCAAAACCATCAGTTGCCTTTTTTATTTTTATTTTTTGGCCTGATTATACTAGTCACTGCACTTTTTATTGTGTTCTGCTTATTTAATATTGTGTTTTAATATTGCAAACTAAACTGCACTGCTTATACTTTGATTGTTTTGTTTTTATTATTATTGTAGGCATTGCTACATTCTTTGTAAATAACTTAATGCTAACCAAATTTTTCAAGCATGTTGTTAATGCATTCTCAAAATACTGTACTTTGTCTTGTATATATTTGTATTGCATATTTCTCTCGTTTTTGTTCTAAGTACCTTACCACTTGAATTGTTAGGTTTTTCTTATTTTTTATTTACTTTCCTAGAGCTGTTCTCCTTCGGTCTCCACTGAAAAATGGCTCTCTGGGCCCAGTTGGAATAATCTGGTTAACAAATGTAAAAATAAATAATAAATAAATATACTGCATTTGTTTGTATTGCTGTTTTTCTGCTGCTTTCCTGCTATTTAAAACATTTATTTTAGTGTTTCCCACCTAAATTAGTGTAGCTAATATCTGTAGCATAGTCCAGATACAGGTTTGCTGCATCTGGTTCTATGTGTAGTGGCTGTTGTATTCTGAGCACATTTTCCAAGCCATCTTTGATTGGAAGGAGCCCTGCTACTTGTGAGAGAAGTGTGCTGACTGAAACTTGTCTGGTGAAGAGTGATTGGTTTAGGGCTTGGGGTAATCACACTCATTCTTTTTTTTTGATTTTTTTTTTAAAGTTTTTAAACATCTGGTGTCTAAGCCCTGTATCTGAACAGGTTTCTGCTTATTTGAACCAGGTTGAACTGAGGTGGGTTACCAGCCACAACTCTGATCTGAGATACCAGATGACTAGAGGCTTCTGAGCATCCCAAAAAAACATAAGCTGCCTGTTTTTTTTTGCTTAATTATACTATTTACTGCACTTTTTATTGTGTTCTCCTTATTTAATACTGTGTTTTAATACTACAAACTAAACTGCACTGTTTGTACTGCATTTATCTGCTTACTGTACTTGTTAAATAATATTTTGTTGCTGTTTTCACTGTTGCAAAGCTTTTTTTGCTATTTTCACAGTTTGCAAAGTAATTGTTTCTACTTTTCACTGTTTGCAAAGTATCTGTTCTGTTTGGTCTGTTTTCCTGCCAAGCAATGTTTTAAATAACTGATTTGTTTGCTGTTTAAAACATTCTTTAGTATCCCCTTGCTGTTTTTCTGCTGTTTAAAACATTTTATAGTGTTTCCTGCCTAAATTAGGGAGCTAGTAGCTGTAGCATAGTCCAGATACAGGATTGCTGTATCTGGGTCTGTTTGTAGTGGCTGTTGTATTCCAGGCACATTTTCTAAGCCACCTTTTATTGCAATGGGCCCTTCTGCACCCTTGTGAGAGAAGTGTGCTGATTGGAACCTGTCTGTTGAAAGGTGGTTGGTCTAGGGCTTGTAGTAAGGACCCTCAATGGTTCTTTTGAGTTTTTTATTTCAACACTTTTTCCCTTAGATACAGCTTTAGTACATTAGTGTAGTCATCATCTTTAGTATATCTCTGGTCTACGAAGTATTGTTAGTGAGCTGGGACCTATTAAACCACCAGCCAAAAACCCTGTCAGAAATACTAACCTACAGACCACTGCCTAGAGCAGTCCTGAAGTACCCCCTTTGTGATAACAGTTCTTCAAACCTAGCATTATGTACAATTGGACTACCCCTGCTTCTCTTACCAGCCTTGTTGACTTTGATCTCCTGAGGCAGTGTAGCAACTGCCTCATGTACACTAACAACCCTCTACTAATACCTCACTCCAGTACAGAGTCCGAGAGATGTATCTACACCAAGAATCTTGAATCCCTGCTCTCTCACACTCAAAACAGTAACACTGAAGAGGTTGTCAACCCACCCACCACTATTCGTGCACATAGTACCACTACTCATACACATACTATGCATCCAGTACATAAATCAACATACAGTGAGGTTTTCTCAAAAAACTTACCGAAACACCAAAGACCTCCAAAACAAAAAAACTGCTACAAATAATAGAGTTCCACAACATCCAAGACACATAGCAACACCAGTGTCACACCGACCAAGCCCTTAAGATGTAACACTCAAAAAACAAATGTTTTTGTTATTGAAGACTCCATAGTGAAACATATGAATGTTCCACTCATCAGGTTAGATAAGGAGAAAGTCACAGACAGCTTCCTGTCCAGTGCCATGATTCATCAGATCACACATGCACTCAGGTCTCTCAGCAACAAGTACCATTATGACTCTATCATAGCTCATGTTGGAGTGAACAAGCCAAGATGTACCTCACTGGACTTTATGAAGAGAGACATGATTGAGCTCTCCGAGTATATGTCCCAGGCAGGTATATCCCTAGCCTTGAGCAGCAAAAAAAAAATGATTGATTTCAGTAATTGGCTTAGTTGTGGGTGTCATTCAAATGAAATCCAGTTTCTATCAGCCTAGGAAGACATGGTCAACAAATCTTGCTCCTTTGCCAGAGAGAGTTTCCACCTGCCATCACTAGGCTGCTGGCAACAGCTCTTTCCTCCACCATAGTCCCTTTTTTGGCATGGTCTCAAAAACAACATTGCCAATGTGAAAATTGCTAACCATAACAAAATAAGTGTTATGCTGCTAAATGCTAGAGCTTAAACCGAAAACTGCACAACCTGGAAGCCCTTCTATCACTGGAGGATGTAGATGTCTGTGCATTCACAGGAAACCAGTTAAAGGCCTAGTTAAAGAGAATACCCTGGTCTTGCAAGGCTACAATGCCTTCCAAACCTTCAGAATGCAAAATGAATGTGTGAGATTCAAGAGAGGTGGTGTTTCTATCTATATTAGAGATAAATTCACCTCCCAGCTAGTTAGACTGGACAATTTCATGCAGGTACTCCAAATAAAGATTATTGTGGTAAGACCCCCATTCAAGTTATAGCTAAGTATAGATCACACTACATGGATCATGATGCATATGAGGCCTACTTGACTAAACTGGAGTCAATCCAAATATTGCCAAACACTCTGGTCTGGGGGATTTCAATTATCTCACCATCAACTGGGAAACCTATTCTAGCCCTAACGCACTTGGACAAAACTTTCTTGACTTGGTTAACTCAAATACCCTGGAACAAAGTGTTTAAACCTCAACAAGAGGAACAAACATACTAGATCTGATCCTCACAAACATGACAAACAGATGCACCACTGCAACTGTTGGACCTTCATTAGTTAAATCTGACCACAAATAGTCACTCTCAAACTGGCGCTAACACCAGAACTCACAAATAGTAAAGTCAGACTAAAAATCTTCACAAGAGCAAACTATATCTTCCTAGGGGAAAGTATTAATGCATTCCAAGCCCCACCCCCAGCTGGAAGTGATAATTACACCAAAGCTTACACTAAAGCCCTGTACAATCACTTATATAAGTGTATAGACTCAGCTGTTCCAGAGAGAATCAAAGCCAGAGCCCCAAGTAAAAAAAAAAAGTTGCCGTTGTGGATAAGCAGCATCAACAAACTTCATAACAAACAGAAAAACTTACTGTCTAAGAAAACTAAGGTGAGACCCCTACAATGGAAAAGCACCCTCCTCAGCCTCAACAGGCAAATAAGACAACATGTCAAATCCTCTAAGGGTAACTCTGAAAAATAATTAGCAATCACAGCCAGGATAATCATAAGGCCTTTTACAGCAGTGTATGTAGCCTAAAAGGTAGGACCCAAGCATGCGACAAACTAGGAACTAACAGTATCATACTCTCTGATCCCGCAGAACTAGCAAACCTGTTACCAGACAGCTTTAATGAAAATTTAGTTCCCTTATACCCTTCAAACTTATCACAGACCTTGCCCCCAAATTCCTCCCCACCATACATATCCAAAAAACAGGTCATTAAAGCCTTGTCTAAGGCAAAAAACACAGTCTCTGTGGGACCAGATGGCATCCCAGGCTGTCTTCTAAACAAACTAAAACATGACCTAGCATTGCCATTAAATACCCTGTTCAATCGCAGCTAAATCACTGGCATTGTTCATGTGGAATGGAGAACAGTGATAGTTATTTCCCTCCACAAAGGTGGCTTAGCTACAGACCCAGTAAATTAAAGACCCATAGGTCTGACCAGCATAATCTGTAAAGCCATGGAATGTATCATCATGGACCTTATAAATAAAGAGACATAGGTGACCTACAAACCCAGGATCCATCTTAAATTTGCTTTGTCAAGCGCAGATCCTGCCTGCTAAACCTGGTGGATTTCTTCAAAAATTTCACCAAGGCTATTGACGAAGGCAAATCTGTGTACACAGCATACCTCAACTTAGCAAAGGCCTTTGACATGATCCCACACTCAGGCATCACTGATACACTTAGCAAACTGAATGCAAACACCTTTGTTGTAAGATAGGTTGCCAACTGGCTCACAAACCAGTCACACACTATCAAAGTGGATGACTCAACATTAACCAGCAGACCTGTAACCAGCAGGATGCCACAAGGTTCAGTGCCTGGACACCTACTATTTGGTATATACTTCTCAGAAGTTCAGGCCAAAAGTAAGGGACTGTGGCTGACTAAGTGTGTGGACTACTGCAAACTGGGTGCAATTACTGAATCCTCAGATATTGCCAGTATACTTCAGGAGGGTCTTACACAGAACAACGACTGGTGTCTTAGTCGTGGTCTCAAACTGAATGCAGAGATATGCATCATCATTCCCTTTGGTAAACACAATGCCGCTTCACACTATCAAATTAACAACAGCACCCTATGTACCGTATTTCCCAAAAAATAAGACTGGGTCTTATACTTTTTTCTCCCGCCGAAATACACATTAGGACTTATTATCAGGGGATGCCTTGTTAACCACCCCCCCGTACAACAATCTGCATTTATTCATGTACAAAAATTGACATTTATTCATGCCCACAAATCGACATTTATTCATGTGCACAAATTGACATTTATTTGGTACTTTTCCATTGTTGGGCAACAGTTCTAGGTAACACATTAACAGATGTATGAGAATTCTACATAAACAGTGCAACAAACATTTCAGCTTCAGAATACCTACACTTTGGCTTTCTCACTGCAATATTTCATGCTTAACAGAAAGTGCAGAAAAATTTCAATACATGTGTATTGGAGGAGGGGAATAAAACAGATGAATTACTGCCACTTTTTGAGTGGTGATGCTTTCTTTTATTCCTTACCCAAACCATAAGAGAAGAATGATGGAAAGTCATAAAAATGAAGTCAGGGAACTAGTGGCCTTACTTTGTAATTACCCCTTGATAATGAAATGTTACCTTAATACAATAAAGTAAAAAAACTGACAAGAGCTTGCTGGCAGCTGAAAGCAGAAGCAATCTATTCTGTTGCCCCGATAACAGAAAAGTTGTTCAAATACAGTCATGTCATCTTCTTCTGGAACATTTTCATAAGTCTCCAGCCCCAAATTCCGGTCCGAATTTCTTGCGACTCCATTTCCTGTAGAACCATTGGCCCTAATCTGTCATGCTTAGTGATAGCGGTCTCCATAAATGAGCACTGCTTGTCCATGTAGCCTGCTCATAGTGCATTGGCAACACAGCTGTCAGTGATTTTATCCCTTGAATTATTCAAGCAAATCATGACCTCTTGCAGGCTAGGCTTCACAAAGTTTCCACGCTGATTTGTCTCCATTCTGTTTTCAATGTAGTCATTGAGTTCCATGCACAAATGGTCCTTGAATGGCTTGTTTATTGCAATATCAAGAGTCTGGAGATAGGCAGTCATTTCTGTGGGAATCATTATTTGATCTATTCTTCTCTGTGCAAGGAAGTTCTTCATGTCTTTAGCGCGGTGAGTGCTGGCTGAATCCCAGACTAGCAAACCTCTTTCGCCACCTCACAAAACAAGAGGCAGCATTACATCTACCACTGCTTGTGTGCATCAGGCTTTTTCAGTTTCAAGAATGTAAATGCCTGAAATATGTACAGTCTTATCTTTCTTGCCCTTAAGAATGATTAGAGGTGAGGTTTTCTTTCCATCTAGACAAATTGCCAAAATACAGGTAACGCATGCACTTTCATAACCAGTGGAGGGAATGTAGATTGATGAGGCACCCCTCTGATCAATTGTTGTTTGAGATCCTTGGCCCATATACACTGCACTTTCATCCATAGCAATCATGTTGGAGAGTTGGTATTTAGAAAAGTCAATGCCATCAACAAAGGACTTGAATGCAAGTGCGTGTTTAATAACTTCAGTATCTTCCAGCTTGAACAGTGTTGTCAAACTTCTTAGAGACAGTTCATATCACTGAAGGAAGCCATCCAGCCAGTGTTATGATGCTTTGAATTCTTCTGGGGATATTTCTAACTGTGGTGCCATTGCAAGGGCAAATGCTTGAATACCAGCCCTGCGCACAACCAAAGTCTTTGTTCTCCTGTTAGCAATCCATTCAAAGATGATGTCTTCAAGCTCAGGAAATAATGGTTGCCAACCTGATCCACATTTGCTCTTCTTAGCATTTCCCTTGTCCGCCTGTTGACTGAGGTTATCATACACTGCTCACCATTTTCGGACCATTCAGAGATCCAGCTTCTTCTCTTTGCAGAAAGCCATCAGATTCTTTCCTTGGGAGTCCTCCATGATTCCTTTCTTGTACTCGATGGAATAGCTCTTTCTTTTTGCACTCATCTTGTCTGGGGGGGTTAATTGAAGATTTATGAGACAGGAGTGGCAACACAAAATGGCGACAGTTAAGAAGACAAAACCACACCCATTTGTTATCAACTGAGCATGTTTTACGTGCATTGTTTGCACTTTGACCAATCAAAGTACACTTGCCAGTGTTTATGGGCCAAGGATCTCAACTGTCAAGTGTGACTGAGGATTAGGGTTACTGTAAGAATTGTGGAGGACTCCTGGGGAAAGAATCTTATGACTTTCTAAGAGAAGATGTTGGGTGTATGAATGGTCAGAAAATGATGAGCAGAGTACAATAACCTCATTCAACAGGTGTCAATAATATTATTATTTTATAACTCAACACGTCCATCGTGCGTTGTTGATGATTTTAACTGGGGCTTATTTTTGGAGTGGGGCTTATATTGTGACCATCCTGGGAAACAATGCTAGGCCTTATTCTCTGGTTAGGTCTTATTTACAGAGAAATATGGTACCTATGAGTGGTAAGAGATCTAGGATCACAATTAGACTGTGACCTTAACTTTGACCACCATGAGTCCACTGTAGTAAAGAAGGCTTTCTATGTAGCACAATTGATTAGCAAAGGAATTGCCTCTAGAGCAAAGGAGGTTATGACACCTCTATATTTGTCAATAATTAGGCCCATAATTGAGTATAACACCCCTTTTGGAATGTACCATACAAAGTGCCTGCAGCAATTGGAGATTCAGCAGAAATTTCTAACTAAGAAGATGAAGGGACTCCAGCATGTGCCTTACACAGATCAACTAATGTCCCTGCCACCATACTCAGTATTATATAGTCTTCTTAGGGAAGAAATATGTCTGGCTTACAGAGCAGTCTCTGACCCAAACCTAATGAATTTGCTGCACATCTATAAATCAAACAGGACTAGTGCTACCCATTCCAGTGACTTAAATTTGGTCTGTGACTTGAACAGGACATCCTGGAGGGACAGATTTGTCTCCCAGTGACTGCCGCATGGTTGGAATATGCTGCCAATTTATGTAAAGCAGAGCACCACTATGGCACTGTTCAAAAGGAACCTGGACGAGTGGATGGGGCACCATAAATTATTAATGGGGATAGTGCCCACAACCCTCCTGAACATGGGAGGTCATTACTAGGTACAATCCTGGGTATTGACTAGAGTGTCTATGGTATTACATTAGGATGAAATGGCTAGGCTTGAAATGACATCTGGGTCAATAGCCTAGTAAGCTCCTATGATCCTATGATCCTATAAGATTTTAAATGTAAGTAAGCAGTACAAATTTCACAATTTTTGTTCAGTAATATCCAACCTCCCCTGCATTTGTTGAAAATGGTATTTTATTGCCATTTAATATTTTCACACATTTTAAGGACAATGATAGAAAATGTCTTACATACTGCATGCCTCATATTACTGTTTTGATAAAATAAGAATGAACACCATACAAAGATAAGATAGAGCTGCATTTCGGCAATCAATAGTCATAAATGGTTGTGTGGTCACTCATTGCACTACATCTGAAATTAACACATGGGTACAAACAACTCAGAAGTGTACAAGTGCTATATGTCTTGTTAATAGTGTGGAGGATTTTAGACTTGCTTGTATGCACAATGATTTTCATTCCTGCTGCAAAGCTGTTTCTGTGGGAAAGAGAGGTAAGACACCTTTAACGTGTTTGGAAGGTTCATTGGTGTGAGAGTTTAAATCCAGATTTGTGTAATAATCTTTCATGTGTACCAAAATTTATTTTGTACTGTTGTTTATTTTATAGATTTTTTTTTCATAGATAATACAAGTTAAGCTTTGCTTCTTACATTTATGTGTCACTTACCATTGCAGATAAAGCACCTACAGACAGGATGCAGACATTTTCAGTTGCAAAAAGGATATATTGTTGCATATTTTGCTTCCATTATGTAAACCCACTAAGCTGCATTGCAAAGTAGTTAGCAACCTTCACCAATACCTGCAGGTCTACAGAACCTGCAGAGATGAAGCAGACAGTGTACAATTACAAACTGGACACATTCTATCAAATAGTTGGGTTTGTGTAAACATGTTAAGCAGCGTTGCAAGGTGGTTGACACACAGAAGTTAATAATGAATATGAAAATATCCAAATGTTTTTTACCTATTTTTGTGGCAACAGGTGTAAGTGTAGGGATGCAATATAGATGATCCTGGGTTTTAATATAGCAGATTCCAAATATTTTTACTGTTGTTCCATCTTACTTTATATTAAAATTCACATGAAAAAATTATTACACTCTCCCAATTTTATTAAGGGTTGTACACTCAATTCTAATAAACTGATATGAATTACTTGTGTGAGTGAAGGTATACTGACTAATATGTTTCTGCAATCATAATTGTGTTCTCTGGCCTTGGCTAATCATCAAACTTTAATAATAGTCATACACGCAAGAATGTATAAACCAGGACCTTGTCAGGTCACATACATGCATGGCTAACCTCTCAGTCTGTCATGTGTATTTGTATGTAAATAATGACTATGTCTGAAAAGCACTTCTTCTGTGCAAGGATGAAAAATCAGTGCTGTGGAAGAAAATGTTTTGTCCCTCCTGCATAGGTTTGAATCCCACATTTTAAAAATAAATTTTACCAGTGTGTAAAGCCATACAAAAAATGTGTCATATCATAATATTTATGCCCCAAGTACATGTCTGCAAAGTTAAATCAACTATCAGTTACAGCAGCAAGCAACCCTCAAATTAAAGCCAAGTGTCAGATTAACCTTCCAGTTTCAAAAAATGCTTCCCTTTCTGGTTGGCACTGTTGCTCTCCACTTAAAATCATGATAATGTGGTTGGCATCATTGTTCAGGTCTACACACTACCAGCAAATACAATAAAAGGCACTGGCAGGAAATCATTTTTAACTATTGTTGTTTTCCATGGTTGTACATGTCTGGTGGCAAAAGGGAAGGTACCTAATTTAGGGCACAGAGTTGGGGTGTTGAGGACTCCAGAATCTTCAATGGGCTCCTTGTAAATCACCACATCTGAAGGCTCATGCAGGAGGACTATACCAGCTTCCAGTACAAGTCTGAGGGTTGGAATCATCTGGCCAAGACACATACTAGAGAACATTGTAGGCATCACCTTAATGACTAGAAAAGGTGCAAGAGGGATGCACTCAACCAATGACTGGGTGAGTTCAGGACTGTTGACATCCCACAGTTGTGTAAGTATACTGATAAAAACAGAATATATAGTAGATAGAAAGCTGCTTAAAGGCAAAACTGGTAGACATAATGCTCTTCTCTTGTTCTCTTTTCTTTATTCCACAGCCCATGCTGAGCATCTAGAGAGATTGGGGGAAGCAAGGCGTATGTATGCAGCACAATAGAACTATTACAAAAAACACATTGAAGGAGCACTTTACAGCTAAATACCAAAAATATGTAATAATAATAAAGAAAATAAGCAATGCTGTACTGACGGACTACTTTAATAAAATAAAGTAAGATAAAAAATAAAATGCAAACAACGGTAAGCGTTTTCACAGTATACTGCATCTTCAGAGCCTGAATAACACTGCAAATATACTCACATTAAATAAAACTAAGCAACCAACAGGAATAAAGGAGAATCACTTGTAAAAAAGGTTGTTTTTGTTTCAATTTAGGTCTTAAAGAAATCTTCCCATTCAAGCCATCTCCCTTATCAGCTTTTAAATATAAAATCCAATATATAACTCTCTATTCTTCTCCACCCTGAAAAAAAATGCTTCATATTAGTGGTAAGATGTATAAATTCACTGTCCCTATCTAAAAAGTGACAAAAATTGGATCCATCACATGTTAAAGTACCAAATTTCAGAGACCGTAGTTTTCACCCATTGTTGTAGCAAAGTAGACTTTTAAGAGACTTTCTATCCTTAAACCTAAAAGATGGTCTAGTCCAAAAACACCACTTACTGAATTGTCAGAGGTAAGACTATGCCAATTTGTCTCAATAATGCTACATATAGAGCTAATATTATTGGAATATGTCAAAGAGACTAGTACCTCTCTTATAAAAAAGTCATCACCAGTCCTGGGACACATGTTACTATTAATCATGGAAGCCCTCTCTGAATAAGCCCTCTCTCTCCCAAGATTCATAAGTGCATTGGGGACCCTCCTCTCTGACCCATTGTGGCTTCAGAAGGTGCCAAGATTGCACCTTTAGCCAGGTTTCTTGATTGGAAACTAAAAATGTTATGGGGTAGTGAAATATACCTACTCAAGGTGAAACATGATCTAAATACACCAGGATTACTATTTGTTGCAGTTGATGTCATGGACTTATTTTCAGTGATTTCTCATGAGACCGGATTAGCTTGGTTTGAGGAAGCCCTTAGGAACAGCCCTGATACCACCGAGAATTATATATTTATGTGTTTGGAACTAGCTGACCTGGTTTTGAAAAATAATTTCATGTACTTTGAAGGGGAGTTCTTTAAACAGGAGACTGAAGTGGCAATGGGGGCTAGTTGTGCCCCCATTTTTGCAGATATGGTGGTATCGACATGATAGAAGAAATTTGTGTATCACAGTGATAAATATGTCCAATATTGGACCTTATACACTAGGTTTCTGGATGACATCTGTATTTTTTGCATAGGTAGTTTAGAAAAATTAGATGAATTTGTGCATTATATTAATCAAACTACCACAGTTTTTAAATTTACTTACCAGACTAGTTTTGATAAAGTGAATTATTTAGATGTCATAATTAGCAAACATGAACAAGGCTTTAAATCATCCGTTTATAGAAAACCCACTTTTTCCAACACATATATTAGTTTTACTAGTTTGCACCCTTTCTTTCAGAAGAAGGGGATTGTTAAAGGCCAGTATGTGTGTGCTAACCGTATGACCTCAACTGAAATTGATTTTGAGCTTGAATGTTCCCTATTGAAGGGAATGTTCTTGGAACGAGGCTATCCAGAGGATCTTATTAGTAAAATTCAACAAGAGAACAAACCGGCTCAGGAAGACCAAAGGAAAGCAACTGTTCCAAGTGCTGTAGAGTTGTCTTCTGTTTTCGCTACCAAAACTGTAGTAGCTTCCTCAGAGAAGAATAAAAACAACAATGCAGAGTACTAACATAAATACAAGCATTTGGCGCCACATTGTGAATTACAATTGAGCCAATTAGTTAGTAAGGAAACGTCATTTCCTGCTATACTAAACTGACAAAAGTAAGTGGCGTTGTCTCACTAGAAAAATAACAATTATGTATGCGGACATTAAACATCACATACTGCAAGTGTGCCAATTAAAAAGTCAGCATGGCGAACCAAACTAGGAAAAATACGATGTTTTTAAAATACATTGTTTTGAAATACCTTGACAAGTGTAAATACAGTGTTGAATGTGCACTGAGAAGTATCTGTGCACTTAGAATGTCCTCAGATCAACTATAATACCTTAAAAAACATTAGAAAATTTCATTAAAAATACATTTTAAAAATACAGTCATGTTAAGTAAGGGACTCATAAAAGAAGAAAATGAAGCATGATGTATTAATATTAGCAGCGACATGTATTTACTCAAGTGCAGGTGCTGAACTTAACCTTGAAAGAGAGAGAATCAAAACAAGTGAAATAATGTTTAGAAGTCTTGCAGAAGACACTTCAGTATAAAAATGCGCTAAACGGGCTACAATGTGTAGCGTGCGCTACAGAAATATGTTGCCACTTGAGGTAACTTGAAACAACCTATGCATAGAATGTGTGTGTAGCTGAAATGTATATGACAGAGTGTGAAAATGGTACGTACTATACAGAGATCCTGTAAATATGATGTTATAATGTAATAGTGGAAGTGGATCAAAAAATGTATGTTGGTATGAATGAAAATAGGAATACCCCAGTTGAAAATGAATTTATCTTAAATAACTTTTAAGTTTAAGAAGGCATGATATGTTGCAATTTTCATTCAACCCAGGCGGATGAAATGCATTAAGTTTTATCTGCCATTCCAGTTCTTTCGTTTCCAAGAGGATAGAAACAGGCCCACCCCTTATGTTATGTGGTATATGGTCAATGGCAGTAAAGTGGAACCTATGTCCACTGTTATGGATAATATGTTTCGCCAGAGCATTTTCTTCCTTACACTTTTTGATAGCATACATGTGTTGGTAAATTCTTTCTTTAAATTTACGCTCTGTTTTACCAACATTGTACGTGGGGCAACTATCACAGGTAGCCAAGTAGACAATAGACTTCGTGTCACAGTTTACTTTATAGTGTATGCTGAATTTTTTACCATTCAATTGAAAAGAGTTACCTATTCTAAGGCAGCTACACCAGTTGCAGTGTCCACACATATATGTCCCTTTTTGTTTTGAAAAAATGTCAGAGTGCTTGTTCCTCTCTAACAAAGCTTTCAAATTTTGACCTCTCCTGTAACCTACCACAGGCTTATCTCCCAGTTTCTCAAGTAAAAAGCTATTACTCGTGATAAAGTGCCAGTTTTTGAATATAATGGAGCTAATATATTTAGAGTCAATACTAAATGTTGTAATGAAACTGGAAGAATACGTGTGAGCCTCTTTAAGTGTATGCTGTGGAGGGGTAATGAGACTGGGTGATGATGATGATACAACCAAGGAGGAAGTTACAGTAGGTCCTTTGTTATTGTTATCAAGAAGAGGTTTATAAAAACCTCCTAATCTCTTATTTCTCACTTCTGATGTTAACTCGTGAATTAAAGACACTGGGTAGTCACGGCAACTAAACATTTCAAATAATAATTGGCATTCTCTATCAAAATAGGCTTCAGTACTACACATTCTAGCAGCTCTAATGAGCTGACCTTTAACTATTGATCTTTTTTGTTTAAATGGATGCTGGCTTGAAAAATGAAGAAATGAGTTACGATAGGTTGGCTTTCTATGAATAGAAGAACATAATGAGCCAATCAACATGTTTTTTTCAAGTCTAACATCCAGATAGTCAATTAGGTTTGTTGAAAAATGGTATGTGAACTTAAAAAAAGAAGTAGCACTATTCATGTATTCAATGAGCAAGGATGCGTCCTGTTCCGAACCCCTGAATAAGATGAAAATATCATCCAGGTATCTGGTGTAATATGCTATCTGGTGTTTAAAAAATTAGGATTATTAAGAATGAATTTTTGCTCCCAATAGGCAACAAACATGTTAGCCACAGAGGTGCCACAGGGTGAACCCATTGCAATACCTTGTGTTTGTAAAAAGTATTGCTTTTCAAAGATGAAAAAGTTAGATGTTAAGATAATCTCTAAGAGCTCAGTCACTGTGTCAATGTCATTTTTAGGTGCACCTAAGTTAGTAAGTACATTGACAATCCATTCTGTGGCTTCCAAGTGTGGGATAGAGGTGTAAAGATCCACCACGTCTATGGTGAGAAAATTACATTTAGAATCCAAGTTAAGCTGATTGATGTCAGAAAGAAAGGACCATGAATCCTTACAGATACCAGGGATTGATTGGAGATACTTGGACAGAATGCTGTCCACTAAGCGTGCGCAAGGGTGGGTCATAGAAGACCTACCATCTATAAGGGCTCTCATTGGTGGATTGTAAAGGTCTTTATGTATTTTGGGGATACCAAAAATGATAGGGGTCTTTGGTGTTATAATGTCAATGAAATGGTAAATGTCACTGTTTATTTTTCCTGAAAAGAATAAGTCCCTGAAATAACCCCTATTTCTGGAAAGGGCTGTGTTCATTTCATTAAGAGAAGAAGGTTTATAAGCTGGACTGTCAAGGATACGTGCCATTCTTGCAGAATAGTCCATTTTATCGAAAATGACCAGCCCACCCCCTTTGTCTGGTTTGAGAACTCTTACTGGTAAATTACAGAGTTCACTCAATAGCAATTGTTGCCCCTTAGAGATGTTGAATTTCTGATGACTAACTAAAGATTTATAGTGCGCATCAAGGCATCTCAAATCAAATTCACAAGCTCTTTCAAAAAGAGATAATTCAGGGTGTAATGGAGGGTTGTATACACTCAATAATTTGAGATTGTGTAACTCTTGTTGC
Source organism: Protopterus annectens (assembly GCF_019279795.1). Taxonomy (NCBI): domain Eukaryota; kingdom Metazoa; phylum Chordata; order Ceratodontiformes; family Protopteridae; genus Protopterus; species Protopterus annectens. Next base: position 163,289,375 of record NC_056736.1, read on the forward strand.
ATAGGGGCAGAAAATAGTAGACCTAAATTAAGCTTACGCGTGAAACATTTTAAGTCAATGATGGTGTTAGACAAGCTAAAATGGCAACTAGGTAAAAGTGTTTCCAAGTGCCAATAAATCAATAAGTTCTTGTTCAATAGTGAAGCTGGAAAAATTATAAACATGAAAGTCACCTTTAGTGTTAACTAAAATAATAGGAGACTCGTTGTATCCATTGTTCAGTTTTAAGGTCAATGGTTGTTCCAGCGGGCATTCCTGTGGCCTTGTTGGCGATTGTTGTTGTGTTGACCTAAAAAACCTGTATTGTTATTATTGTGACCTTGATTATGTTGGCCAGGCCCCTGATGTTGTGGGGCATTGTTAAAATTCTGATTATAATTGTTCCTGTTAGCCCTGATTCTGTTACTACGACGTGGTCCTATGTCCGAGTCAGGAAGCTCTTGTGTCGAATCCATTTCTTGGTCATGATTATGAACAGAATCAGACACTCTATCAGAAGGTGAATGGTCAGTGTTGGAGGGCTCCAAGTTAGAAGAAGGTATAGAAAGTTTAACATAGGCTTTATTTTGCTGGTAAACTAGTCTGTCTCTACTTAATTTTTTAGCTTTGTTTCCTTTTAACTTGCCCAATAATGCATCAATGCTGTTGAAGATACGTGCGTAGTCATATTTGTATCTTGTAAAATCTAGGTCTGCTTTAATCAAGTTATCCAGCTCATTAATTTCAGATGTGAGAGAAGAAATATGTATTGAGTAATGTTTGATCATTAATTCAAGAAGTTGAAAGCCTTGCTGGTCGAATAAGGTTTTTAAGTCAGATAAAAAGACAGCGTCAATTAGTAACCCTGTGGGAGCAAAGGTGCTCCGCAGTCCCTTTGGGATGATTTTATCTTGCAAACACTGTTTGAAATAGCAAACTTCTAACTGTAATTTGCGGAGTTTTAATAATTTAGCGTCAAATGTTTTAAGCTTGCTCACCAGTGAATCCGTAGAAGCAGAAGAATTAGTACTCTGTGGTGCCGGTAGTTCCTGTAATCCATGCTGTGAAAATGTAAAAGAATCGAGGTTTGAAATCCATTCGCAAAGTGAGGGAACCCCAATGAGCACAGTATTCATGTTGTTACTATTGGCATTGCTATTCATACCATTGTCAGCTACGACTGAGCTTTGTACAGGTTGCGATGAAACTTGAGGGCTCCCAGCGGTAGAAGTAAAGTTAGTACGCTGACCCGCTGTGATAGGCATAGAGCCCACCATAGTAGAAGAGTTACTCTGCATAGTGTTACTGCCAACATTGCCATTCGCAAGTCTTGTATCAAAATTATCAAAACGAGCATTAAGCATGTCTAGCCGTTGTGTAATAATGGCTAGAAGTGAAGCCATGTCACTGTTAGTCCCAGATGTTTCCGTATGAGTAAGCCCAAAAATGTTAGGGCTTGCTGGGCTTTCCAGTATTCCTGTAGTCATAGAACAAGAAACGATGCACAAACTAGATAAAACCAAGAAACCAGTAGAACAAACCAGCTCAGGAAGACCAAAGGAAAGCAACTGTTCCAAGTGCTGTAGAGTTGTCTTCTGTTTTCGCTACCAAAACTGTAGTAGCTTCCTCAGAGAAGAATAAAAACAACAATGCAGAGTACTAACATAAATACAAGCATTTGGCGCCACATAGTGAATTACAATTGAGCCAATTAGTTAGTAAGGAAACGTCATTTCCTGCTATACTAAACTGACAAAAGTAATTGGCATTGTCTCAATAGAAAAATAACAATTATGTATGCGGACATTAAACATCACATACTGCAAGTGTGCCAATTAAAAAGTCAGCATGGCAAACCAAACTAGGAAAAATACGATGTTTTTAATATACATTGTTTTGAAATACCTTGACAAGTGTAAATACAGTGTTGAATGTGCACTGAGAAGTATCTGTGCACTTAGAATGTCCTCAGGTCAACTATAATACCTTAAAAAACATTTGATAATTTCATTAAAAATACATTTTAAAAATACAGTCATGTTAAGTAAGGGACTCATAAAAGATGAAAATGAAGCATGATGTATTAATATTAGCAGCGACATGTATTTACTCAAGTGCAGGTGCTAAACTTAACCTTGAAAGAGAGAGAATCAAAACAAGTGAAATAATGTTTAGAAGTCTTGCAGAAGACACTTCAGTATAAAAATGCGCTAAACGGGCTACAATGTGTAGCGTGCGCTACAGAAATATGTTGCCACTTGAGGTAACTTGAAACAACCTATGCATAGAATGTGTGTGTAGCTGAAATGTATATGACAGAGTGTGAAAATGGTACGTACTATACAGAGATCCTGTAAATATGATGTTATAATGTAATATTGGAAGTGGATCAAAAATTGTATGTTGGTATGAATGAAAATAGGAATATCCCAGTTGAAAATGAATTTATCTTAAATAACTTTTAAGTTTAAGAAGGCATGATATGTTGCAATTTTCATTCAACCCAGGCGGATGAAATGCATTAAGTTTTATCTGCCATTCCAGTTCTTTAGTTTCCAAGAGGATAGAAACAGGCCCACCCCTTATGTTATGTGGTATATGGTCAATGGCAGTAAAGTGGAACCTATGTCCAGTGTTATGGATAATATGTTTCGCCAGAGCATTTTCTTCCTTACACTTTTTGATAGCGTACATGTGTTGGTAAATTCTTTCTTTAAATTTACGCTCTGTTTTACCAACATAGTACGTGGGGCAACTATCACAGGTAGCCAAGTAGACAATAGACTTCGTGTCACAGTTTACTTTATAGTGTATGCTGAATTTTTTACCATTCAATTGAAAAGAGTTACCTATTCTAAGGCAGCTACACCAGTTGCAGTGTCCACACATATATGTCCCTTTTTATTTTGAAAAAATGTCAGAGTGCTTGTTCCTCTCTAACAAAGCTTTCAAATTTTGACCTCTCCTGTAACCTACCACAGGCTTATCTCCCAGTTTCTCAAGTAAAAAGCTATTACTCGTGATAAAGTGCCAGTTTTTGAATATAATGGAGCTAATATATTTAGAGTCAATACTAAATGTTGTAATGAAACTGGAAGAATACGTGTGAGCCTCTTTAAGTGTATGCTGTGGAGGGGTAGTGAGACTGGGTGATGATGATGATACAACCAAGGAGGAAGTTACAGTAGGTCCTTTGTTATTGTTATCAAGCAGAGGTTTATAAAAACCTCCTAATCTCTTATTTCTCACTTCTGATGTTAACTCGTGAATTAAAGACACTGGGTAGTCACGGCTACTAAACATTTCAAATAATAATTGGCATTCTCTATCAAAATAGGCTTCAGTACAACACATTGTAGCAGCTCTAATGAGCTGACCTTTAACTATTGATCTTTTTTGTTTAAATGGATGCTGGCTTGAAAAATGAAGAAATGAGTTACAATAGGTTGGCTTTCTATGAACAGAAGAAGATAATGAGCCAATCAACATGTTATTTTTCAAGTCTAACATCCAGATAGTCAATTAGGTTTGTTGAAAAATGGTATGTGAACTTAAAAAAAGAAGTAGTACTATTCATGTTTTCAATGAGCAAGGATGCGTCCTGTTCCGAACCCCTGAATAAGATGAAAATATCATCCAGGTATCTGGTGTAATATGCTATCTGGTGTGAAAAATTAGGATTATTAAGAATGAATTTTTGCTCCCAATAGGCAACAAACATGTTAGCCACAGAGGTGCCACAGGGTGAACCCATTGCAATACCTTGTGTTTGTAAAAAGTATTGCTTTTCAAAGATGAAAAAGTTAGATGTTAAGATAATCTCTAAGAGCTCAATCACTGTGTCAATGTCATTTTTAGGTGCACCTAAGTTAGTAAGTACATTGGCAATCCATTCTGTGGCTTCCAAGTGTGGGATAGAGGTGTAAAGATCCACCACGTCTATGGTGAGAAAATTACATTTAGAATCCAAGTTAAGCTGATTGATGTCAGAAAGGAAGGACCATGAATCCTTACAGATACCAGGGACTGATTGGAGATACTTGGACAGAATGCTGACAAATAAGCGTGCGCAAGGGTGGGTCATAGAAGACCTACCATCTATAAGGGCTCTCATTGTTGGATTGTATAGGTCTTTATGTATTTTGGGGATACCAAAAATGATAGGGGTCTTTGGTGTTATAATGTCAATGAAATGGTAAATGTCACTTTTTATTTTTCCTGAAAGGAATGAGTCCCTGAAATAACCCCTATTTCTGGAAAGGGCTGTGTTCATTTCATTAAGAGAAGAAGGTTTATAAGCTGGACTGTCAAGGATGCGTGCCATTCTTGCAGAATAGTCCATTTTGTCGAAAATGACCAGCCCACCCCCTTTGTCCGGTTTGAGAACTCTTACTGGTAAATTACAGAGTTCACTCAATAGCAATTGTTGCCCCTTAGAGATGTTGAATTTTATCTTCATCTTTTATGAGTCCCTTACTTAACATGACTGTATTTTTAAAATGTATTTTTAATGAAATTTTCTAATGTTTTTTAAGGTATTGACCTGAGGACATTCTAAGTGCACAGATACTTCTCAGTGCACATTCAACACTGTATTTACACTTGTCAAGGTATTTCAAAACAATGTATTTTAAAAACATCATATTTTTCCTAGTTTGGTTCGCCATGCTGACTTTTTAATTGGCACACTTACAGTATGTGATGTTTAATGTCCGCATACATAATTGTTATTTTTCTAGTGAGACAACGCCAATTACTTTTGTCAGTTTAGTATAGCAGGAAATGACGTTTCCTTACTAACTAATTGGCTCAATTGTAATTCACAATGTGGCGCCAAATGCTTGTATTTATGTTAGTACTCTGCATTGTTGTTTTTATTCTTCTCTGAGGAAGCTACTACAGTTTTGGTAGCGAAAACAGAAGACAACTCTACAGCACTTGGAACAGTTGCTTTCCTTTGGTCTTCCTGAGCTGGTTTGTTCTACTGGTTTCTTGGTTTTATCTAGTTTGTGCAAAATTCAACAAGAAGTATCCCTAGGTAGGAAGGACAAATATATCCCTATTTTGGGAAGGGTTTGGGAAGGGGTCTTGATTTTTCTAACTAACATGGAACACTTGGTCATATTGATGGAAATTATAATAGATCCTTTATTACTAATTTTAGTGGTAATGCATACCATATTAAAGCTATTGTTGAAAGAGAGTGAAAAAATGTTTTGGGCTTACGGACTTAATCAACCTTAAAATTAAATCTATTAAGGTGGTTTTCAGGAAGGGTCAGAATATTAAAAATTTGTTGGAAAAAGACAACTATGAGTTTACTTCTTCACATAAAAAAAAGGGGACATACAAGTGTGGGGCCTGCAAGCAGTGTGCCTATATCCTGCAGAAGGAAGAAGTTCTGATAGCCTCTAGACAAAAAGCTTTGATTTTCCCTAGTTATTTTAACTGCAATAGCTCTGGGGTGGTTTACCTAGTTATTTGCACTGTATATCAAGGTTTATATGTGGGAAAATGGAGAGGCAACTCAAATGTAGGATATATGAACACATGAATAGTATTAATAACAAAAATAACCACAATGCTTTATTTAGACACCTGGCTTCATGTCCTAATGCTAAGTTTGGCTTTTTTGTTATTGAGAAGTTACAAAAGAATTTGAGGGGGGACCTTGGGAATCCCAATTGGCCTACAGAGAAACCTTTTGGCAAGTAGTACTTCAGGCTAATAAATCCCCTGGCCTCAATGATAATATTTCCTTGACGCCACTCTTAAAGCTTAGGCTAGCAAAATTGTGAGAGGTGAAATATTCAAAATATTTTTAATTTAGTAAAATATACACTTAGGTTTTTATGTTTTATACTTTATATGGTTTGAAAAATGCATACCTTATGTAATTTTTATTGATTGAACAATAATTATGGTTTTAATGTACAAAAATAAGTATTTTGAGCTGTTTTTATTAAATTATTACTAGAGTTTTGTAGTATATGCATTTTACGTGTTTAACAAAAAATCTTTCGGGCTATTTCCCTTTAAAAATTTTGATTGTTTTTATTAATTACATCAATTTATGTGTGTGTGTGTGTGTGTGTGTGTGTGTGTGTGTGTGTGTGTGTGTGTGTGTGTGTGTGTGTGTGTATATATATATATATATATATATATATATATATATATATATATATATGGTTTGATTGACTAATATGTTGATTCTGATTAAGTCTGAGGAATACGTGGATGAAAACGCTCTGTGTTTTATTGAATTGCGTTAAATAATTTCAGGAGTCTATTTTCACTACCACGAGCGGTGCAGTGCTACTTGCTTTTGTCTATTCTTGGTTTTTCCCTTATCAGTTTGTAAATACAAAATCCAATATAACTCTATATTCTTTTCCACCCTGAAAAAATGCTTCCTATTAGTGGTAGGATGTATAAATTCACTGTGCCTATCTAAAAAGTGACAAAATTTGCATCCACCACATGGAAAAGTACCAAATTTCAGAGACCGCGCTCTTCGCCCATTGTTGTAACAAAGTAGACTTTTAATAAACTTTTTATTCTTAAACCTAAAAGATGATCTAGTCCAAAAAACACCCCTTACTGAATTGTCAGAGGTAAGACTATGCCAATTTTTCTCAATAATGCTACATATAGAGCTAATATTAATGGTATATGTCAAAGAGACTAGTACCTCTCTTATAAAAAAGTCATCACCAGTCCTGTGACACATGTTACTATTAATCATGGAAGACCTTTCTGAATAATAAGGCTTACCCATTTGTAATCTAAAGGTAGTGATGTCAGATATGTCTCTATCCAGCTCATGGGTATAGTATCCCCTATCCAGTAGCTCTTGTCACATCACATTAATCTTAGTTTTAAACATCTCATCCCTATTGTGAAATCTGGACAACTTTAAATCTTGTCCCCAAATTATGTTTCTATATATCCTGGGTGGATGTAAACTCTGGCGATATAGAATGTGATTTCTATAACATGGTTTCCTATACCTCCTAGTAACAACTCTATTCAGCAAATCCTTCTCTAATCTAGCATCTAAAAAGTCAATCATGGAGTCAGAAATCTGAGTCTCAGACTTCAAAAAAGTAGTAGTCTAATGAACATATGCAATAAACTGTTCAAATTCTTCACAGTTATCCACCCATAAAATAAAGACATTGTCAACAAATCTGTGATAGAATCTAATATGAGGGGTAAATCTGTTATTACAAAACACAAAAGTGGACTCCCACTGTGTCATCATAATGTTAGTGTAACTATTGCACCATGGTGCCCCCATAGCCACCCCTGATTTTGACAATAGTGTCTGCCTTCAAAAGTAAAAATGTTATTCTCTAAAATAGCCTCAATAAATAAGCAGATTAAATCGATCAGACATGGAGCAAGCTCACTATGTGTCAGTAAGAACTTTTTAACATATTCTACTCCTATGGTGTTAGGGATAACCATGAACAGTGAACAGACATTCATAGAATCCATAGTAATAAATAAAACATCATTATTCAGAGGTACATCCACCACATATTGATAAAGGTGAACCAAAAACTGCTCATTATCACATAGAATAGTGTCTATTTTATCTAATACTATTCTAAGATTTTTCTCCACCAATATAGATAGGGAATTTGTCGTCCATCCATGGCCAGCCTAAACAGTGGATGAGAAATATTCTTATGGACCTTAGGTAATCCTTGGAAAGTGGGAATCAAAAGTGAGTTGACCATAAAAAATAGATATAGATCTATAGTAATGTCATTGATAAGTAAACAATTATATAGCATGGAACAGACATGTGTCCACATTCCTTCAACATCTTCCACAGAAGCCACTTCATATACATTAACATCACGTAACATGTCCAAAATACTATCATTGTAGAAACAAGCATCCATAACCACTAAAGCCCCTCCTTTGTCAGCCAACTTAATGGTTATAGTATCATCAGTTCGAAGAGTTTGTAAAGATATAAACTCATCATTAGTTCAATTATAGAATCTTTTCCTTCTCAGATCACTAGAGTCATTATTAAATAAATCATTAAAATCATGTGCCCAAACACGGCTAAACACTTCTAGTGCTAGACTCAGTGCCTGACAAAATGTAGTTGGCTTTTTAAAAGTAGTCACTGGATGAGTTTCAGAGAATAACACACACAGCATAACATTCCTGGCAAACAGTCTTATATCGAAGGAAACTTCACCTACTGTTGTAATGCCAGCAGGAATAAACAATAGTCCCTTCTGTAACACAGATTCCCCATGTGCAGTAAGAGTTCTTTCCGAGATATTTATAATCAAGGTTTTGCTGGCTTGGTTGTTTTCACCCATACTTTCATCAATGATGGTATAAGTGAATCATCAAGATGGTTGCCTCTCCTCTTGCTCTTTCAGTGGAGGGGTCTCTCTCCAATAGGTCTGTAATTCGAATAGGTAACAGAAGATTTGGAAAAACCTGCTTTTGTCCTATCTTCTTAAGAACATTTAGGTCTCACAGCAGATGTAATAGTGATGAAAACAGCATTATCACCAGTGGCCACAGAGAGTGAAGATTCAATCATCAATGGTGCTTCTTTTACACTTGTTGATGGTATTGTTGTTGAATCTGATCTATATTTATCATTGCAGACCATCTGTCTCTTCTGACATATTAGAGGAGGGGGCGTGTCTCTTGGACAACAAAAAAAAACACATCCATGGTTAAAATCCATAAAGTCTCTGGGTAAAGTCTTCTGTTTCTGCTGTTTAAGCCTAAGTTCATAAGCAGAAACAGTCCCAAAACTTTCTTCCAGTTTATAATCAACCAACCGTGCTGGAAAACTGTCATGAAGTTGGCATTGTCATTCTATTACAGAGTCATTTAAAGAAGACTGCAACAGCTTGAAAAAATCAATAAGTAATTTAAAATATGCAAAACTAGTATCCAAATTCAATTATTGCCAGTCTTCAAGCAGGTCAGGATATTTAGTTCCATATATAGGCATTCATAATATACAATCTTTGTCACTGAAGTTCAGCAATAACAAGGAACTGGATTCAGGGGCAATAATTCTCTGTAGCTGTAGATTCCAGAGCCCATAGGGTTATATCCCAGTTCAATATCACTTCTGTCCGCCATAGTGTTCCACAGGTAAAATCACAGTCAATCACAAAAACACAACGAAGGAGCACTTTATAGCTAAATGCCAAAAATACGTAATAATAATAAAGAAAATAAGCAACACTGTACTGATGGAATACTTTAATAAAATAAAGTAAGATAAAAAATAAAATACAAACAACAGTAAATATTTTCGCAGAATACTGCTTCTTCACACTATGAATAACACTGCAAATATACTCACATTAAATAAAACTAAGCAACCAATAGGAACATAGGAGAATCATTTGTAACAAAAGAGTCTTCTTTGTTTCAATTTAGGTCTTAAAGAGACCTTCCCATTCAAGCCATCTCCCTTATCAGCTTGTAAATGTAGAATCCAATATAACTTTCTATTCTCAGTAATGTTCCTAATATTCCCTAAACTATTTCATAAAATAATCATTTAAATTGCCTTAAATTTAAAACAATCATCAATACCAGCCTCTAAAACATGTTTAGCAAGTGAATTCAGAATATTTCCTTGTCTGATGTCCCGTGCGTGTTCTCTAATTATGTCTTTAAAGCTACAATCTGTTTCCTCACATAGAATTTCCTACAAATCTGATATGTGGGGTAAATAAACAAGGTGAGCTATTATTGTGGCTAAATTATTTTTTTCTCAACAATTGTAGCAAAGTAAGCATGCATATCCTAACTGCATAAGCAAGCATGCATTCAGTGTGCAGGTTCATAGGTTCATAGGTATTAGGCTATCAGCCCAAGGGCTTACATAAGCCTAGCCAACAAGGTTCCCTTGCTTACACCACCCAAGAAAGTTATTTTTCTGTGCCACTGTCGAGCAGAGACATAGAAGTGATCGCCAGGGTGTATTTCCTATTTCCCATCTATTCATCAAGATTTTTCTTGAAGAGTACTAATGAAGAACTTTGCTTGACATAGATGGGTAGCCTGTTCCAGAGTATGGGAAGTCTCTGGGACAGGAATCTATCCCTCCAGCATGTCCTGTTTATTGTGGTGACAAGGTTTAGGTCCCTAGAGCGTGTAGCTTGGAGGGATTGGGATTTCTTTAGGTGTAGCATGTCCAACAGCTCTGGGTTTGACATTGTTTTACATGTTAGGCAGAGATCACCTCAGAGTAGGTGATATGCTATGGAGTAAAGCTGGAGTTTTTTGAGGCAGTCAGTGTAGGGCATTTGTTTGAGGCCAGTAATCCTCTTTGAGAGGTACTTTTGTGGCCTTTAAAGCTGCTGCAGATGTCTTGTGAGGTACATTCCAAAAGGGGTGTTGTACTCCATAATGGGTCTAATGAGTGCCAAGTAGAAGGGAACAATGACCTCTTTTTTCCTGGATGAGAACCCTTTTATGATGAGGTGTGCCATGTAGAAGGACTTCCTGACTACCGTGACAATGTGACTATCAAAGGAGAGACTACTGTTCACCTGGGTCCCAAGGTCTCTTATCATGCATTTGGTGTTAAGTAGATTGCTGCCTATGTGGTAGTTCATGGGTACAGTATTTTTACCAAAGGGGAGGACACTGCACTTTTTGGCATTGAGCTTGAGGTCATGGCTCTGACACCAGGCATCTGTCTCAGCGAGGCCCTTCTGTAGTATGTCCACATCATTTGGGGACTTGACTATGGCTCCTAGTTTGCAGTCATCTGCGAACTTCATTAGCCAGAGGCCTTCTGTGTTAGCCTGTACTTCAGAGAAGTAGATACCAAACAGGAGAGGTCCCAGGACAGAACCCAGTGGTACTCCACTTGTCACTGCTTTAAGGTCAGATTTGGAGTTTGCAATTTTTACAGTGTGGGTTCTGTCAGTGAGCCAGTTGGCAGCCCATCTTGTGATGTAGGGATTTATACCTAGCTAAGTGAGTTTAGCTATAATTTCAGAATGGGGGATGGTGTCAAAAGCCTTGGCGAGGTCAACAGAGGCTGTGTGAACCACCTTACCCTCATCTACGGCTTTGTTTACTGCCTCAAAGAAGTCAATCAGGTTCAGGAGGCATGATCTGCCTTTCACAAACCCAAACTGGGTGGAATCCAGAGTTTGGAGGTTACCAATGTCTTTGTTTATGAGTTCCATGATGATACGTTCCATGGCCTTGCAGACCAGGCTCGTCAGGGTAATACGTCAATAGTTCCCTGGATCAGTGGTGGCTCCCCCTTTGTGGAGTGGGATAACTGTTGCTGTGCGCCATTCAGTGGGCACAAAGCCTGATGCGAGGCTATTATTAAACATGGTGCTTAAGTGGGGAGCCAGTTTGTTCTAAGGTTCATGTAAAACGCAGGCTGGGATGTTGTCCGATCCTATGGATGCTGTGTTTTTGGCTTTAGAGAGTGCAGCTTTTACCTGCATAGTTGTGATTACAGGGACTCTGCATTTTTCCTGTATAGATATGGGCCCTTTAGGGAGCGAGAGGGGGGTAAAGTTAGTACTGAACCTATCTGCCAGGATGTTGGCAATATCAGCTGGTTCTGTAATTTTCTTGCCTTTGTGCTGTAACTTAGAGCAGATCTGGATGTTGCCATCAAGATTCTTGACATAGCTATAGAATTCTTTGTGGTTGTGCTTGGAATTAGTGGCAATTTTCTTTTCATAGCTACCTTTGGAGGATCTTATAAGGGATCTCAGCTTCTTACTGAGGCTGACCACGGAGCTCTTCCACTTATGGGATTTTACACTCTTTTGCAACAGTTTCTTCCTTCTGTTGCACAAGACAACTGTAGGATTCAAGTCTAATACTGTTGTCAGACATTGTGGGTTCAAATACCACAAGTATCAAATATATAGTACAATTCTGTAAAAATATTACATAATGTAATTTCAACACAAGTGGCATAAATGCCCTACTGTTAACTTAATCTGTATAACTGGACCAAACATATGCACATAACTCCTTACTTATAGTTTGTAGTTGTTAAGAAGAATACTTAAATGTAAAATTTTAAATAAAATAATTTATTATTGTGGTAATGCATTGTATGTCACATATAATGGTACTACCTTTTATCATTTTTTTCTCTTACCCCAGTGCTTATCTCTCTTTTTTCTATGTGTTGTAAAAATGTTTACATGCATCCATGTCTGAAAAATCACAAAATACTTTACAGCACATGGAAGTAGACCAATCCCCATGGCTCAGCCTGCCCTCACTCTACCAGCTCCTGCACAGATGCCGAACAAGTCTGGAACCCAACCTGGCAGCAATACCTCTGCATCCCCTGCACTACCTGGGTTGTGGTACCCCCCTTGATTACTGATTGAGGTAGGGATTTTATCAACCTCCAGGCGAGGCCAGGTTTGGTGCATAATGTCATGCATAGCACCATGGTTGAAGACCTACACCAGATGGAGAAGCTGCTCTCAGTAATGGTTTTTAGGAGACAACATCAAGCACTCCACCATCCAGCAGAGTAAGTAGACATTGATGACAGTCCTGCAGATGAGGACTAGATTCTCACTGTCCCCATGTTTGATGGACATGGGCATGTGTTGCCCCCTCACTAACCCCAATCATGGTGTCCCCCAACCTGTGGTGTCTCTCACCATCCCTGCTTTTGTCTTGTTTGTTCTGATTGTTTACATCTGCTTCCTTTTCTACCCTACTTGCCTGACCCAGAAATACCTACATCCCTTACCCAACATTCTTCTCTTACTGATGTAAAAAGAAATGGGCACCTATCCCACAAAAAATATTGTCCTATGCATAGTTCTCCACTTTGGGCATGCATCTTCATGACACCCCTCTTTGTTGAGGTGACAGTCCAAATTCTGCTAGTATTCTGTACATAGTTTCATGTTACACTGTTGAAGAAGAGGATAGCCATAGTTCTTTCCTATCTCCATCCTGCACATTCTTATATTACTTTCCATTTGTTCTTCCCCCTTCTTGCCCCACATTTCACCACTTTCCTGTCTCCCTCATTTTAATACCTTTAATCTGGTCAAAAAATAGAAACACACAAAACACACCTAAGTAAAAGAAAAAGCAGTGAAGCCATTCACTGTTTGTCCTCTGTGTTTCTGCAGAGTTTGGCATCACACACCAATACCAAGTGATGGTGAACTGCTCTTCAAAGGTGCAGTTACCTCTGCGCAATGCTGCTTAAACATGCTGCACTGAGGTAACACATAGTGCATGTAGTATAAAAACTACTTCCTTGCATTATCAATACATATTTAAAAGTGTTACATAATCAGAAGTCACATAATTTTAGCAATGGGGGTCTTGTTTGCTCACTGCTTAACTACACGCAAACAGGCTTAGCAGTAAAAATGTGCATCTCGCATGCACTAACAGTTTACAATCAATTGCACAAACTAACTGCTCAGCAGTGTGCTATGGAAAGTGCACAACAGCATGTGTTACTTACGTTTACTGTCCATTTAGCCTTCATCCCATGAAAGTACCCATAAAAGCACAAAGGGAAGGCAGTTTTAAGGAAAAAAAACATATTTACACTGCAGCAGTCTGTTACCTCCGCCCACGTACTTCAAACTTGGTCTCTCAGTACTTTTTTAAAAATATATCAAATACACTACAGAAATAAATAGCAAATAACAAATGTTTTCTTACATACCATGCGCATCTGTATACTGTCTGTACACTTTCAAATTTCCCAATACGTGTAGTAGTGTGGACAGTTGTTTGAATATGGTTTGCAAAGCTATATTTTAAGGTATGCCTGCACATTGGAAACATAACAGCAAATGCTTCACTTTACAGACTCATCAACCTGATAAAATGCAGATCTTTAATATCTTGCCAGTTGTACATGGCTAACTATCCATTTCAGACAGTCCTTCTGACATCTTCTCTCAAACATCCACTGATGATGTCATCCACAATAAATTTTCCTGCAGCCTTGCAAAAGTCAGACTTGTGTTGTGGTGCTGGCATTATGTATTAAGTTCTCTAGTCAGTGTGCTTAGGTTGGAGGATCTGATCTCACTGCACTCAACTGGTGTGCATATGCCTGTCTAGTCAGAAGAGCATAGCTGTTCATCCTGCAGATATTACTACAGTCTCATGTAGTAACTATATTTTGGCAGTTGTACATGCCTACACATCCATTTCATTCATGCCTTCCAACATCTACTTTCAAATATCCAGTGATAATATCTTCCTCTATAAATTGTCCTGCAGCATTGCAAACGTCAGACTTGTGCTATGGTGTTTGCTTTAAATACTATATTTTCTAGTTGGTGTACTCAAGTAGGGGTTCTGTTCTCACTGCGGTCAATTGGTAGGTCTGTGTGTGTGTGTGTGTGTGTGTGTGTGTGTGTGTGTGTGTGTGTGTGTGTGTGTGTGTGTGTGTGTGTGTGCGTGTCTGTGTGCTCACTTGGTTGACATTTGAGAGAGCATTTTACACCAGCATGTGGGACAATGCTATTACCATCTTCTCACCAGAAACTGCTGATGTCATCAACTATAGTGTTGTCAGACACTGTGAAAGCCAGACTTGTCCCATGGTGCTTGTGTTAAGTACTGTGCTATGTAAACAGGTAGGTAGGGGTTCTATTCTTACTACAGTCAACTGTGTGTGTAGTTAACAATCACTATGGTGACAGTTTTAGAGTGATATGTGAGTCCACAGCTATGTCAAACCCTACTTTGAACATCTCATTGTAGCATAATCTATGTCATCCTGTATAAGATGCACTCTGACAAGTATTTAAAACAAACCTGTGCTGTGGCAGCAACATTAACTACTGTGTTTGTAAACTAGTTTATGTACATAATTTGTGGTTCTAATCTGACAGCAGGCAACTTGCTTGCCTGTACATATAAATATCACTTTTGAGACAATTTTACACAGGGATGTGACTCCACATTGGGATGTGACTCCACATCCATATCATTCACTCCTCCCAACATGTTCACCTCAGCATACAGTGATGCTATCATACTCCATAAAGTGCAATATGACAGGGTTATTGTCAATCACTGGTGGTGTTGCTACTGTGACATTGCAAGGCATCCATAATCTTCACCTATGCAGGTGTAATGTTCAAATCAGGCCCAGTCTACTGTGGTATGTGTGTGGTTGGTGGTGCATTATGGGCATTTTACGATTTTGGGAATCATTTTTCATTGCACTGCCACATGGGAAACCTTTCATGTAACCCCATGCATCCACCATCCTCCTTTTTCCACTGGCCACATGACACCCTTCCTGCAGAGGAGTGGAGGATGTCCTCATGTCAAATATGCATACAAATATCATGAAGCAGAATCCTTCCATAAACCTCTGCAAGCCAACTCAAGGCCACTGCATGTGTTATTGCTATTTCTGTCATGGTGTGGTACACCTGTCTTATATGGACAGCAGCATGATGTAATGCAATCAAATGAGTATGCACATATGCAAAATAGGCTTGCTCCCTTCCATAATATACATAACAGGGATTTTGCAGGGTATAATAATGGTTAGGATTTCATGTGATGTTGGCCATTAGCCTAATAATGCCTTATGGCCCTATGAGCAGTTGACATGTCAATGTTGTAGTCATTGACATGCTAAAGGGTGGGAGGGTGGCCTAATGGTTAAGGTGTTTGCATTACAAACACAAGGTGCAGCGTTTGAATCTCACAAGGGATAATTAGCTTGGCTTAAAATGGCTCGCAAGGTCAGTTAGCCTAGTACTAATCTATGAACCTATGAACCTATATTGAGGTGTGGATGTGAACCAATGAACCTATTTTGAGGTGTGGATATACAGTATGGCTACAAAAAGGTCTTATAATCAGTGATGTGAGCCAGTGTATTTGTAGCCATTGATACTACTGCAGTACATGCTTCTTCTATAACAGCTGTAGTAATATGCCTTCAGGTAACTGTTAACATGGTATGATACACCTGTTATGTATATTGGTGGCATATTAGGATATGTGTTTTTGTAGTAGAGCAGATCAACCTTCACATTCTGTCATCACAGTGATACTTGCATGGCACAGGTGTGAGTGTGTCTACATACCATCATTAAATGTGACTGACATCAATATCAATTCATATTGATTACATGGTCACATAAGTCTTGTCTCATACATATGTTTGTTATACTGTGATATACACAACCAGTGTAAAACATGTTTTGATGCAATTGCAACCTTGTGGAGTTCATTGCATGTGCAGTTGTGTTCCTGCTCCCAAGGATTATTGAGGTGGTCAGTGGCACCATTGTGTGACTATTAGCATTTGTGTTAGAAAATGTTCTACATGAGCCACTAACAACTGTTCTCTAATGTATCCTGATATGACAAAAGGCCAATCAAACACAGCTTGCCCATGAAACTCATATATACATATGTTGTGCACGTGATGAAAGTACATGACATTGGTACAGTTGTACATATTTGTGCATAGCAACAGAATGTAGAATGTGTCAAAAGGCAGTGTGGAGGTTTTGTCAGCAATCATTTATTCTAATACATATGTAATGTTAAGTGGAATACACAACTAATCACAGATCTATGCATGGATGTCAGCACATTTACCCACCCAGATGACAAAGACAATATGCTAGCTGACAGTTTTGTCTCACATGTCATCACCCTGTTTCCACTGGCCATTAGCCAAAATATACATGCAAACATTACTCAGTTGTTATTCTCAGCAGGGCAGTACACCTGTGCACTCTCTATAGCTAATAACACAGATGCAAGGGCCCTGACAGCATCAGAGGTTACCTATAGCATGACTTAAAAACTGACCCATCATACACAGTTGGATCTGTACATCAACACAGCCTTGATATAGCTTATGTTCCCATAGAAGGGTTACAGTAAAATGCATTCTTCTGACGCTGCAGGGAGGACCATCACCTGATGCATGGAGTTATACACCAATTCTGAATCTCCTTATTTGCTAGGTAGGCCAAGGAGTTATCATGAACCTTCTCTAAAAGGACACAGGAAATATCCTGACTGTGCACAAAACCAACATTTGATTTGTTTAGGCTACATCATGTTTGTTACATCTGTTCACTGTGTTCAAGAGACTTAGCAATGGTATGCATGATGACAACATTATTATCTCGTGTAACTAGACCTGACCAAGGCATTTGACACAAATCAACAATCATGTATTACAGAGAAAGTGTCACAAGTGACCATAAACACCTATGTCACTGAGTGAGTAGACAACTGGAACACAAACATGACAGAGAAATATGTTGCAGTATGTGAACTCACCTCTTTCTAGAGTCCAGTGACCAGGTCCATATCTCAGGGCTCTGTGGTAAGCCATTTCCAGTCCATTATTTAAGTGGCAGACATCAAAACTGACTTACACATCCTTTCTCCAACCAGCTTTGTGGAGGACTGCAAATTGTGGACAATCATTAAATCTAAGTGGGGTATTGGTATAATACATTCACTATCATTGCGCAAAAAGGATTGATGCCACAGCCAAGGAAACATGGTAGATGAAGGAAGCTCATGGGGGGATTAGTTCCATTATGAATACAAATGCACACGATAATTATAATATGGACAACACATACCTATGTGTAGACCAAATGGTATGCACACTTGTCAACTAACCAGAATTGCTCATTATTTCTAATACAGACATAGCAGTGTCTCTCAAAACACATCCAACATATGTTACATTTTGAGGGAGGTGTGCTTGATTCCCCTGAGAGATTGCTGACAAATAATAATAGTTGTACAAGTGTGTTATTACAGAACCATCTATGATCACTCACAATTACATATGTTATGTGGAAGATATGAAATTACTGGTGGTATTATTCTGATATTGACCCTGATTGTGCATTCTTCTGTTGACTGCTGTCCATGGGTCTGTAACTATGTGTCTCACTTGGTTGAGACCTATGCTGAAAACACATTCATATTCAGGCAATTAATTTTCCACAGCTTCACAATATGCACATGATCCCTATTGTATATACCATACCTGATATATGCTCTGTCCATTGTTTATGTCAGGATGCTTATGTCACAAATATCCTCTGCACTGAGATGTCACAGTGTGTGACAGTCACATAATATACAATAACTGTGCAGTCTGTACTATTTCATGTCAATATGTGATTACCGTTCATGCTACAACTGTCTTCACTGACATGCCCTCATCTGCTGTACATTATCATGTTTCACCTGTCTTCTTCCCCTGTATTTATTCCTGCAATTCATCTATGTCCCTTTTCAATATACACACTTCTGCTAACTATTTATTTTGAATGTAATCAATGTATCCTTACTGATCATTTACACAACTTTTATTCAGTATGCCTGACACAGGCTTCCACGCTACTCTGCACTGTATACACTTTCATGTAATGCATTGTAAGTATATACATTGCCTTATTAAAAACCCTGGTAGTTATTATGGCTTTCTGTGCAATCCCTCAGTCCTAGTTTGTCCATAGGTAAACAGGTATACATGTCTACAGGTGTTCATGCTGCTTTACACAGTTTCCTGGGCAGGCAACACAGTTACTTGAAACTTTGCTTGTTTGCATTTATACATGGTGCACGGCATGCATATGTAATTAGTGCTGCTGCTCACTGAGCAAACACATAAACTAAACTTACATGAAGTTTATTGAATCCCCAGGATATTGATTTCAAAACAATTTTAAAACACAATTATTGTTTTAAGGGGAACGTGAGGTCTGACCAATGTTCTAGGACCTTTTTGTTATCAGTTTCCTGTGACAGTCATATTATATGAACTGTCATCAACAATAACTGGAAAATTATTTTGGGTAACAAGGAGTTGGTTAACATTGTAGGTAATAAACCCATCTCTGATTACCAAAGAAAATTTCATTTAAATCATTTTTGAGATGAGATGGTCCAACTTTAATGTCTCTAACACATTGCATTATTCTTGTGTTAGTACATTTCGTTGTCAACATTGTAAATATTGCAGTTATGTTTTTGAAGGTTCTTCTGTTAATTTGCAGAATGTTAAAACTAAGATTTGGGCTAACAATAGGTATACTTGTTTCACTCAAAGAGTAGTTTACCTTTCATTTTGGGAAGCTTGTCCAGTTTTTATGTAGGCAAAAACTGTTAGAAAGTTTGCTAAACACATCTATGAACATGTTACAGCTATTAAAAGCAAGGACTTAAAGAATGGGTTAGCCAAACATGCATTTGCTTGTGTATTTTAGGAAATGTTCTTTCTACGTTTTAGACAGTGTAGTTAAGTCTCCCCTAATTGGTGATTTCAGTGCAAGACTTGAATTCAAGGATGCATTACTGCAGATACGTTTATCTTTTGACAAATCTCTAGGCCTGAATGATGTTATAAACATCAAATGCTTTTTTTAAAAATTAGAATTTAATTATGATTTTTTTTAACTTATTTAAATGGTTATTTTGTTGGATATGTTAAAACAGAGAGTTAAACTTATTGTACTTAATGACTATTAAGTTAATTGATTGGTCATGTGATGCGTTGGTTTGTGTATTTGTGTTGTAATAACTGTATGCCTGTTTCTGATGAAGTTCTTGTGAGTTACATTAAAAGAAAAAGGCAGTAAACAGAGTCCGTTTTTACTTGTATACCTTTTTCCCTTGCCTACTTAATGTTTTATGTTTGTTTGACTTTGTTTACATTAAGTTTCCATTTTTATTGTTTGTTTTTATTTTCAGTTTTTAGATTGCTGTTATAAACTTAGAATGCTGATAGAATAACAAGTTTTTCATTGACATGCAGTTACTGAAGGATGTAAAGTCTGAAACTCAAATGTCTGTTATTTATTTAGTGACTTCAACCCTCAAGGGTTTGTCAGAAAAAAAAATTGTGAGGAACAGATTAAAATTATTATGCAAAAATATGGACATTCTGTAAAATTCTGGATAGTGAAAAAGTGTGTGCCTGGGTAATGAAATGGGAGAGGAGTAAAGTGGCAGGATAAAGAGAATTTAGTTCTGAAGTAAAGTGTAAATAGCATCAGTACTTCATAGAAGAGTCTGAAGTAGCAGAAAGTTGTAGGGGAAAAAAGATGCATGAGTAAGTAGCCGAGAAAGATGTGCAGAGGATATTGTGTCATTGACTTATACTGAGTTCTAACCTGATGGCATTAGCATTCAGTCAAATGCCATAGCAATACATATTTATATATGCACACACAGACAAACACACACACACACACACACACACACACACACACACACACACACACACACACACACACACACACACATCTGGGGGTATGCTTAAGTGTGGCTCTTGCAAATATTGCAAATACATTAAGACTTTCAATAAGTTTTTAGTGGGTAATCATACTTACTTTATTAATGGTAGGTTTAATTGTGACAGTGTTGGTGTGATATAGTTTGCCGAATGTCAACAGTGGCCATGGTTTTATATTGGTAAAACCGAACGTCATCTGAAACAACGAATATATGAACACCAATACAGTATTAGTAAAAAAGATTGCAATAATGCATTGGCCAAGCATATAAATGAATTTAATAACCACTCCTTTCTCTTTTTTTGCTATAAAACAAGTGAAAGAGAAAGTTAGAGGTGGCCCTTGGCATTTAAATTTAGAACTGATAGAACTTTGGTGGCAAGTTTTGACCAATGCTTATATGTTTCCAGGCCTGAATGAGTCATGTTCCCTGAAATGTTTGCTTAGATTGAAATCCTTAGAAAGATGTTAACTGAGGTATTTTGTATATATGCATAATTTTCAAGTTTATATATTTTAAAGTCAAGTACTATTTGAATTTATATGTCTTTTACATAAATATGTATGTTTCACATATACGTAGGTCCTTTATAAATGTATAAGTTAGGCTGTGCTTATATCTTTAAATTTAGCTTTCTCATTAATTGAAAATGATGTCATGATTTTAGTGGTTATTTAAATGAAAATTTTTAATGAATTAGTGTTTTATGTTGTCTGAGGAAAGTTGCATATTTTGCATCCGAAAGCACTCACAATAAAGTGATGTCTGGTTCTACCCTTTGCCTTTGTCTCTCTCTCTTTACATATATATATATATATATATATATATATATATATATATATATATATATATATATATGTGTGTGTGTATAGAGAGAGAGAGAGAGAGAGATTTTGATATATGAAATTATATATGTATCAAACATATCACACAGAACAGTATCACATGCCAGGCACACAGAAAAAATGTATTTCACATAAAAAATAATAAAACGGCAGTCCGATGGGATAAAAAACAAACTTTTCTTCACTTGTATAGTTGGAAAAGAGAGATAAACTTGTTTTAATTTAACAAACTTTGTTAACATCTCCTTTCAAAATGCCCAAGGGAATAAACATTTGTTTTTTTATCACATCAGAGTGCTGGCTTATTATTGATTTATCTTTTGCATGCCACATACACACAAAGACACACACACACACACACACACACACACACACACACACACACACACACACACACACACACACACACACACACACACACACACACACACACACACACACACACACACACACACACATACACAGGCACGTACGCCTTTGTGTGTGTGTGTGTGTGTGTGTGTGTGTGTGTGTGTGTGTGTGTGTGTGTGTGTGTGTGTGTGTGTGTGTGTGTGTGTGTGTGTGTGTGTGTTTGTGTGACCTGGGCCTGTGGCATGGTTAAAAAATGATATCTGTCTGGCTTGAAACATAGCCTAAAAGTGTATGGAATAGCCGAAAACCCATTTAAGAAATGATAAATAAAACTAAAACAGATGCATAAAACAAAATCTGGTAACATAGGATTGCAGATAGTTTGATTATTACCCAGAGAAATTAAAGCACAAATAGATTGAATATTTAACAGGACTAGACACTAATTTCAGAGTCAACAGTACTTATACAAGCATATTTGATAAGCATTCTAAAGTCAATGGAATGGTAAATAATATCAACAAAGTTAAGTGTATGCAATAAACACATACAACAAAATTCAATCATGATTACCATTTTGCAGGAATAATAATTGAAAGCCCTTGAAAAACATCAATAAATAATAAATAATCATAAACATACTAGTTATGCACAAAGAGCAAAGGGCTAATGTTGGATTTTGTTGGAAAGAATCTGATATGCTCTGAGCTAAAGATAATCATACATAGAGAAGATGCATTTTAAGGAATGAATTACACTTCCCATGTACTGAGGGATTTGAATTAAGCTTTCCATGTTCCGAGGGATTCTAACTGCTGCAAGTAGATTGACAATTTGTTTTTCTCAAAGTAAGACAAACAGAGTAGCCTTTCAAAAATAATTCATTTATAATGGCTGTACTGAATAGCTTGATACCAATGTTTCTTGACTGTCAACGGTAATGCAGCAGAATAAAGAATATCCAGGCAGTAATAAGGAGAAACTACCATGTCAGTTCCACAAATAATACAAAGGATGGTAAGCAATTTACTGTATGTTTGACATTCAGGCAGATAGTAACAACACAGTCAGCAAAATCTGCAGTTACAGTTAATTTTGCTAATGGTTATTCGAGTTGTATCGTGAAAAGGAAGCGATGATAGAGATAGAGAGTAGTATGTGATGCCCATGATATTAGTAAACTCACCTGTATAGAGAAAGGTCACCACAGATTAATGTCACTGCTTGTGGCTTTTTTCGCTTTTCTAGGCATATGCTTTGATAAGCTATAAATCAAATCTATAATAAAGATCCCTTAATAAATTGATATTGTAGCATCAGAATACACCATATTTTCTAAAGCCAAGTTATATTAGCAATGAACTTTGTAATTTACTACTGTATTATTACTAGTTCTAAAAAAAACAGGTGATATGCATACTGCCAGATCATATACTTATTGCAATCTTATCTTTTAATGTCGATATTCATATGTCCATTCTAGGCACTGTTGACTGAAACCTGAGAAGACAAACCCAGGAGAGACAGACAGAATTGGTACTCTTTTATTATATCTTGAGGTTTTATAACATTGGATGTAGTCATATTACTCACAGCCTGTCTTGAAATCCAACATAAGATGGTAGTTTTGGTGAAATTCATATCCACATAATACAATGTTTCATGAGAGCTAATTCTTTGTATTGTTTACCTGATCAGGGTTTGCTTTAAAGCAATTCAGTCTGACAAATCATATGTGTAACGTATCCCAATCCAACACTGTAAGCGTAGCAGCAGTTTTATTTTAGCAGAAAAGAAAAAAACACACAGAAGGGAGCAGTATCATTTTAGCATGTCACAGAAACTGTATTTCTTTCCCCTATAGTAGCAGTTTACATGTAAGTTATTAATTCCGAGCCATGAGCTGTTCTCTCTGTGGCTGATAGTTTTCAGTTATGACATTAGAAGAGTTCACTGCCAGGCATTTCACAGAATGTTTACTATTTTTGCCTTCAGTAAGAATACCAGAGTTACTTTCTACTCTTTTTTTTTTTTTGTCCATGTTGACAGAGGGCTTCAGAATATGATAAATAATCATAGCATTATATGTTATTTTACTGTAAATAATTCAAAAAGGGTGTGTTCTTTTATGATTAAGATGAAACATCCAAAAAAAATTTTATTTTAAATGGCATTTCTTTTGCAATATAGTACATAACCACTGTGTATTCTTTTACATTTCCAAACTAAAAATATGGGTGCTGTGCCACTGCTCTCAGTGCTACACTTGCTAGGAGCAGTACCAGTCAATAATTTCTTTTTTTGCAATATTTTTTGTTAATCTCATACATACTATGATTAGGAAAAACTAAAATAAATTAGAGGTAGTTAAATAAACCTAAAGCAGTACAATAACACAATATGTAAGGTCTTAAGAAAGCAATATAAAGTGACCTGGTCTCACTGGATTTTAATGACTTGTTAAATTAGACCAGGGACAATGTGAATGTATAAAGAACTGGTCACATGCCAGTGTCCTTACTGTTTCCTGAAGACCTTTACATTTCAGAAAAAAAGTGTGTTAGATTAGACGGGTGACATTTCAACAGGTGAGAGAAGTTGTGATTGTCATTCAAGAGCCATGAAGGACAGTCATTAAAATTAAATAATAATCATGGAAAAACAGAAGGCCTATTAATTAATGTACAAGTATAGTAATCATATTGTTTTAAATTGGTAAGAATGGTTGCAGGAATAAAATTACATTTGTATATGCTGTGTGTTAGATCTCAGAGCACTAAAAGTGTGTTGCATGAGGGTGCAGTAGAATAATGAGATAGCAGAGGCGGGAAAAAGAAGATGGCCTTTGAATGCAACATGCAGTACCATGATCTGAAATATCTGTGATATCGAGTTGGGGGGTTAAAGTCTGTACAGCTGTGTTGAAGCTATATTAATTACACTATAGTTAAAATAAATTAACTGGGAAGCAATATTCACTAACATGTAATCTGTACAAGGATGGTTTTCTTCAGAGTTATCCAGTCAACTGCTGATGACTGATGGAAAATTCTGAAAAAAACAGTCTTCCTAAGTGCAGCATAAAATGAGAATATAATAGTTTCCATGAGTGTATGGGGTGGGGTGGGGCTCAAAGGCAGTTCATGTGGGTAAGAGGAACTGGAAGACCCTGTGCTTCACAGAGATAAAAAAGAGCCTAGGATGTTAGGAGCTTGGAGTTGGCATAATGGGGGCTTATGGGATTGCATAAGGGTTAAGATGTTTACCTTACAAACACAAGATACAAGGTTGGATTCTCACCTTGGGGGAGCATGGCCAAGCTTAAAAAGGCCCACATGATCATTAGCCTAGTAATCACCTATGAGTTTAGTGTAAGGCCAAAGACACAGCTCTGTCAGTAATTAGTCAGAAAACACATTTCTCTAACTTGACGGGGTACTATTTACACTGCTTTGGTGAACAACAGAAGTCTGTAAAAGTACAAAAGAGTTCCAGGACTGATAGTAAACAAGGTGAGAATATGACGGTTCCCAAGCACAAGGAGACAGGATGGATGGATAGTTGACTGACTGACTGACTGATTGATTGATTCAGTTAATCTGGGTGTGTGGCCTGTTCCTAAGACCCTTTTCATTCATGACCTGAGTACACAGCACATGCCATATTTGTTTGCTCAGAAGTTGCTGCTTATGAAATCCTGCTTGGGGGTTCAGTGTTAGATGCTAGAAACTTGCATGAGGAAAAATTGTACAATATAAGAGGTAGCCAATACTGGGAGAAGGATGGTGTTAGGCAAGAACAGGAAGAGGAAGTGAGATAGATTTTAGAATAAGTGTAATTATAGGGGAGTTTGTATCTCATTGTAGGGTTCTCAGCCTTTGGCCTTTTATAGCACAGATGTTCGCAGGTGTGTGATACATGTGCCAGTGTCCTTGTTATCAAAGAGAGCCAAGCCAAGTCAAGTACTTTTATCATATAGAAGATAAGCTGTTTTATTTTTTTTTGGAGGCCTGTATATAAGTTGACTGTAGATTTTGGGGGCCGACCATATGTTTTCGTTGATATAGAGTCGGGACCTAAATTAATTGTAGGGGATGGGGTTTGAGCATGGCATTGGTATATTGGATACAATATCAGGGGGGTGAGTAAGGTCAGGCTTTAGGACTGGTGGTAAAAATCAGTTAATTTAGTACAACTATTTATAACAAAAATTAAAAAAAAAGCAAAATAAAAGAAAAATTAAAGTATGTTGAGAGGGGTACTGACATTACATCAATGAGTCAATTCTTCAAAGTAAAAAAAGCCAGTACAGCTAACAAAAACATCAGCTAATTGAACAGTATCCGTTTTTTGTGGGTGAGATTATGATACAAGTGGGAGTGGGGAATTTGCCTCTTCCCCACTAAAGTCCAATTATATATATATATATATATATATATATATATATATATATTTATACATACACTCTTTTACAAGGTGTGTGGGGTGCAGGGGGAATTGCCCACCTACAAAAACACATGCTTACTTTTTTGTCATTCAGTCTTTTGAAGATCGATGTTTTGTAGTCAATGATTTGTGGTTTAATGTTAAGACATTTAATTGAAATGTCATATATCTGTTAAATAGGGAGGAAGTAAATGAAGGTTTGAGGATGAAGATGTATGCAGGAGGTGTTCTGTAGGTCTGTACAGCCAGTGGTACTTCCTATGGAGATATGGTGGCTTACAGAAAGGCATGAGGGATTTTGAAAGTTTACGCTACCCTTGTCCATTCCCGTGGCTATCATTAAGGTGGTGGACCCAGGTTTAGGTAAGTAGAGCAGGTAGCTATGGCTCATTATAACAGAATAACACATACCCTGTGTAGAATAACATGTGTGTTCTACCTTTAAGAATAATTTCTAAGACCTGAATGTGCATATAAATAGCAGGCACGTGCTACCTTCAGTGCCATTTTGTGAGTATAGCCAGAGTGTGAACATCTATGCATGAGACAACTAGTTTGTATATGTTTATGTTTGTACATAATAAAGCTGCTTGAACAGAACCCACAATGTCCATCTACTTCATCCTGACTAGACAAGCGACATGGTGTCAAAACCCAGATTCCAGAGATTGCTTTTCAGAGCCATGAGGTCCAGAGTTAACAGTGAAGGCAAACTAAGTGAACTGAATCCAAAAAAGGGCCAGAAATGAACTAAAGGTAATGAAAAATTGCACAAACAATTTATTTTATAAAAAAGATAAAATGGGGCATTACAAGGGCATGAAAAGAATTACTAAGCAAACAAATAGCACAAAGCATTCATTAAGCAATCAAAAAGTATAAAAAAGTTTATTAATCAAGTGAAACATTTGAAATTAAAATATTTGATAAAACGAGCATCAGAAAAGCAGATAAGGGGTTTAGAATTACCTCAGAATTGCAAAAAAGCATATTTAGAGTTAAAGCTAGCACAAGAAAATATAATGGGCATGAAAAGAAACTAAATGAGCAAAATGAATATAACAAAAGGCAAAAAAAGAGCACATTAAGTATAAATAAAATAAGGCAACTGCATGTTTTTTGGCAAATTACTGTGTTTTGGCATAAACTATAACTTCACATTGGAGTTCTGAATAGTACTACAAGAGTTATTCTAAGTATCTCAAAGTGTGTAAAAGCACTTGCAGTGTGTGTTTATTGCTGTGAATTTATTCCAAAAGGTGTGTTTAGTGCAAAGTGCCACTATTTCATAAAGTATACAGCCATTTCAAAAAGTATCTTGTGTTGGGTGTGTCTGTTTGCAAAGTGCCACCATTACAAAGTGTTCCTTGCACTATACAGAGTGTTTAGCAAAATGCAGCCATTTTGGGGAAATGTCAGTGCGCTGTGCACTGTTTATTCACAAAGTGCAATTACTTTGAAATGTTTCTTACTTTCAACTTCTTCTGCCTAGTTTATTTGCACAGTGCAGTTATTTGAAATGTTTCTTACAATGACAAGAGTTGATTTCAAGTTTATTACAGTGCCCAGGAAATGTATTTCACAAGGTTCAGTTATACAGAGGCTTGTTAGGCTATTAGGCATAGTTACAAGTGGTGGCATACATTTCAGGCATATGTACAGGTGTGTGTGTTCATACATATTGGCAAAAGTCTTCACTGAGATATATTAATATGGCATATGGCTTTTGAAAGCCAATACCACTTTTATTTGATCAGAATACTGCAGAGAACTGGAGAATATTTGAGCAAGAGTACAATATATTCATACAAGCAGTTTATTCTGATAAAGATGCATGCACCATGGTATTCATTTTGCTAAGTGTAGCAGGGTCAAAGGCCATTGAAAGGGAGCATTCATTTCTATATGAACAAGTAGTATATGAAGGTGAAGGAGAAAATCATCATATTGTTGTACAGGCTGAATCAAGGGAAGACCATGAGTTTTTGAAGTGAACATTCAGAGAAATGTGCAACCCTCAAATCAATGTTACACTAGAGGCATTTATTTTACACAAGAGATCAAAAGCAATGAGAAACGTTTGCAGCTTATATTACTAACCTAAGGAACAAAGTTAAAATGTGTAAGTTTGGTGACTTAAAAGATGAGTTAATAAAGAATTGCTTGTGTGTTGTATTAATAGTGATGCAGTGAGAAAGATTTTGCTTATAACAGTGATTTAATGCTGAGCAAAGCTATTGAGATTTGTCAAATCCATGAAGTTATAGAAAGGCACATGAATATGCTTGCAAGTGATAAGAGCATGGTTTCAGCTAGCCCCAGAGCAAATGTAGACAGCATGCAACATGTGGAGGCAGAAACAGGCCCAAGCATGTGGCAACTGTAGCCCCTGTGGTGTGGCAAGGAAAACCCACAATCTTCTAGCAAGTTCTAAGTCTAGTTCAGTTAAAGGAGCATGCTCAGTTCAGTAGAAGGGTGAATCAGCAAAACCAAAATCAATCTTTATTGTTAACTGCCGCAGTTGTGGCACCAGCCATGAGTCTAAAAGAAAAAAGTGCTTAGCATTTGGTCAGCAATGCCATAAATGTAAGAAATGGAACTATTTTCAAAAATTTTGTAAATCAAGTAAGCCTCACACTGTTATAAAGAAAGGTCATTCAAAAAAGCAAATTGATCAAATTGAATTGCAACAGTCTACTTTCTATGTCGATGGTGTATCAGTGATTGGTGAAAATATTGATGTAGTAGATTTATTAGCAAATAATAAAGTATTTTGTACTGTCCAGATCAATGTTAAATCCACTGAGTTCAAAATAGACACTGGTTCAAAGTGTAAGGTTGTGTCAACAGATGCTTTTTCTAAAGTGAGAGCTGCTGAGCAACTAAATGTGGTCAGTTGTGTAAAACTTGTTGCTTATGGAGGTGAAGAAATTCAAACCGAAAGCTCAGTAGTGCTTTCAAGTTATGTGGCCAAGAACTGTTATAGCTTATTATTCTATGTAGTCAGAAGACCTGTGGAGTCATTATTGGGTCTCAGAGACAGTTTGAGAATGGATTTGCTTTCTTTTACCAAATACGTTAATCAAATAAGCATATGCTCCAGTTCCAGCTTCACTAACACTATTTTTTCAGAGTATGCTGACGTTTTCGATGACAAGTTGGGCAGACTTCCAGTTGTGTATTCTATAAAGTTAGAGCCAGAGATCAGACCAGTGGTCAGACCAGCAAGAAAAGTTCTGATAGTTGTGCAACATAATGTCAGACCTTAGTTGGACAAAATGTGCAGCAAGGTGTAATTTTAGCAGTTCACAAAAAATGCTCAGACAAAATCAGAATATGCATTGACTGAAGAGATTTGAGCAAAGCATTAAAAAGACCACATCATCCTATGTGTACAGTTGAAGAAGTCACAGCTCTAATACAGAATGACACTGTTTTTACTGTCTTACATGCAAAAAGTTCATTTTGGAATTGATGCTTGATCTCAAATCTTAATTACTGACTACACTCAGTACCCCATTTGGAAGATACAGATTTCTTAGGATGCCATTTGGAATAAATTCTGCAAATGAAGTCTTTCAACGTGCAATGGAGCAAATTTTTTTCAGGTTATCTTTGTGCCATAATAGCAGATGATTTATTATCTGGAGGCAATGGTGAAGCAGAGCATGACAGAAATCTTAAGAGGGTTCTAGACAGAACACGTGAAGTTAAATTAAAGCTCAATTCTTTAAAGTGCAAATTCAGACTACCACAAGTTACATATGTATGTCATTTGTTTGCTAGCATTGGCTTGAGACCAGACCTGTCCAAGCAAGTAGCCATTCTTGAGATGTCAGCACCAGATAATGTACAAGCGCTACAATGTGTTGTTGGTATGAGCAACTATTTTGGCAAGTTTATACCAGACTTCAGTGAGTTAACAGCACCTTTGAGAGAGCTAACCCATAAGAATGTTACATGATCTTGGTTAGAACATCAGAAAGCATTTGAAGACCTTAAGCAGAAAATTGCTACTCCACCTACATTAAGATACTATGATGTCAACAAACTAGTAACTCTTTCCTGTGATGCTTCAAAATTTGGTCTTGGTGCAGTTATTCTTCAAGAGGGTAGATCAGTAGCCTATGCATCTAGAATACTTACCCAATCTGAAATGCAATATGCTCAAACTGAAAAAGAATTTTTGGCAATAGTATTTGCATGTTCCAAGTTTCATGATTATATCTATGGTCGACATATTCAGATTGAAACTGATCATCAAACTTTGGTTATTATTTTAAAGAAGCCTATACATTCAGCTTGAGCAAGATTGCAAAGAATGATGTTTAAATTGGAAAAGTACAACTTCAAAATGGTCTGTACAAAAGCCAAACCTCTTTATCTGGCTGATACCTTATCTAGATCACCCA
The DNA here is from genome assembly GCF_019279795.1 of Protopterus annectens. Taxonomy (NCBI): domain Eukaryota; kingdom Metazoa; phylum Chordata; order Ceratodontiformes; family Protopteridae; genus Protopterus; species Protopterus annectens. The sequence goes on from NC_056736.1 coordinate 163,319,709, forward strand.
GAAATACAATGGAACAGCTTGACACAGAAAGTTTGGACTTAGATGTCATGGAAGTGTGTATTTTTTCTTCCATGAGACTTGAAGAGCTAAGAGATCATATACAGACTGATCCAATTTTGTAAAAGCTCAACCATTACATTAATGTTGGATGACCATCAAAGCAATCTAGTGTACCACCTGAAATGCAAACCTACTTTCCTTACAGAGATGAAATGTTGATGGAAAATGACATTATTTTCAAAGGTCCTAAAATTGTTGTTCCTGCTTCCTTACAAGAATATATCCAGATTTTGCATCATGGTCACCCAGGTTCTGAAGCTACCAAAAGTAGGGCGAGAGGACTAATATTCTTGTTCAGTATCAATAGTACTGTATTAAACCACATTTGCAAAAAGAACCACTTCAGCTAAGTCAAGTTACTGAACTACCTTGGTCAACAGTAGCCACTGACATATTCGAGTGGACCAATCACCATTACTTAATACTGATAGACTCTTACTCTAACTGGTTTGAGATCGATTTACTACCTATCCTAACTTCCACTACTGTTATTACTAAGTTGAAAAGTCATTTCTTGGTCCATGAAGGTCCACAAAAGCTTATCTCTGACAATGGCACCCAATTTACCAGTCAGTTGTTCCAGAAATTTGCAAGAGGTTGGGACTTTGTACATGTTACTTGTAGTCCAGAATATCTGCAGTCAAATGGGCTAGCTGAAGATGCAGTGCAAAGTGCAAAGCAATTACTTGAGACATCAAAGTGTGACAATGCCAATGTCTTTTTGAATTTACTCAATCTCAGAAACATACCCCATGACGATATACTTGTCTCACCTGCTCAGAGACTTCTCTCTAGGCAAACCAGAACAACATTGCCTATCAGTACCAATTTATTGAGGCCTAAAGCTAAAAATAACAAAGCAATCAAAGCCAAATTATTAAGAAAATGTTCTTTCCAGAAGTCCATCTACAACAGATCAAGCAGATTTCTTCATCTGTTGAAATAAAGAGAAACAGTGAGGATACAAACAGTGGAAGGTTTTGACCAGATTGGTCATGTAACAAGTATATGTGAAGAGCCGAGATCCAATCTTGTGAAATCTGAGGGTGTGGAGTGCAGGAGAAATCACAGACATCTACTTCCTGTATCAGAATCATTATCACAGCATTGTTCCTGTGATACAGACTCTAAATTTCAGAGTGATTCAGACAATGTTCCTGTTCCAGAACGTGTCTTGATTCCCACTATACTTTCTGATAATGTTTATAACATCCATAAGGTTGAACATTCAGCAGAGACAATCCCAATTGCTAAACCCAATTCCAATTTATATATTACACCATTTGGTCATAGTTCCAGACCCAGTGTGAGATACACAGCAACTTGGATATATATATATATATATATATATATATATATATATATATATATATATATATATGTATATATATATATATATATACATATCTAGTTTTGTATATTTGCATGATGGAAAATTACTTTGTACCTATAGCATGTCAGTCAACATTGTCAATCTTATTTCTTGAAGAGGGAGTATGTAGAATAATGTGTGTTGTACCTTTAAGAAGTATTTCTAAGACCTGAATGTGAATATAAATACAGGCACAGGCTAGCTTCCGTGCCATTTTGTGAGTACAGCCAGAGTGTGAACATCTATGCATGAGACAACTAGTTTGTATATATGTTTATGTTTGTACATAATAAAGCTGCTTGAACAGAAGCTACAATGTTCATCTACTTTATCCAGACTAGAAGAGTGACACACTGGTACATTGGTCCTTCTGTGGTTTCAGCCATCTGATATTGGCTGGGCTTAATTCTACAAACTGGTTTACACCCAGTTTTCTTCTGACACTTATGACGCTTATTTATGGCACACTGCGGTGCTCAGCTGTTCAGTATTGCTTCTGCAACCTGGTACTGTGCATGAGGGGGCAACATCATCACACTTGGTGGAACTTGAGCATTTTGGCCATGGAGAAGGGAAGCATGTGTTAGACTTGCCATTGCTGGGAATAAGGAGTGCTGTATGGGCACATTTTATATTCATCCATGTTTAAAGGTGGCTTTGTCCATGAGGCTTATTCTGCAAAGCATACCTTTCAGTTGCTCATTGTTTCATAGAATTCCAGAATCTGTTGCAGATTTTGGTCTGTCTCTCAAAAAATGTTTGTTTTTTTCTGGAAAATTGTTGATGACTGAAGTCACAGAATAATTACAGAAATATTGGAGATCAGACTTCATATCTTTTGGAAAAAAAATACATGTTATTTTAAAACGCATTATTCTATCAACATTCAGTCTTTACTGTCCTAATGTTGGAACATTGCCCCTCTGTTAATTTTGTCTTTCTCCCGACATTTTGTGCTAAGAGGTTGCTAGGTATGCTGCAGAGTTCAACATCTCAAATATACCGTGGCAGGTTGGTTCAGGAGGTGTGCAAGATGTGGATATCCCTCTAAAGTGACAGTTCAAGAGAATGTTAGATAGTTGAGTAAAGGTGGCTGTGGCAGGGCAACTATTATATGCAGATGGTTTAGGGGCTTTGGCCTGTAGTGACTGCCATCAAGGGTAAAGTAAGGCCATAAACAAAATATATTAAGATAAATATAAATTAAAAAAACATGAAATAAATTAAAAAAATAAATAAATGAAGGGGAAAAGAGAAAGGTTACAAGGGGGAAAAGTAAACAAGACAGATGACTTGTTAAGGGGTGGTCAGTAGGGTTGGTTAGGTCAAATGGGAAGGGATGACAGACAATAAAATAAAAAAAATGAAAAGAAAAAATTATTTATTTATTTAAATTGTTTATTTATTTTATTGCATTTATTTACTGTTTACCGGGAAAGTCCACTGGGCCTAAAAGAGCCCATGTTCAGTGGAGGCCTGGGGAGAAAAGCTCCCACAAGAACATAAATACAGAAATAAATGAAACATTAACTGGTACGGAAGTAGAAACAGTGTTATACTTAGTGATTACAGTAATATATACAGAATATATACATAAAAAGCAGGAATTTGGTTGATTTGATTACAGTAATATATACAGAATATATACATAAGGAGGATTACTGGCCTCAAACAAATGCCCTACACTGACCGCCTCAAAAAACTCCAGCTTTACTCCGTAGCATATCGCCTATTCCGGGGTGATCTCTTCCTAACATATAAAGCTATGTCAAGCCCAGAGCTGTTGGACATGCTACACCTAAAGAAATCCCAATCCCTCTGAGCTACACACCCTAGGGACCTACACCTTGTCACCACAATAAACAGGACACGCTGGAGGGATAGATTCCTGTCCCAGAGACTTCCTGTACTCTGAAACAAGCTACCCATCTATGTCAAGCAAAGTTCTTCATTAGCACTGTTCAAGAAAAATCTTGATGAGTGGATGGGAAATAGGAAATACACCCCAGGGATCGCTTCTGCGTCTCTGCTGGACAGTGGCACAGGAAAATAACCTTCTTGGGTGGCGTAAGCTATGGAATCTTGCTGGCTAGGCTTATGTAGGCCCTTGTGCCTGTAGCCTAGTACCTACCTATGAACCTATAACCTATGAATCTAGCTGGATGCCAGATGAATTTAATCAGAGAGGTATAAACAGAGGGGTCTACTTTAATTTACCGAAATCTCAGTTGACCAACACGCGGAAGAGGGAGACGAAGTTACCGACAGGTAAGTTTACCGAAAAGGTGATGTGCCGACAGCGGATAGAGCGACAAGGGTAACGTGTGAGCATGTCTCGGTAAGTGTGCGATAGTGACGGAGTTAGGAGCGGTCAGGTAAGTGTGCGTTGTTGTGGGATTTTGGGTTAGGGTGTGGGATAGGTGAGTGTGTGGTAGTGTTGGAGGTAGGGAGGTAGGGTTCGGGTAAGGTAAGTGTGTGATAGGGATGGAGTTTAGTTTAGGGACGGGTTAAGTGACTTAGATTTGGAGTGCGGGTAGGGTGAGTGTGCGATAGTGATGGGCATTTTGTTTTGGGGTGGGTTAAGTGAGTTAGGGTTAGGGTGCAGGTAGGGTGAGTGTGCGATAGTGACGGGCATTTTGTTTTGGGGTGGGTTAAGTGAGTTAGGGTTTGGGTGTGGGTAGGGTAACTGTGCGGTAGTGTCGGACCTTAGGGTTAGGGTTTGGGTTAGGGTTAGTGGATATGTGATTATGTATGATGTGTAGTTTACGTTGTTTGTGTCGGTGTAATTGTGTTCGGTTTTGTGAATTGTCGGTGTTGTGTGGTTTCGGTCATTACGGTTCGGTGTTTTGTGTGTCGGTGAAGTGTGGTGTCGGTATAGTAAAGTAGACCCAAACAGGGATATATTAATCAGCATTATTGTACCAGTATCAACAAGTGATAAAAAAATAATAGATGGAGAAAATATCATTAGTCAGTAGTAGCAAAATGCATAGGAGTTTAGTTATCATATAAAGAGAAGGAAGAGGTTAGGTTATAGAGCAGGAACATAGCCAGGAAGAGTTGAGATGATTTTTCAATATTTGTTTGAAGGTTAGTAAATAAGTGCATAAAAGAAGGTGAGTACTCAGGATGTACATATGTTTTTGTTAGCCAGGATGAAGGTGTTCTGAAGGCAGTGTTAGTTGAAGGTTACAGAATGGGAAATACAATGTTAAGGGTAGGCAAACATTGGAACAGCAGAGCATGAAGTCTCCCTGTCTTCTTCATTGTAATTGGACTGAAGTATTCCTGGGAAAATAATGTCATTAGTTGCAGTCACAGGCTTTTGCATCATAACCCCTCAAAAAATTAGAGGGGTTAGATGTGCTGCTGTGATGTGACAGATTGGAGCAATGTGGGGTTTCTTGGAGAAGACATAAGGCTGTGACCCAACTTATATCCCTGTCTTCATTATGAAGCTAAGACAATAATGGAATTAGTAATAATAAATTAGTATTGGGATAGAATGCTTAAGAAAGTAAGGCACAAAGGTACTTGAGCAGGGCAAGAAGACATCAGTGTAAAGGTTTACGATAGTCAGAGAGAGTAAGCCGGCAAGCATACTAATGAATGTGGCATAGGTGGGATATAAATGTTGACTTGGAGTGGAGGGGATTCACATAGTTTCAAAGCTGTTTACTCATGTATTCCTTTGTGCAGCAAGATGTAGATCATTTTGAAACTGCAGAAGAAGTGGCTGGCAACAGCTTAGAAAACAGAGGCTCTTTTTCAGGATATAGTGAGCCAAAACAGAGGCTCTTTTTCAGGATATAGTGAGCCAGCAGCAGTGACTGGAATTAATGATGCCTGTCAAATAGTTGAGAGGACCTAGGAAGAGCAAAGCACCTGTGGGATGTTAGGAGGCAGGGAGATCCAAGCACCAAAGGAGAAGGACTGGCAAAAATCCAGACTAGGAACCAGCAGAAGTAGTTGGGACAATGCAGCATACATGAGGCAATGATTGTTTGGTGAATGCGCAGAGGGAGTCATAAGGTGGCCAAAAGGCCAATGAATATTTGTTGGGCTTGTTACGAATGAAGGATAAGGACTGTAGGTTGAGGTTACATGAAATATTTAGGGTGGGATTTACAGAGGAGAACCAGGCAACGGGTATATATTTGTATGACAGGGATTAAGCGGAGTCTACTGGTGGTATATAGGCTTCATACAGGGACTCTAATTTTCCGCAGTTGTCATCTGAGCAAATGAGCTAGTCAGATGATGCAAAGTCAGGCTGGGTAAACCAGCCATCAGTTAGCAAGGTATACAATCTTTCCTGACGTAGTAAAGGCGTGTTTATTAAACCTCATATTTCTGCTGTTAAGAAAGAAAATATTTGGCCTTTTGGTTATTTACAGACATCTTTTACCTGATAGATGTGGATGGGGTTCAAGGAATCACTGAGGGAGAGGTTCTAGGATCTAAGGGCCTGATTGTAGCTCTGGCTGTCTTGGGGAAAAGAAAAACATCTAAATTTAGGATTAGATCTTGGGACAGCTGAGTGCTAGAATTTGTATATTTCTTGGTTGTAATTTTGGATAAGGACACCAAGTAAGGTCTTCCTTTACTGGCCTATTTCTTGACAGTAAGTTAAGTGCAGAGATTAAGGGGAGGGAACACTTGGCAGTGGCATGACCAGTGTTTTAGCAAGTCAAAGGTAGTGTACAGCTTGATTAATCCATTGGAAGATTTGTTCATGGACTATGATACATATGGCAGACGCTCTGCTTAAATCATGGCAAGATGAGGTAATAAAAAAATCACGGACTTGCTGGGCTTTTATGACTGGCTGATGCAGCTGGCTAATATGTAGATTTTTGCATTTCTGTTCATCCTGCAGATGCCCTTACAGGGCATCCATTTGTTGTTAGAAAACATCACAACAAGGGAATCAAGAACTCCTTAAGCTGCAAGTAACAAGTAAGTTGGAGCCATCTGGGGAAAGCAAGAACTGAGGGGAGATAGTTTTAGAGGTCCAAGGAGGCAATTACCCTTACATGGAGGGGCCAGAGACCAGCCGTTGCACTCCCCCATCAGAGCAGAGTTATTGTAGGTGTGGTTGGACATTACCCCAATAAGGAAGTATCCTAATAGTTAACTTACAATCTGTGAAGTGTAAAGATGATATTGTTCAGACTTTGTTGGACAAAAAAGTGCAGGCAAGCAGGGGGTTAGGCCATTTGGTTTCCTCTTTATCCAGAATTCAGGATCTTAAGGAGATGTAAAAGTTCAGTATGCATTAGTGGATTATGTGGTTAATGTGATTTGCAGTTTCAATGATCCATGTTTGGTTGAGTTAGACATTGTGTCAGATTTTTGTCTGCTACAAGTCAAGGAAGACTCATGCCTCATGTGAGAAATATGCTTGTATTATGAATTTTGTTTCGCTAAGCCCTTGTCCATAGGTTGTATGTATCTCGCACAACTTTAAAGATGTTTAGTATGGCACTACAGTGGATAAGGGAACAGAAAGCTTCTAGTCAGAACATTGTGCATAATTTAGATGATTATCTTATGAATGGAGAAGACCATATCTCTCAACCATACTGAATCTCTCAGTTTTACCTGTTTTTGTGGTCCAAATAATGGGGTTCCACCATTCCCGAGTGGCACCTCTTAATTTCTGAATTTCCCGGTGTTTTGTTTTTAAAAAAGTTTTTCCAGCTTTTTTTGGACTGATGTCAGTATCGCGGAGGCATGTGTGGTGACGTCAGTTCATGAGCAGCCTGTCAAAATTCAGCTGAGGGCTTGCTCTTGGCCAGGTTTAAGTTTACAAGCCATGTGACAGATGAGAAGGGAAGCTGGAAGCAGCAAAGAATTGGAATTGCTGAGCAGCGGAGAATTTATTATGCATTTATTTCCAGGCAGTGGAAAATTGGAATTGCTGCTCTGAGCAGCAGAACATTGATTTCCAGGTAAAGCACTTTAGGTGTTGGGAATGGAATTTTTAATATCGAGATGTTTATGTGCTGCCATTGAATGTGCGTAATTTCAAATTGCATTGAACAGTTGCTTTATTCGTGTAACTGTGCTACTTAATTCTGTGTGCCGTTGTTTTATTAATGTAGCCGTGCTGCTTTATTATTCTGTGTGCCATTGCCTTATTAATGTAACTATGATGCTTTATTATTCTGTGTGCTGTTGCTTTATTTATGTAACTGTGCTGCTTTATTATTCTGTATGCCTTTGCTTTATTCATTTAACTGTGGTGTGTGTGTGAGGGCTCCATTGCTTTACTCATGTAACCATGCTGCTTTATTATTTTGTGTGCCATTGCTTTATTCGTTTAACCATGGCATGTGTGAGGGCTTGCTCTGGGCTGGGTTTAAGTTTACAAGCTGTAGGATAGATGAGAAGTGAAGCCTGAAGCAGCAGAGAATTGGAGAGCAGTGGAGAATTTATTGCTGCATTTATTTCCAGGCAACAGAGAATTGGAGCTCTGAGCAGTGGAACATTTATTTCCAGCAGAAAATTGGAGCTCTGAGCAGTTGAACATTTATTTCCAGGAAAAGAACTTTTGGTGTTCCAGGTAAAGCGTGTGTGTATGTTGGTATTTTTAATACCGAGATGTTCCAGGTTAAGCATGTGTGTGAGCAGTCGGAGCATTTATTTCCAGGTAAAGCACTTTAGGTGTTGGAGTTCCAGCCTATATTTTAATTTTTAATATATTTGCTGGTCCCCCTTAACCAGCACTGGGACTTGGTGGATCCAACTTTATTTACTATGGTTTTCCAAGCTTTTTCTGAGGACAGGACATGCAAATGCCACACAGAAGGCACTTCAGCCAAAAATCAAACCAGAGAACCTCTTGTTGTGAGGTAACAACACTACCACTGCACCATCCAAATGTTAAGAGGAACAGACCAGACGTATGAGCCAAACACATTCTGTTTTTGTGAGGGTTTCCTCTGGGTGCTCTTGCCTCCTCCCACAATACAAAGATATGCATCAGAAGCATATTTCCCCAGGCCTCTGCTGTAAATTAGCTTCGTTCCAAGTCAGACTTTTCCAGTAAACAAATGTTAAAAAACATACATTTTATTTTATTCTGGCAAATCAGTGAGAACTGAATTCACTAAATAATAATAGCCATTTAAGTTTGCCTTCCAATCTTTTAGGAAACACATAGTAACACATTTTATTCTAGCAACATTCTAAGATTATACAAGCAATTTAAAATGTGTCCCCAGTTTTGGGCAAATCAGTGAGAACTGAATTCACTAAATAATAATAGCCATTTAAGTTTGTCTTACTATCTTTTAGGAAACGCATAGTAACACATTTTATTCTAGCAACATTCTAAGATTATACAAGCAATTTAAAATGTGTCCCCAGTTTTGGGCCTTTGCCCCCCCCAATAAATGTTGTCTTTTTCCTGATTTCTTGTGCTGCACATTTCTACAGGGAAAGAGAAGTTTAGTGCTGCTTATGGAAAGTCTACTTATATTGTTAGTAGCACAACAGGTAGTATATTTGCTTTTGCTGCAGAAGGCTGTGGGTTCTACTCCCACAGTCTGTACATGGATTGCTGGTACTGTACTGTGTCATACTTTTAAAGGGGGTGGATGCTGCAGTCCTGAGAATGTCCTCCTTTGGTGGTGATAACTATTAACTATGAGCCTGTTATCAGTTTGCCATCTATTCCCTATTGAAATATCACTAGCTTATCATTTTTTTAATGTAACATAGGCATTTATTCTTCAAGGGCAACAGGCACTTTACTTGTAGATGAAACAATTAAATATAAAGTTGTTTGCTAGCAGCAACCTAGTTACAGATCTCTTTAACATGGAATTTAGATGACTTTTACTTCTGCAGAGATTGTGACTATTTACTGATACTGGTGGACTGTAGAAGTTTGAGTAGACTCTTTTGATGGAAATGTTCTGAATTGTGCAGTTGTCATTATTGGTTCATGCATTTTGTTTCATTGCTTATTAGAAAAATATTCAGACAATAAATGCAAAATGCACTCTAACAAGTGTGCTGTATTATATAACCCCCCCCTCCCTCCCACTTTTTTTCAGTCCATTTTTCAGTTCTTTTCAGTCTCTCCCTTCTTTCCTTTTTCCTTTTTTTTCTTTCTTCCCTTTTTCCTTTTTTGGTATGCAGTAAGCATTTGATTAGATTATAAACATTATTCATGACTACATATACAGCCATTTAAATAATGAATTATTCATCATGATATATCTGCTCATTAGTTAAGAACTGTATAAACTTGGTATGGATATATACATATGAAAAATAAGTCTTAGGTTATGATGAGTTATTAGTTAAAAATTATTTAATCTTCTATTTTTGTAATGAATTTTTGATAATAATACATGAAATTAGACTGGTTATAACAACTATAATAATCAGATATTTTTTGATACAGAATATATATAAAAAAAAAAAAAAATTATTAATATTTCTGTTTAAGATATAAATTCATTATATATACATAGACATGAAATATGATTATTACTGTATATATTTATATTTAGTTATAATTAAAAATCAGTCTTTTATATACTGCAATCAGATCTGTGATAGCTTTATATAGAACTTGTATGAATTTCTATTAGAAATAAGGATAGAATGTATACATGAAAATAATTTATTTATTGATGATGGTTATATACAGAATCTCCCTTGAATCTATGCATGAGTAAGGAGTGAGCCCTTTACATGAAAAAATAATATGAATAATATGATTCGTTTTTAACATAGGTTCTTAAAGACAATATTGGCATTGGTTTTTCAAGCATGTATTTGTTGATTTTATCATAATCTTTATAACATTAAATATATACATCATATATTATATTCTGTTAAAATATATAGTTAGTAATGTGTCAAATTATCAGTTTTATATCTGTGACCAAATGGTCTATAGACTTCTTGTGACATGTATTATATTACTTGAACTTGATGGTTTCTAAAGCAACCTACTACGAAGTGATTTCAAGCTACACCCTGCTACACCTAATTGAATAAGTGAAAACTGAATGTTACTGGTTAATCAAGATTTTATCTGATTACTGCATTTAGATATAATGAATGTGTTTTTATCTATTTTATTGAATCTGAAGAAGCGTGCCTTTGTGGATGCACGCGAAAGCGCTTATTCACCTGTTTTAAATAAAGAATTGTCTTCTTACCTGGTGGTGCCTTCCAGTTTATACTACATAATTTAATAAAGTCAGGAAGGTGTATCAAAGAACACATGTATGTTTGTTTCATGTGCAAGGGGCCTATGATTTCAAAACAGCCCAAGGTAATCTTTATCTGCCACACTGGCCAGGCACATTTTTCTCTGGATATGGGTTTCAATGCTGTTTCAATGAATGTGAGCTTCAAGGGCAGAGAAGTTTTAATGCTAAGTCTATTTTCATTGGTTCATAGGTTCATAGGTAGGTACTAGGCTATCAGCCCATAGGCATTTATAAGCCGAGCCAGAATGTGTTGGCTTTCGCCGCCCCCCCCCCTTAGATTAGATCCCTGTGCCTCTGTCCAACAGATCCACTGAAGTGATTCCCGGGGTAAACTTTCTGTTTCCCATCCACTTGTCAAGGTTTCTATTGAAGAGTGTTAGCGAGGAGCTCTGCCTAATGTAGATTGGAATCCTGTTCCAAAGCATGGGAAGTCTCTGGGACAGGAATCTATCCCTCCAGCACATGCTATTCATTGTTGTGGTGAGGTTTAGATCCTTAGAGTGTGTGGCTCGATGGGATAAGGTTTTCTTTAGGTGAAGCATGTCCATCAGTTCTGGGTTGGACATGGCCTTGTATGTCAGGCACAGATCACCTCTGAGTAGGCGGTATGCAATCGAGTACAACTGGAGTTTCTTCAGTCAAGCTGCATAGGGCATCTGTTTGAGGCCAGTGATCCTCTTGGTGAGGTACTTCTGTGATCTTTCCAGCTGCTGCAAGTGTCTTGTAAGGTACATCCCAAATGTGGCATTGTGCTCTGTGATGGGCCTGATGAGTGATGAGTAGAGGGGCACAATGACCTCTTTTGATCTGGATACAAACCCTTTTGTGATTAGGTGGGCCACGTAGAAGGATTTTCTAACCACTTTGACAATGTGATTATCAAAGGTGTGATCACTATCTGCTTGGGTCCCCAGATCCCTTATTATGTCTTTCGTATTTAGGGGACTACCACATATGTGGTAGTTTGTGGGTACTTTGTTTTTTCCAAAGGGGATGACTATGCACTTTTTGGCATTTAGCATGAAGCCATGATTTTGACAACAGGTATCCATCTCAGTGAGACCCTTTTAGAGGATGTCTATGTCAGCCAGAGAGTCAATTATAGCCCCTAGTTTGCAGTCGTCCACAAACCTGGTCAGCCATAGTCCTCCTGTGTTTGCCTCTACCTCTGAGAAGTATATGCCGAACAGGAGGGGTCCTAGGACTGAGCCCTGGGGAATGCCACTTGTAACCAATTTAGAGTAGGACCTAGATCCTGCAACTCTCACCATGTGGGTTCTGTCCATCAGCCAGTTGGAAACCCATCTTGTGACATAGGGGTTTATGTTCAGGCTGGTGAGCTTGTCTATAATACCAGAATGGGGAATGGTGTTGAAGGCCTTTGTGAGGTCTAGGTAGGCTGTGTGTACCACCTTTCCCTCATCTATAGCCTTGGTAACTGTCTCAAAGAAGTCCACCAGGTTTAGGAGGCATGATCTGCCCTTTACAAAGCCAAACTGGGTAGGGTTCTGTGTTTGGAGGTTCCCATTGTCTCTGTTAATGAGTTCCATGATGATGTGCTCCATAGCCTTGCAGACCAAGCTATTCAGGTTTATAGGGTGATAGTTCCTGGGGTCTATTGTGGCTTCACCTTTGTGGAGTGGAATAACCATTGCTGTGCACCACTCTATCGGTACGTATCCCGTGGAGAGGCTGAGTTTGAACAGTGTGTTTAGGTGAGGGGTTAGTTTATCTTTGAGCTCATGTAGGATGCAGCCTGGGACACCATCTGGTCTCATTGATGCTGTGTTTTTGGCTTTGGAGAGGGCTGTTTTAACCTGAGTGTCTGTGATTTCAGGGACTCTACATTCTTCTGGTATGGTTATGGGCCCTTTTGGGGCTGAGAGAGGGGTGAAGTTTGTGCTGACCCTGTCTGCCAGGATGTTGGTGATATCGGTTGGTTCAGTGTATTTTGTGCCATTCTGCACTAACTCCGAGCAGATCTGAGCATTGCCACTTAGATTCTTGACATAGCTAAAGAATGCCTTGTAGTTATCTTTGGAGTCCTTGGCAATTTTTCTTTCAAAGCTCTCCTTGGATGATTTTATGAGGGATCGTAGTTTCTTGCTGTTACTGATCAGGGATGCTTTCCCTTCTTGGGATTTTACTCATTTCTGTACTAGTTTCCTCCTTCTATTGTATAGCTTGTTTATGGTAGGAGTTCAGCAGACTTGATTCATTTTCTTGGAGGAGTGAGTCTTGGTTTTGCTTGGGATGGCATGATCCATGCATTCTTGTAGGTGCCCGTAGAATGCATTAGTAAAAGATTCTGCAGCTTGGACAGTGTTATCCTTCAGCATGGGGGCTTTGAAATTTCCATCTCCATTTTAAGTAACGTGAAACTTACTTTGGAAAAGTCTTTCCCAGTGGTTTCCTTGTCCAGGGGTGGGGGCGGAATGTGGATATCTAAAGTGATTTGTTTATGGTCAGATCTAACCAGAGAGGGGTTGACCTCTGGTGTGGAACATCCATGTTGGTGATGACCAGGTCCAGTATGTTGTCTCCTCTGGTGGGAGTGTTGACCAGTTGAACCAGGGTGTTTGAGTTTATAAATTCCAGAAAATGTTGGGCAAGGGAGTTAGTACTTGAGTAGTTTTCCCAGTTAATGTTTGGGTAATTAAAATCACCCAATATTAGGGTGTTTGGTAGGACCTTTATGTTTCCCAGTATTTCCAGAAACACAGAATGGGGGTCCTGGGACATGGTGGATGATCTTTAGCAAGCTACAATTTGAATTGCAGTTTTGCCCATTGTTAGTTGCACGTGGATGATCTCTGAAGCATCTTGCTGTGCCACTAACCTGGAGGTGTGGGTATCCTTGAGGAATATGGATACGCCCCTTCCTTTTCTATTTTGGTTTGGGTTCTGTGGCCAAAATGTATGGCATGAGTTGTAGCCTGGTAGTGCTGGGGTGCTCTCTGGAGCCTTAAACCAGGTTTCTGTTACTGCAGATATATCGATTTTCTCCATACTGAGGAGTGCCTCGAGTGCATACATTTTTGAGGTTTAGACTTCTGGCATTGAGTAGCATTACCCTCAGTTTTTTTACTTGTGTTATTTATGGCAGTGGGTTTGTCTTTTCAGCCTTGACTAAAAAGGCATTATGGGGATGGCAAGAGCCTTGGCCAATATTCAAAAGCCTAAGGGTGACAGGTGCATGCTGTCTCTAGTGAAGCAGCATGTCTTGTTGAGCATGTCATCCCAGGTGAACAGACACTGGATCCCCTTTGAATGACACCAGAAACTTAGCCAATTGTTGAAATTAAGAATTTTTTTCTTTATACTGTGGTATCATTCTTGGTGAGGGCAGGATGCTACTCAGGGTCAGGGTCTTACTGGCCTGGGCTACGTGATCAGAGAGTTCTTCCATGTCTCTTTTCATGTAGTCCAGGGAAGTATGGCTCAGATCACTCACACCAACATGGACAATGACAGAGTCATATTTGTACTTGTTCTGGAGTGACCTGAGTGCTTGTGTTATGTGGCGGATTCTGGCACCCGACAGGCAGATAACAGTAACCTTCTCCTTATTCAGCCTAGTGAGTCAGACGTCAGTGTGTCTGACTATAGAATCATTTATTACTAGTATGTTGGGTATGTTATTTTTCCTTAAGGGCTGTGATTGCATGGCACACTGGTTTTGTGAAGTATGTGTTTCATGGTTTGTGTTGGGGGGCTGGAGGTATCTTGGATGTTTGCTTTGGAGGTCTCTGCTTGTTTTGCAGATTTTTATTTAGAGCCTCCAAGTATGTTTTCATGTATTTATGTGTGTTTTTTGCCAGTGCTGGTTTAATGGGTCTATGTGAGATGGGTGGTATGATGCAAGTATTATCCCCTCTACTCTTGACTGTCTGATCCAGTCTTGGGTTAAGAGAGCTTAGCCTCCAGCTTGGCTGTATAATTGCATCTCTTGCATATAGTAGTGTTTGGTGGTAGGAGGAGAGGTTTGCCTGTGTACATGAGGCAGTTGTAACATTGCCTCAAAATGCCCAGATTCACCAGTTGGAATGTAGAGTACACATGAAACTGCCCTTTGGACATGCCTGGATAGGTACAGTAAACTGTTTTATTGGATGGCTGGTAAGGTCGAATAGAGATCCTTGTCCTTCTGTACAGTACAGCAGGGTCTAGTGCTAGGGTTTATATGTGCTTGCTATTAGTTTTGAGCAAGTGCTGGGATGAGAAATGAATGGCTTGAGTGCATAAGTTGAAAGTTTGTCTAGTATAAGGGAAAATTTGAAGAGGAGACTTTGTAGTGCCAGGAATAGTTTTACCCTAGCTAACTGGCACTGCCTCGCATGCAAAACTGGGCAAATGTGGTATTTATAGCAGGGAAATAAAAGAGATAGAAATTAGCCCAAAATGGTCAATAAGCTACTAATTTCTGGGCTGAAACCACTCCTCCAGGGACAGATAGGCTGCTCAAAGCTCCCCTCTCTCAAAGGTGAAGAGAGAAACTTCCTTCTATCCAAGTAAGGTATGGGCAAACACAGAGATTTGTAACACAGGCCTGAATTCAGCACTAACCTGAACACTGGACTATACTAGCTTAGAAGGGCAGGAAACAAGTATATATTTTTTTATTTTTGTTTTTCTTTTCAGAGAATAAAGCAGATACAATCAAAAAACACTTTAAATGCACAGAAACGGATACTTATTGTTATATATCGCAGATCAGAGTTGTAGTCAATGCCCCTAGTAATAAAGTAGGAAGAAGCACAAATACTTTAAAAGCAGATGAATAAAGTGAATTTTATATATATATATATATATATATATATATATATATATATATATATATATATATATATATTTATATATATATATAACAATAGAAAATGAGCAAACTGATTTAAACAAGTTACCCAACTAACCAGAAAAAAATCTCAAAATTGATCACTGTTCCAGAGTCTTCAATCAGAAAAGTTCTAACTGCACACTCCTGCTACTAGGGTGCAGGGGAACCTTCTCCAAAAAAGATGGCTTGGATCAGTGCTCAAGTTATACAAACAAAGCTAGATTCAGCAGGTCTGAATCTGGTCTATGCTACAGCAACAACACACAACAATTTCAGAAAGAAACAGTTCAAATAAGCAGGCACAATAAGCCTGTGACCAGAAATTCCCAGCTCAGAAGGGAAGAATCCAGCCTCTCCTCCCACAAGAGTGCAGACCACAAACCCTCTTAATGTAGAATAACTGGCCTGAAGCCCAAATGTTTAAGCCAGAACTAATACACTTTTAAAATAGCAGACACTGGGCCTTCAATCAGAAATTCCCAGCTTAGAAAGATGTAAGCTACCTGTTCTGCCACAACAGTGCAGACCACAAACCTACTTAATGTAAAACAACCTGTATGAAGCCCAAGTGCTTAAACCAAAAGACCTAGAATATCAGTTACAATTTAATCAGGCTACTACCAAGCAATAATAAATGGAGCAGAATAAATAAAATAGAGCACTTTTTAAAAAGCAAAATAAAGTAGGAGGAAACACAAATACAGTAAAAGCACATGAATAAAGTGCATTTTTTAAGTGCAAGGAGAGAGGAAGGAAGAACCTAAGTGGGTTAGGTTGGCCTTCTCAAATCTTTTCTCTGCATTAAGTAGAGTGAACACTAGACTCATAATATGATCTCACTGTACTCGGTTAAGTGAGCAAATGAGATGGACCCAGGAGGAGTGTTCTAATACAGACTTACAGAGGGGCGGGCAATTCCAGAGCCACCAACACTAATACCAATACAAGAACAGAGAAGGTTGGTGGGTAACTAACTGCAGAGAGACACACAGCATACTGTTCAATGAAACACACAATTAGGAAACAGAAAAAATGAAATACAGTACTTTTAAAACTGCAAGTTTGTACTTAACAGAAGACTAAAATACACTACTGCAAGTTTCAATTAATGTCAGCTTCTAATGCACATGTTTGTAGCCAAGCAAGTGTCTCAGAATTTGAGCATAAAATCATTTCTCAAACTTTGTGAGACTGTTTTGCTTTGTTTAGCATATGTCTATTAGTGTTTGTGCTATAAAATGTAAAATAAAATCCAAATAGTCATTGTAGAAGTAAAGCAGTATGCACATTAGTGTTTATGATAAATGGGGCAAAATAGCCATGTAATGGGACATTGGAATGGCTGCAGCTGGACTCTGGCATCATATTTGGTTGTCTGTTCCCCAGTTTGCATTTGAAAGTTGGTATCCCACAATTTCATTGAAGTGGGCAGGGTTACATAATTATGTATCCAAATTTTATGTTAATCAACGTACAAATTTGTACCTATTTTCATGGGCCTTTGTCCAGATTTTTGAAGTTTTCAGGTTGAAAAGTATGGAGAAGACAAAGAAAGAGCACAAGAGGAAGTTCATTTTTTTCCCTTTGGATTTATATAGTGAGTTACATGTACCTATTTTTAGACTTAGTAACAAATGTCCCCTTGGACCTTTTTCTGTTGCTGTAGGGCATGTTGGGTAAATTGCATGCTAAAATTACAGGCATGTTGGTTAAGTCAAATATTAGGGTCAAGGAGATGATGAAATTACTATGGTTGTTGAATTTTTCATGTAGAGTGATAGGGCCTGGTAGAGTGTTTAAAAGATCACTGGCAAACAAATAAAGAGGTGTCAAGGAAAAGCATCACAATCATGGTGACTAAGAGAGTTAAGGAAGCTTTAATTATTTTGAGTGAGTTAGTTAAGTTTTTAGTGTATTTTAATGGCTTAGCAATGTAGCAGGATGACTGGATTTCATCAAATGAATTGCAGTTTTATATTAATGCAACAGAGGGCTTAGAAATACTGGCTTATTTTAGAGGTATATAGTTTCTGGAAGCTTGACCTTGGTAGTGGACATTGGAAAGGAAGAAGAAAATGTTTTTTGCAGTTAATACCCATTTAGGTGGCTGTGTTAGTACAGTAAGGTGATCTGAGGAATAAGCAGGTTTTTTAGTTTTTTGCTTTTTAAATAGAAGGTCCATTGATCTGAGTCATTTGTAATGGCTTTGAAAGTCTTGTATTAGAAAATCATTGCTATTGCTGTTAAATTTTGTCTGTGGTGTTAGTTTTTGCTTTGTTTTATTTGACATATAAATGTCTTAATTTTTGGTCATTCTTATATATTCTGGCTGACTAAGTGAGCTGTGGTAAGTTCTGAAGGAATTGTGCTGGGTCTTGATGTGTCTAAATGGGACATGAGGAAAGGAGTCAGACATATGGGTGTGGTGTCGGCTTTTGTCTATGGTGGTTGACTTACAGACTGCAGCTGATAAAGTTAGGGTCATTGTATACATTTGGGGGGTAATGGTTTAGGTATTGTACCAACATGCAGATTGTTGTCATGGACTATTAGGGGTTTGCTGGTGCTGCAGCAGAAATGTCTGAGAGTAGTGGCTTTGTGGTTGTTTATCTTTCTTGGATTTGTTTGGAGAGGGGCAGCTAGGGTAGCAGCTAGAGAAAACACTGTGAAATGTACTACATATAGGGTAGGTAATGCAGCTTTTCCATTAGGCATTTAGAGCATTTGGACTTTCCAGACAAAGATTACGTATGCTACAGGTAGGATGGACTACACCTAACTGATGCTAGTTTGCATTTATTTAATGCTTATATATATATATATATATATATATATATATATATATATATATATATATATATACTTATTTATTTTTATTTTGCTTCATAAGGATTTCTTGGAGTCTGCAAATCTATATAGCTATGTAGTATGTCTGGGATTGAAACATATGGGGACTAGAAGTTAAATGGGGGGAGCAGACTGACAACCAGTTAGGTGTGCAGTTTTTGAGCAATTGTTCCTCTTTTTCCTTTTCTTGTGTAGATACATTAGTGCTAGGAGTAAGTGATGCAGGACGCTGCTACTGTGAATATCCTGCTGTGGCTTTAGATGAGGTTCAGTGTTACTTAATGCTGCTATGATGGGTGAGCAGCCTGCAAACTGCTCATCATGATTATTTATTTATTATTTTTATTTCTTACATAAAATGCTGATATTGCATATGATATTGAGTCATAAATAAACAAACAGACACATAAATAAATAATATCATGTTGAGATTTGATCTGGCAAATAAATTAGTCACTCAGCAATTTCGCTGTGGTTATTGCGCCTGGGCAGGGGTTTGTAGACAAGAGATGTTTGCCTAAGGGTTTAGTGTTATATGCTAGGAGTTTTCAAGTGGGGAAGTTGAATATAAGAAGTAGTCAACAGCTGGAAAGGGATGGTGCTACACAGGAAGAGGAAGTGATATAGATTTTTGAATAAATGGAATGCAGGGTTCATAGCTTTGAATCTCTTTGGTACATATGTTTATTTTGCCCTACCACCATCTATTTTTTGTGTGTTGTGGCAACATGATTTTGAGTTTAGGTGGTTTATGGTTGATAGTTCCACCCACTTTCCCCTTTCTTCAACAGATAGCGAGTGATGCAGGAAGTTCCTGGTGATATTCTGCTGTGAAATGGATAAGAGTAAGTGGTCCTTAATGTTGCTCATGTGGGTGAGCAGATGATGAATCCTGCCCATCATGACTGTTTTCTTACATCTATTGTATGAAATGTTGATATTGCATTAGACACTAACTGATAAAAATTGTGTCATGTCAATATTTTGATCTGGCAAATAAGTTGGTCACTGCAATTTTGGCATACTTATTTTGCCTGGGTGGTGGTTTTTGGACAAAAGACTATTCAGATGTGGAAGTTCAGCAATCAAAATACTGATCAAATAATACAGAAAGAACTAATAATGTATCAGGGTAATCAATAAAATGAAAAATAAACATAACAGGAAATACTATGCAAAACAGGTAATACATCAACATGTAATAAATACATGCAATGCAGACAAAGTACAGATTAGAATACTACCCAACAGATAATTATATGATTACACTAACTGTAGCAGTAATTCATAATGCTGGCATCTAGAACTTCATTTATTCAGGAATTTGGAAGGGTGCTATCTAGAAAAGTCAATGGATAGTGTACACCTTACTGGTGGATGTATGTTTGAGATGTGAATAGTGATCAGAAGTGTATCAGGATGCAAATTAAGTAAATGTAAAGGAGCTATATTTAGATATTTACAATGTTACTTCCCAATGGTTTCATAGGTTCATAGGTTCATACTAGGCTATCTTCCCTAGGGCATTTATAAGCCTAGCCAGAATGTGTTTGGCTTTTGCCACCCATTTTAAATTAATTTTGCTATGCCCTTTTTTGAGGTTAGTATACTGTGCCTCTGTCTAACAGTGACACAGAGGTGATACCCGGGGTAAACCTACAATCTCCCATCCACTCATCAAGATTCCTCTTGAAGAGAGTCAATGAGGGACTCTGCCTAACCTGGACTGGGATTTTGTTCCAGAGTGAAGGGAGCCTCTGGGTTATGAATCTGTTCCTCCAGCATGTCCTATTTATTTCAGTGCTGAGGTTCAAGTCTCTCAAGTGTGTAGCTTGATAGGATTTGGATTTTCTGAGGTGCAGCATGTCCATTAATTCTGGGTTGGACATGGCTTTATATGTCAGGCACAGATCGCCTCTGAACAGGCGGTATGCCACTGAGCAGAGCTGGAATTTCTTTAACTGGGCAGCATATGGCATCTGTTTGAGCCCTTTGATCCTCTTGATGAGGCACTTTTGGGGTCTTTCCAGTTGCTGCAGGTGTCTGGTAAGGTACATTCCAAAAGGGGCATTGTATTCAATTATGGGCCTGATGAGGGATGAGTAAAGAGGCACGATGACCTCCTCTGATCTAGATGTTAATCCCTTCATGATTAGGTGGGCTATATAAAATGTTTTTCTAACCACTATGGCCACATGGCTGTCAAATGAGAGATTGCTATCAACTTGGGTCCCCAGGTCCCTAATTACTTCTTCTGTACTTAATGGATTACCACCTATGTGGTAATTTGTGGGCACTTTGTTTTTGCCAAAGGGGATGACTATACACTTTTTGGCATTTAGCTTGAGGCCATGGCTCTGGCACCAGTTGTCTGTTTCTATGAGGCCCTTTTGGAGGATGCTTGTGTCAGCTGGAGAGTCGATTATGGCGCCCAGTTTGCAGTCATCTGGGAACTTGGTCAGCCACAGTCCTTCCGTGTTGGCCTGTACCTCCGAGAAATATATACCGAACAAGAGAGGTCCCAGGACTGAGCCTTGTGGGATGCCACTTGTAACTGGTTTGGAGTCTGACATGGCTCCAGCATTTCTAACCATGTGGGTTCTGTCCTTGAGCCAGTTTGCAACCCATCTAGTGACATAGGGGTTTATATTTAAGCTGGCGAGCTTATCTATAATGCCCGAGTGGGGTATTGTATTGAAGGCTTTTGCGAGGTCCAGGTAGGCTGTGTGGACCACCTTCCCCTCGTCAATGGCCTTTGTGACTGTTTCAAAAAAATCAACCAGGTTAAAGAGGCAGGATCTGCCCTTAACAAAGCCGAACTGGGTAGGATCCAGTGTCTGTAGGTCCCCAATATCTTTATTTATGAGGTCCATGATTATCCTTTCCATAGCTTTGCAGACAAAGCTAGTCAGGCTTATGGGGCGATAGTTTCCAGGATCCATTGAGGCACCACCTTTGTGGAGAGGAACCACAGTTGCTGTACGCCACTCTTTGGGTACATATCCTGTAGTAAGGCTGAGATTGAACAGTAGTTTTATGTTTGGGTTTAGCTCTTCTTGGAGTTCATGTAGGACGCAGCCCGGGACACCTTCTGGTCCCATTGATGCTGTGTTTTTTGCTTTGAAGAGAGCGGCTCTTACCTGAGCATCTGAGATGTCAGGGGGGCAGCACTCTGCTGGGATAGATATTTGCCCTTTTGATTGGGGGGGGAGTTTGCGCTGAACCTGTCAGCTAGGATGTTGGCAATGTCTGTGGGTTCAGTGTATTTTTTGTCATTTTAGACTAATTCTGAGCATATCTGGGAATTACCACCCAGGTTCCTAACATAACTAAAGAAAGCCTTGTGATTATCCTTAGTGTCCTGTGCAATTTTTCTCTCGAAGCTGGCCTTGGACGATTTTATGAGTGCCCGTAGTTTTTTGCTAATACTGATCAGAGATGCCTTCCCTTTTTGGAATTTTGCTCTATCATTTAATAGCTTCCTCCTTCTATTGTATGGTTTGTTTATGGCTGGGGTCCACCAGACAGGACGTCTGCTTTTGGAGGATTGGGTCTTGGTTTTATTTGGGATCGCATGATCCATGCATTCCTGAAGGTGTTCATAGAATGCGTTTATAAAGGATTCTGCGGTCTGGGCCGTATTTTCCACAGGCCCGGGGGCTTTGAAGGATTCCACCTCGGTTTTGAGGAGTGTGAAATTTGCTTTAGAGAAGTTTTTCACTGTGGTTTTCTGGGCAGGGGGTGGTGTCGGGATGTGAATATCCAGTGAGATTAGTTTATGGTCTGATCTTACCAGTGAGGGATACACTTCTGGTCTGGAGCATAGAGTCCCCATGTTGGTGATGATCATGTCCAGTATGTTTTCCCCTCTTGTGGGAGTGGTAACAAGTTGTTCCATAGCATTTGAGTTTATAAATTCTAGGAACCTTTGGGCTAGGGTGTTGGTGCTAGAGTAATGCTCCTAGTCTATGTTTTAGTAGTTGAAGTCGCCCAATATAATGGTGTTTGGAGAGACCTTCATATTTTCCAGTGTTATCAGGAAGGCCATGTGGGGTTCCTGGGTTAGGGAGGGTGGTCTGTAGCAGGCTATAAACTGGAAGGCAGTTTTACCCACTGTTAGTTGCACATGGATAGTCTCTGATGCTTCGTGCTGTATCACCAACCTGGAGGTGTGGGTATCTTTGACGAATATTGATACTCCCCCTACTTTTGTGGGTCTGTCCATGTTTTGGGGCCGAAAAGCATGGTATAAGGTATAATCTGGAAGTGCTGGGGTGCTCTCGGGAGCCTTGAACCAGGTTTCTGTTACTGCACAGATATCGATGTTCTCCATGCTAAGGAGAGTTTCGAGTGCGTGCATCTTGAGGTTTAGACTTCTGGCATTGAGTAGCATTACTCTTAGTTTCTTATCCCTTGTGATACCTATGGAGGTGGGTTTGTCTTTTGAGCCTTGCCTAAAAAAGGCACTATGGGGGTAGCAAGAGCCTTTGCCAATATCCGAAAGCCCAGGGGTGACAGGTGCAAGCCGTCCCTAGCGAAGCATCGTGGCTTGTCGAGCATGTCATCCCAGGCTGACAGGCATTGGATCCCCTTCGAATGACACCAATACTTAAGCCAATTGTTGAAAATGATCATCTTGTCTTCATATTGTGGCATCATTCTTGGTGAGGGTAAGATGCTACTCAAGGTCAGGGTCATACTGGCCTGGGCCACATGCTCAGAGAGCTCCTCTATGTCTCTTTTCATGTAGTCCAGGGAGGTACGTCTCAGGTCATTCACCCCAGCATGGACAATGACTGAGTCATATTTGTACTTGCCTTGGAGTGACCTGAGTGCTTGTGTTATGTGGCGGATCCTAGCGCCCGACAGGCAGCTCACCGTGACCTTCTTTTTGTTCAGCCTGGTGAGCGGGACGTCAGTGTGCCTGATGATAGAGTCACCTATTACAAGTGTATCAGGTGTGTTGTTTAACCTTAAGGGCTGTGACTGTTCGGTACACTGGCTTTGTTAGCTATGTGTTGCACGTGTTTTGTTTTGGGGTAGCGGTTGCTTGGGTGTCTGCTTTGGAGGTCTCTGCTGCTTAGGCAGATTTTTATTTAGAGCCTCCAAGTATGTTTTTGTGTGTTTATGTGTTTGGTTTGCTGTCGTGGTAGGTCTATGTGAGACTGGAATTGTACTGAGTGTGGTTTCCTTCTCCTCCTGATTGGTTACGCCAGTACTGAGTTGAGAGAGCTTAGCCTCCAGTTTGGCTATATGGATGCATCTCTCACATGTGTTGGAATTTGTTGGGAGGAGGAGAGGGTTGTCTGTGTACATGAGGCAGTTGTAACATTGCCTCAAGATTCCCAGATTCACCAGCTGGACCGGAGAGAAGATTGACAACTGACCTTTGGACATGCTAGAATAGTATTGGGAATTCCTTTATAATTGAAAAAAAAGGGCCAATGTGGAACAAGGTACACAAGAGGACTTTGTGAGAGTGTAGTGCTTTTAATTTTTTAGTGCTGACTTATATAATTGCTTTAGTGAGCAAGTGCCTTTAGTGAGCAAGTGCCAGGTATCTTAAATGCAATGTGTTACAGGTAACTTAAATGCAAAAACGACAAACAGTAACTTTCTTTTAAGTGAAACAAGGAAATGAGTACAGTAAGCAATGCAGATATCACTAGGGATCCACAGAAGCGCTGAAAAGCCGTGTTTTAGGTGGTATTAGCGTTTCAGGGAAATAACAAGCAAACAAACAACAAGCATACAAACAGAGCAAGATTCAGCAGGCCTGGATCTAGTCTATACTACAGCAAACAAGTTGTACCAATTTCAGTAAGAAACAGTTGAAATATGCAGGCACTATAAGCCTTTAACCAGAAATTCCCAGCTCAGAAGGGCAGAGTCCAGCCTCTCCTCCCACAAGAGTGCAGACCATGAAGCTTCTTAATGTAAAATAACTGGCCAGAAGCCCAAGTGCCTAAACCAGAACTAATACACTTTTAGAATAACAGACACTGAGCCCTCAATCAGCAGTTCCCAACTTAGAAGGATGTAAGCTACTTGTCCTGCCACCACAGTGCAGGCCACAGACCTTCCTAATGTAAAACAACTGGTCTGAAGTCCAAGTGCTTAATCCAAAAGACTTAGAATGATAGCTACACTTTAATCAAGATACCACCAAGCAGTAATAAATACAATTGAATACTTTGAAGAATGCCTGGATTAGTGCTCAAGTTATACAAACAAAGCTAGATTCAGCAGGCCTGGATCTAGTCTACGCTACAGCAAACAAGGTGCACCAATTTCAGTAAGAAGCAGTTCAAATATGCAGGCACTATAAGCCTTTAACTGGATATTCCCAGCTCAGAAGGGCAGAGTCCAGCCTCTCCTCCCACAAGAGTGCAGACCACGAACCCTTTTAATGTAAAAATAACTGGCCTGAAGCCCAAGTGCTTAAACCAGAATTAATACACTTTTAGAATAACTGACACTGAGCCCTCAATCAGCAGTTCCCAACTTAGAAGGATGTAAGCTACCTGCCCTGCCACTACAGTGCAGACCACAAACCTTCTTAATGTAAAACAACTGGTCTGAAGCCCAAGTGCTAAAACTAAAAGGCTTAGAATGAGTTACACCAAGAAGTAATAAATACAACTGAGTACTTTTAAGATGACGCAAAAGCAAAATAAAGTAGGAAGAAACACAAATACAGTAAAAACAGATAATTTTTTTTTTTTTTAGAAAAGTAACAAAAACAGTAGTAAAAACAATTCACATGCAGTGCAAGCTGGCACACTTGAGTATGTAGTAATATTAGTCCACACACAGTTTGAAAAAATGTAATTAAATTAAAAAGGACTAAAAGCAAGTGCAGAAAGGGTTTATTAGATAGAATGCGGTAAAGAGATGGGACTGGGGGAGTGTCCTAGATCAAATCTACAGTGGGACGGGCACTGCAAAAGCCACCAAATTTAAACTACAACCAAGAACAGAGACGGGG
The DNA here is from genome assembly GCF_019279795.1 of Protopterus annectens. Classification (NCBI taxonomy): domain Eukaryota; kingdom Metazoa; phylum Chordata; order Ceratodontiformes; family Protopteridae; genus Protopterus; species Protopterus annectens. The sequence goes on from NC_056736.1 coordinate 163,345,052, forward strand.
GTGGGGAAGACAGTTTCAACAGAGCTAGATCTGAGGAATCACAGTCCAAATTATAAAACCACAAAAATGCAGAAAATATACTTAAATCAGCTTATGTCCAGTTGATGTATGCAGACAAATCTCAGTAGCCAGCAACTCGATTTAAAATGATTACTAGAAATGTAACCAACACAGATTTTAATGTTATCAGAAACCCCCCAAGCTAATTAACACTTAAAGGAATTTCAAAGCAGTCTAACAACTACTGCAGAGCTTCAGAGACACACACAAGACAGTTTCAACAGAGCTAGATATGAGGAATCACAGTCCAAATTATAAAACCACAAAGATGCAGAAACTATACTTAAATCAGCTTATGTCCAGTTGATGTATGCAGAAAAATCTCAAAAGCTGGAGATGAACAGTTTGAACAACTTTAGCTAGGGGATCTTTCAACCCGTTGAACTACGTGGTGTGTTTTCCTTTACAACTATGGAAACATTAAAGTTAAATAACAACTGTAGCAAAAAAACATTTCTAGAAGCAAGCAAAAGAAAATGTGCTGAATTGCTATACACTGACTATTACACAGTCTAGAACTTCAACCAGCCCCTGTGGAAGCATTAAAATTCAATAACAACTGCAATAAAAAATAATTAACAACTGCAATAAAAAATAATTTGTTTTTTCTAGAAGTAAATCAAGGACATTGTGCTTAGTAGCTGTACATTGACTATTACACTGCCTCGAATTTCAGACAACGCTTAATTGCCCATCTCAATATGTTTGCCTTTCCAACTGCAGAAGTGATAAGATTCAATAACAACTTCAGCAAAAAGGGACTGTTTTCTTAAAGAAAATCAAGGACATTGAGCTGAATAGCTTTGGAGGCTAACCTCTAATACTGAATAGTGTAAACCGTATATATTGCTGTATAACACAGGAAGTGATATGCCCTGTTAAGGCACTGTGTCAAGGTGGTTTGCACACTAAAATGGGATGTAGTCAACAATAGTCACACACTGATATAATTAGCTTCAATTCCTCTAAATAAAAATGATATATTTTGATTAATCTTTAGCTGTATAGGCTTTCTAATCAAACCAATATACTCCCCATTACGTATATATATTTTTTTATCCAGAAATAGATAAACAACCTTGCTTTTGCCTCACCTTAACACTGAACCTGTCACCACTAAAGTAATATTTGAAAGCAGTCTTTACAGTGCTTGTTCCTTAACAGTACATCTTTAGCTGTAATTTTCTGCAATGTACTGACCTGTTCTGAGCATAGTCCATGGATAATTTTTCAAAGAAAACTCTCCTCTTTTTGGTGAAACCTGCCATTTGCCTATCTTGTGTCCGATACCCACCAACCACACTACATGTAAACTTTTACTCTTAAAACCCATCCATCATACGTATACAACCAATCATATCAATAACTCCTACTTTACCACACCTGCAAAATGACTTGCTTATGACCTTCATTCTGTTTTTGTAACAGTCACACATCATCTAATTCTCATCCTCCTTAATCTCACTGTTCCCCTTTTCTATTAGCAAATCTGCTCTCAATAATCTCACATCTCATCTTATCAAATAGTATATTTGCTTTCAACTAAATACCCTCTCTTCCATTTCCCATATTACTAATATATAATTTCCCTGTTTAATCTGCCTCTGTTCCATTTCCAATATTACTAATATATAATCCCCGTTTAATCTGCCTGCTATATAACTTTTTTATGCAGCCTGACATATTTTACAAAACCCTAGACACACACTGCTTCAGTACTAACAATGAAACAACCTTCCTCTACACATTATGCCTGGCATTCAGCCAGCCTTATTCCACTGTGTTAACACTGTTGATAGTCTACCATACATCCCACTCACAAACATTATCTCACCCACCTATCCCTGCCCTATTTCACTTTACTCTACTTCCACTAATATGTCTGTACACTTCTCCTCTGAAATATTTCCTACTACCGATACTGATCACTTTTGATTAAAGCATATAAAAATACAAACTGACAATATTATAATTATTACAAAATGTAAACAAAATGCTAAATGTTTCTACTCCTGCAACAGTTTCTAATTAAGCTCAGATGTAGTGACAGCAAACATCCTAACCCAGGCCCTGCCACAAATCAGCAAAACATGCCCAAACCACACAAATCCTGACTAGCTCAACATCCCACAGCCCACCACCAGACAGTCAAACATGTTCTTTCTTAACATCAACCTTAGAAGCATATCTGCTTAAAACTTTCATTTAAAGGCTCACTGTTGTGTTTCTGCTGTGAGAAACATTTCTGCAGTTTGTTTCCCACCCTTCGTCCGTATTCATATGCTGTTATTATAGTTGATGGTTTTGCAGTTGCACACCCCTACTGTAAATTTGACCTGGAACACTCCTCCCAGTCTAGTGTTATTACCTCATTCTACCAAATACAGGGAGAACATTTGAGAAGGTCAATCCACTTAGTTTCTGCTCCTTTCTCTCTTCATAGGTTCATAGGTTCATAGGTAGGTACTAGGCTATCGGCCCTAGGGCCCATACAAGCCTAGCCAAAAAATGTACCCTAGCTTTCGCCACCCAAGAAAATAATTTTCCTATGCCCCTGTCGAGCAGAGCCACAGAAGTGATCCCCGGGGTGAATTTCCCATTTCCCATCCAATCATCAAGATTTTTCTTGAAGAGTGATAATGAGAAGCTCTGTTTGACATAGATAGGTAGTCTGTTCCAGAGTATGGGAAGTCTCTGGGACAGGAATCTGTCCCTCCAGCATATTCTGTTTATTGTGGTGACAAGGTTAAGGTCCCTAGAGCGTGTAGCTCGAAGGGATTGGGATTTCTTTAAGTGGAGTATGTCCAACAGCTCTGGGTTTGACATAGCTTTGTATATTAGGCAGAGATCGCCCCTGAGTAGGCGATATGCGATGGAGTAAAGCTGTAGTTTTTTGAGACGGTCTCCATAGGGCATCTGTTTGAGGCCAATAATCCTCTTTGTGAGGTATTTCTGTGGTCTTTCCAGTTGTTGTAGATGTCTTGTGAGGTACATACCAAAAGGGGCATTGTACTCTATAATGGGTCTAATGAGTGATGAGTAGAGGGGAACAATGACCCCTTTTTTTCTGGATGAGAACCCTTTTGTGATGAGATGAGCCACGTAGAAGGATTTCCTGACCACTGTGGCAATGTGATTATCAAAGGAGAGACTACTGTCCACCTGTGTCCCAAGGTCTCTTATCACATTTTCGGCATTAAGTAGACTACCAGTTATGTGGTAGTTCATGGGTACAGAGTTTTTACCAAAGGGGATGACAACACACTGTTTGTCATTGAGCTTGAGGCCATGGCTTTGACACCAGGAATCTGTCTCAGTGAGGCCCTTTTGTAGTTTGTCCACATCGTTAGGAGTTTCGATTATGGCTCCTAGTTTGCAGTCATCTGCAAACTTTGTTAGCCAAAGACCTTCTGTGTTGGCCTGCACTTCAGAGAAGTAGATACCAAACAGGAGAGGACCCAGGACTGAACCCTGTGGTACTCCAGTTGTCACTGGTCTGATGTCGGATTTGGAATCCGCTACTTTCACAGTGTGGGTTCTGTCCGTGAGCCAGTTAGCAACCCATCTTATGACATAGGAATTTATACCTAGTTTAGTGAGCTTATCTATAATTCCAGCGTGGGGGATGGTGTCAAAAGCCTTGGCGAGATCTAGATAAGCTGTGTGAACCATTTTACCATCATCTATGGCTTTGGTGACTGCTTCAAAGAAGTCATTCAGGTTTAGGAGACATGATCTGCCTTTTACAAATCCAAACTGAGTAGGGTCCAGAGTTTGGAGATTACCAATGTCTTTGTTTATGAGTTCCATGATGATATGTTCCATAGCCTTGCAGACCAGGCTCGTTAGGCTAATGGGGCAGTAGTTCCCGGGGTCCGTCGTGGCTCCCCCTTTGTGGAGTGGGATAACTGTCGCGGTGTGCCATTCAGTGGGTACAAAGCCTGAGGTGAGGCTATGATTGAACATGGTACTTAGGTAGGGTGCCAGTTCATTCTGTAGTTCGTGTAGAACGCAGCCTGGGATATTGTCAGGTCCCATGGATGCTGTGTTCTTGGCTTTGGAGAGTGTGTTTTTTACCTGTGCAGCCATGATTATAGGAACTTTGCATTATTCCGGTATAGAGATGGGCCCTCTAGGGGGTGAGAGGAAGGTAAAGTTAGCACTGAACCTATCTGCTAGGATGTTGGCAATATCAGTTGGTTCTGTATATTTAGTGTCATTATGCTGTAACTCAGAGCAGATCTGAGGGTTCCCATTTAGATTCTTGACATAGCTATAGAATGCTTTGTGGTTGTCTTTAGAGTCAGTGGCAATTTTGTTTTCGTAACTAGCTTTGGAGGATTTTATGAGGGATCTCAACTTCTTACTGAGGTTGACCAAAGAGTTCCTCCAGTCATGGGATTTTACTCTTTTTTGCAACAGTTTCTTTCTTCTGTTGTAGAGTTTGTTTATGGCAGAGGACCACCAGATTGGCTTCCTTTTTCTGGAGGATAACATCTTGGTTCTATTAGGGATAACATGATCCATGCACTCATGTAAATGCTTATAAAGTGCATTTGTGTAGGATTCAGCAGTCATACCTCTATTGTCCATCTGCATGGGTGTCATGAAGTTTGCCACTTCTATCTTAAGAAGTGTGAAGTTGGCTTTTGAGAAGTCTTTTACGATGGTTTCCCTAATTGGGGCTGGGGGTGGGATGTGGATGTCTAGGCTGATTAGCTTGTGGTCGGATCTGACCAACGAGGAATTGACCTCTGGTGTGGAACACCGGTTTCCCATGTTGGTTATGACCAGGTCTAGGATATTGCTGCCCCTGGTGGGGGTGTGAATAAGTTGATCCAAGGCGTTGGAATTTATGAATTCTAGAAAACGTTGAGCAAAAGAGTTGGTACATTAGTAGTTTTCCCAGTTAATGGTGGGGTAGTTGAAATCGCCCATTATTAGGGTGTTGGGTTGTACCCTAATACTTTCCAGTGTATCAAGAAATGAGGAGTGTGAATCCTGGGGCATGGTGGGGGGTCTGTAGCAAGCTACAATTTGGATTGCGGTCTTGCCCAGAGCTAGTTGCACTTGGATAATCTCAGATACATTATGCTGTGCAACTAGCCTGGAGGTGTGGATATCCTTAATGAATATGGACACGCCTCCACCTTTAGTGCTTCTTTCTGGGTTAGGTGGCCGAAAGGTGTGGTATGAATTGAAGCCTGGTAATGCAGGGGTGCTCTCTGGAGCTTTGAACCAGGTCTCTGTCACTGCACAGATGTCAATGTTTTCCATTTTAAGGAGTGCCTCGAGTGAGTGCATTTTGAGGTTTAGACTTCTAGCATTGAGTAGTATTACCCTCAGATTTTGCTTGCTTGTACCGGTTATGGTGGTGAAGTTGTCATTTGAACCTTGTCTAAAAAAGGCACTGTAGGGGTGGCAAAAGTCTTAGACAGTATCCGGAATCCTAAGGGCAACAGGTGTAGGCCATCTCTGGCAAAGCATCATGGATTGTCGATCATGTCGTCCCAGGCAGACAAATACTGGATCCCCTTAGAATGACACCAGAAGCTTAGCCAATTGTTGAAGTCAACAATTTTGTCCTTGTACTGTGGTATCATTCTGGGTGATGGAAGGATGCTACTCCGGGCTTGGGTCATACCTGCCTGGGGTACAAGATCGGAGATCTCCTCCATGTCTCTTTTCATGTAGTCCAGGGAGGTATGTCTCAGGTCATTCACACCAACACGGCCAATGACAATGTCATATTTGTACTTATTGAGGAGTGACCTGAGTGCATGCATTATGTGGCGGATCCTGGCACCTGACAGGCAGCTGACAGTAATTTTCTCCTTGTTTAGTCTAGTGAGTGGAACATCAGTGTGCCTGACTATAGAGTCACCTATGACTAGAGTGTTGGGTACGTTGTTATGCCTTATGGGCTGGGTTGATTGGCACACTGAGTTTGTGGGCTATGTGTCATTTGGGTTGTGTTGGGCGGTGGAGTTTGCTTGCGTTTATGCTTTGGATGTCCCTGATGCTTGGGCAGGTTTTTATTGAGAGCCTCTGCGAATGTAGGTGTGTGTTTTGTGTTTCTATGTTTGTGTTTTGGTGGTGTGGGTTTTGAGGGACTATGTGATGAGTGTGGTGTGGTGCAAGTGTTTACCCTCTCCTCTTGACTGTCTAATCCAGTCTTGGGTGAAGAGAGCTTTGCTTCCAGTTTGGCTATATAAGTGCATCTCTCACAGGTTGTAGTGTTGGGTGGTAGGAGGAGAGGGTTGTCTGTGTACATGAGGCAATTGCTGCATTGCCCCAAGATGCCCAGATTCATCAGGTAGACAGGAGAAATCACTGGGAGCTGACCCTTAGACATGCCTGGATAAGTGCTTATTTATTAAGTACTAAAAACTGCTTTCCACTAGACAAGTGAGGAAAGTTGAGTGCTGTAGTAATTTGCAGCTTATGTAGTGCTTACAATGAGTTCTGAACAAGTGATGAGTTCAAAGAAACAGATTTGAGTGCTGAAACTGGAAAACTGGCTAGTTATAATAAAAAACAACTAAGCTAGAAGGCTTCCCTCCAACACAGAAGAGCTTGGGGGCTCAGAAGCCTACAAACAGTCTATACCACTTAACAGGAAAGGCAGGAAACAAGCTTGGATTTTGTTTTTTTTTTTGTTTGTTTCCCAGATGCTCTCTTTGTACACAGTAGGAGTGCCTGAAATCAGAATATGATCTCACTGCACTCAGTTGAGTAAGCAAATGAGATGGGCCCAGAAGGAGTATCCAAACACAAATTTACAAGAGGGGTGGGCAGTTTCAAGGCCACTAAGATTAACACCAAAACAAAAACAGGGAGGGTGGGTGAGACTAACTGAAGAGCAGAGTCAAAATTTCCAGTTCAGTTAATATATATTCCTGCAACACAGTTAAATCAATTTAAATACTGTATACTTTGAAAAAAAGTGCAGATAAAGGTACTTAAATTCTCTTATACGTCCAGTTGAATACAGCTAGATCTTAGCCAGCCAAAGCTGAGGTTTTTAAACAGAAAATATTTCAAACTGTACCACTTAAATAGGCAAGGACAGGAAATCAAAGAATGTGGCTACCCCCACACCTGTAATTACTAACAAACAATAAAATTCAGCAGCACTGACTCTTTCCACTTAAAAAAAAAAAAAAAAAAACATTCTAAGCTTGTTTCCTGCCTTTCCTGTAAGTTGTCTAGTCCAGATACTGATTTGCTGTATCTAGGACTATTTGTAAGCTTCTGAGTGACCAAGCCTTTCTGTGTTGGAGGGAAGCTTTCTAGCTTAATTTTGTTTCTTAGAACTAGCCAGTTTTTTAATTTCAGCACTCGTCTGTTTCTTTGAGCTCAGCACTTGTTCAGAACTCATTGCAAGCACCAAATAAGCTACAAACTACTACAGCACTCAACTTTTCTCACTTATCTAGAGGAAAACATTTTTTAGTACTTAATAAATAAGCACCTATCCAGGCATGTCTAAGGGTCAGCTCCCGATGTTTTCTCCTGTCTACCTGATGAATCTGGGCATCTTGCGGCAATGCAGCAATTGCCTCATGTACACAGACAACCCTCTCCTCCTACCATCCAACACTACAACCTGTGAGAGATGCACTTATATAGCCAAACTGGAAGCAAAGCTCTCTTCACCCAAGACTGGACTGGACAGACAAGAGGAGAAGGTAAACACTTGCACTACATCACACTTACCACATAGTTCCTCAAAACCTACACCACCAAAACACACACATAGAAACACAAAACACACACCTACATTCACAGAGGCTCTCAGTAAAACCCTGCAAAAGCAACAGAGACCTCCCAAGCAGAAACGCAAGCAACCTCCACCCCCTAACACAACCCAAATGACACATAGCCCACAAACTCAGTGTGCCACTCATCCACAGCCCATAAGGCATAACAATGTACCCAACACTCTAATCATAGGTGACTCTGTAGTCAGGCACACTGCTGTTCCACTCACCAGGCTAAACAAGGAGAAAGTTACTGTCAGCTGCCTGTCGGATGCCAGGATCCACCACATAATGCATGCATTCAGGTCACTCCACAACAAGTACAAATATGACTCTGTCATTGTCCATGTTGGTGTGAATGATCTGAGATGTACCTCCCTGGACTATATGATAAGGGACATGGAGGAGCTGTCTGAACTTGTAGCCCAGGCAGTTATGACCCTAGTCCTGAGAAGCATCCTGCCATCTCCCAGAATTATACCACAGTACAAAGACAAAATGATTGACTTTAACAATTGGCTAAGCTTCTGGTGTCATTCTAAGGGGATCCCGTATTTGTCTGCCTGGGATGACATGATCGACAAACCAAGATGTTTTGCCAGAGACGGTCTGCAACTGTCGCTCCTGGGATTCTGGATACTGGCTAAGGCTCTAGCCACCCCTATAGTGCCATTTTTAGGCAACGTTCAAATGACAAATTCAGCACCATAACAGGTACAAGTAAGCAAAATCTGAGGGTATTGCTACTCAATGCTAGAAGTCTAAACCTCAAACTGCACTCAGTCGAGGCACTCCTTAAAATGGAGAACATGGACATCTGTGCAGTGACAGAGACCTGGTTCAAGGCTCCAGAGAGTACCCCTTCATTACCAGGCTATAATTCATACCATGCCTTTTGGCCACCTAACCTGGATCAAAACACTAAAAGCGGAGGCGTGTCCATATTCATTAAGGATATCCACACCTCCAGGCTAGTTGCTCAGCATAATGCATCCAAGATTATTCAAGTGCAACTAACTCTGGGCAAGACAGCAATCCAAATTCTAACTTGCTACAGATCTCCCACCATGCCTCAGGTTTCCCACTCCTCATTTCTTGATACACTGGAAAATATTAGGGTACAACCTAACACCCTAATAATGGGCAATTTCAACTACCCCACCATTAACTGGGAAAACTACTCATGTACCAACTCTTGTGCTCAACATTTTCTGGAATTCATAAATTCCAGTGCCTTGGATCAACTTATCTACACCCCCCATCAGGGGCAGCAATATCCTAGATGTGGTCATTACCAACATGGGCAACCGGTGTTCCACACCAAAGTCAATTTCTCATTGGTCAGATCTGACCACAAGCTAATCAGTCTAGACATCCACATCCTGCCCACTCCCCCCATTAGGGAAACCACCACAAAACATGTCTCCAAAGCCAACTTCATGCTTCTTAAGACAGAAGTGGCAAACTTCATGACACCCATGCTGACGGACAATAGAGGTATGACTGTTGAATCCTACACAAATGCACTTACACGAGTGCATGGATTGTGCAACCCCTAACAGATCCAAGATGCTATCCTCCAAAAAAAGGAAGCCAATCTGGTGGTCCCGTGCCATACACAAACTCTACAACAGAAGAAAAAAACTGTTGCAAAAAAAGAGTTAAATCCCATGATTGGAGGAAGTCCCTGGTCAGCCGCAGTAAGAAGCTGAGATCCCTCATAAAATCCTCCAAAGCTAGCTATGAAAACAAAACTGACTCTAAAGAAAACCACAAAGCATTCTATAGCTATGTCAGGAATCTCAATGGCAACACTCAGATCTGCTCTGAGTTACAGCACAATGGCACTAAATATACAGAACCAACTGATATTGCCAACATCCTGGCAGATAGGTTCAGTGCTAAATTTACCCCCTTCTCATCCCCTAAATACTGGAAGAATGCAAAGTTCCTGTAATCATGGCTGCACGGGTAAAAAGTACACTCTCCAAAACCAAGAACACTCTCCAACGCCAAGAACACAGCATCCATGGGACCTGACAACATCTCAGGCTGTGTTCTACATGAACTACAGAATGAACTGGCACCTCACCTAAGTACCATGTTCAATCATAGCCTCACCTCAAGTTATGTGCCCACTGAATGGTGCACAGCGATGGTTATCTCACTCCACAAAAGGGGGAGCCACCACAGACCCCGGGAACTACCGCCCCATTAGCCTGACGAGCCTGGTCTGCAAGGCTATGGAATGTATAATCATGGAACTTATAAACAATAACATTGGCAATCTCTAAACTCTGGACCTACCCAGTTTGGGTTTGTAAAAGGCAGATCATGTCTCATAAACCTGATAGACTTCTTTGAAGCGGTCACCAAAGCCGTAGATGAGGGTAAGGTGGTTCACACAGCCTATCTAGATCTCGCCAAGGCATTCAACACCATCCCTCACTCTGGAATTATAAACAAACTCACTAAACTAGGTATAAATACCTATGTCACAAGATGGGTTGACAACTGGCTCACCGATAGAACCCACGCTGTGAAAGTAGCAGACTCCAAACCCAACTGCAGACCAGTGACAAGTAGAGTACTACAGGGTTCAGTCCTGGGTCCTCTTCTGTTTGGTATCTACTTCTCTGAAATACAGACAAACACAGAAGGTCTTTGTCTAATGAAGTTTGCAAATGACTGCAAACTAGGAGCCATAATCAAACCTCCAAATGATGTGGACATCCTACAAAAGGGCTTCATGGAGACAGATGCCTGGTGTCAAAGCCATGGCCTCAAGCTGAATGCCAAAAAGTGCATTGTCATCCCTTTTGGTAAAAAACTCTGTACCCATGAACAACCACATAGGTGGTAGTCTAAGTGTGATAACAGACCTTGGGACACAGGTGGACAGTAGTCTCTTCTTTGATAATCACATTGCCACAGTAGTCAGGAAATCCTTCTACATGGCACACTTTATCAGAAAGGGTTTCTCATCCAGGAAAAGAGGTCATTGTTCCCCTCTACTTGTCACTCATTAGACTCATTATAGAGTACAATGCCCCTTTTGGTATGTACTTTTCACAAGACATCTACAACAACTGGAAAGGCCGTAGAAATACTTCACAAAGAGGATTAGCGGCCTCAGACAGATGTCCTATGCAGACAGTCTAAAAAAACTGCAGCTCTACTCCGTCGCATATCGCCTACTCAGAGGCAATCTCTGCCTAACATACAAAGCTATGTCAAACCCAGAGCTTTTGGACATGCCCCACTTAAAGAAATCCCAATCCCTCCAAGTTACATGCTCTAGGGACCTAAACCTTGTCACCACAATAAACAGAACATGCTGGAGGGATAGGTTCCTTTCCCAGAGACTTCCCATACTCTGGAACAAACTACCTATCTATATCAAACAAAGCTCCTCATTAGCACTCTTCAAGAAAAATCCTGATGATTGGATGGGAGATAGGAAATTCACCCCGGGGATCACTTCTGTGGCTCTGCTCGACAGGGGCACAGGAAAATAATTTTCTTGGGTGGCGAAAACCAGGGCACCTTTTGCTTAGGCTTATATAGAGCCTAGGGCCAATAGCCTAGTACCTACCTATGAACCTATAATAAAACACATGAATTCCATGCCTGTCTGATACATCACTTGCTGATATAATGACAATAACTGAACTTGGTTAAAACCAGAAACAAAAGACAATGGAATACTATCCCCAGTTTATTATACTTAGGATGGACAGGAAAATAAGTGTTGCAGTAGCACAGAAATTGTGTATAAAAACAGTCCTGATTTCAATCCCTACCACCAACATATCCCTACTTTTAATAATGCAGAACTCATTCCCACCCACCTCAAAGTAAACACCATGAAGTCCATAACCACTGGAGGAATTTATATTCTTCCTGGCAAGAACACCACAATAGCAGAATAAATTCTTTACTGGATATCCCAAAATATAAACCAGGAAACCATCATATTGAGTGACCTTAATATTGACTGGCACACCTATAACTCAATCACCCCTCACACCCTGTACATTTTTTCAGTTTCCTCCCTGTGGGCGTTAGTGACCACCCCCTTACCTACTAAGAAGAAAACTCAATTATGGCAGTAGAACAAAAGGGCAATAAAAGAAGTCATATGGAACAAAGGATCATTTGTTACTAAACAAAGTTATAGTGGAGAACTGTAAGAAGGAGAAGAATCTAAGTATGGCATGGATTGACTACAAAAAAACATTTGATGGTATCCCACATTCATGGATAAAAGAGTGCTTAAAAATGTATAAAGTACATCCTACACTGATTGATTACATTACAGTAACCATGAAACAGTGGCAGACCACTTTGCAATTAAGCCATGATAAAGGACATATTACTATCCCAGGGATAAAAATTCAAAGGGGGATATTGCTGGGTGACTCTCTGTCACCGTTGCTATTCTGCCTTTCCATTAAGCTGTTTACTTAGCTTAGGCCATGGCTATAATTTGGCTCCTAGAAAAGAACAAAGTCAAATGACTTCTCATCTTCTCTTTGTCGATGGTTTAAAACTGTATAGCTCATCAGATGAGGAACTGAAAGCACAGCTGCAGGTTGTCAAAACTTTTTCAGATGATATTGGAATGTCATTTGGTCTTGATAAATGTGCAAAAGCAACCTTTAAAAAGGAAAACATCAGTTTGGGACAAGAATGTGAAATAAAAGAACTTGAGCAAGAGGGAGTGTATAAATACTTGGGAATTGATGAAGGATCAACAATAAAACATGAACAGATGCAAATAAAGCTCAGTAAGGAGTATTTTAGAAGACTTAAATTAATCCTGAAAATAGCATTGACATATAGGAACAAGATCACAGCCATAAATCAGTTTACTCTTCCTGTCCTAACTTATAGTTTTGGAGTGATTGACTGGCCCCAAAAAGTGTTGGATAGATTGGATATTAAAACAAGAAGGATGCTTCATGCTCACCAAATGATTTATAAAAATCAGTGTATACCAATATTATATATTCCCCATTCCGAAGGAGGGATGGGCTTCCTTGAAATTGATTACATGTATAGATCTGCAATCGTGGGACTCCACACATATCTACTGACCTCACAAGATTCAAATGTAGTGAAAGTTTTATAACAAGAGGAGAATAAATCTAAGATGACATCTGTTTAATTTAGCAGAAGCATATCGATGTCAAGCAGAAATGGAAATCAAACCAGAAGTCGATAAAAAACAGGCAGCAACTGAATGTGCTAAAAAAACAAAAGAAAGAATATAAGGTGAAGGACCAAATGAGAAAGCAAGAAATGTGGAAAAAACATAGATATAGTTGCAAATATAGAAAACTTTAGTTAGAGCCTCATGTTGATCAAGAATAAATGCAGAAATGGTTAAGGAGAGGTGAAGTCACATCAAGAAATGAAAGGTTAATATTGGCAGCCCAAGATAGTGGGCTACGTGCATGCTGGTTTACAAAGTCCATTGAATATGTGGGAGAAACAGACATATGTAGGTTTTGTAAAACCAAATTGGAAACAGTCACACACCTTGTTGCTGGTTGTGATGCACTAATGGCAGACGGACTGTATACTGAAAGGCATAATAATGTGGTGAGAGCGTTACCCTGGAGATTGTGAAAACGTTATGGTATTGAAGTGGCTGAAAAACACTAGAAACATGAGCCACAAAGAATCATAGAAAATGATGAAGTTTATATCACATGGGACAGCCCAATACCAACAGTTTAAAAGATAGATGCTAGAAAACAGGATATAATGGTCCAAGAAAAGAAGACAAAAAGTAGCATTGATCATTGAAATCACCACACCTGGTGACTGCAGGGTCTTGCGTACAGAAAGACACAAAGTCATAAAATATCTAGATCTGCAGGCAGAAATGAGAGCCATGTGGATGAAAGATACCCTGACAATTCCAATAGTAGTAGGAGCAACGGGTCTTATAAAAAATAATTTACAATCGTATTTAGATATGTTATCAAATCATGTAATACCATACGAATTGCAGAAGGCGTCATTACTGGGGGTGCTGGGATGAGCATTTTTGTCTGACATCAAAGAGTGAAACAATACTAATTTCATGAACTTTAATCATACTTTGACTTAGGAATGGGGTCCATTCCTGTCATGGTATTAGAAACCCAAAAGACTTGGAGAAATTAAAAACATAAGAAAACATCTTAACCAAAGCAAAAAAGTAACCAAGTATATAGCTTGACTAAATTAAACAAAGATGACTTCATCTTCTTACTCTATCTCTGTAACTGGAATATATTAAAAACACTTTCCCTGAATGTTGCAGTATCCTAATTCAACAACACCCGCCTTAATGACCTAAACAGAATAGCACCACTTATATTAAAGATAATTAAATTATTCACAGTACCATGGCTAATAAAAGAGACCAGGAATCTGCTTAAACAGAGAGAGAGAAACAATGGAAACTGTGGCAGATTAATAACACAAGTGAATCTTATCAAAAACATAGACAATTTAGGAGGCTAGAAAAAAAAACTGGTGAAAAAACACAACAAATCCTACTACTCAAACTTATGAAACAAACTTCATTACAACCCCAAAATAAATGTTTTCATCCTCTATTACAAAATGTCTTCAGCCTAGCCTAACCACCACTCCCACACATTCTACTTCTAATAGCAATGATACCATATCAATGCAATTTAGCTCTTATTTTATAAATTCAGTAATTTTATTAATAAAAAAATACACAGGCTTCTCCAAACACTTCACTCCCCTACAAATAATGATTTCTATACTTTCACCTTTCAGTCTGGCTAAACCCCATAATTTAAAAAAAAAAAAAAAAAAAGTACTACAAAACTTAAAAATAACTACCCTAGCAGTAGACAACTTACCTGCTGGATAGCTAAAGCTAGCTGCAGATAGTTTGACCTTCCCTTTTTCTATACTTATAAACCAGTCTATAACAGAAAGCCATGTCCTGGCTATATGGAAAAGGCCATACATCACCCCGATAGACAAATGAGACAATTCCACTAACTTCTCTAATTACAGACACATAGTAATCTTATTCTCTGTATCCAAAATCCTTTAAAAATGCATGCACACCCAGCTCATCAAATGTTTTACAAACAATACTCTATGCAAAACACAACACGTTTTCACCCTAATCACAGTACACCAACTGCCAACCTTGGTTTCTCCAATATAATCAGCTATAACAGAAATGAATGTAACCTACTTTTCTCCATTTCTGTTGACCCCACAAAACCCAAAATTTTTTCAAGGAACATTTCTCCCTTGGACTCAGTCAGACATCAAATGTATATTTGTATAGTATTATCTCAAAAGGCTTATCTACCATCTCCTTACAAACTTACCTTTTTATAATACTCAACTGTTCACCTCACATTGTATTTATATATTTAAAAATAGTTAATTAAAACACTTTAATCCTCTACCACACACAGTCTACTGTAGAATCTGGTCAGTATATGTATTAACTACTATTTATACTCTGTAGCATTGTATCTGTGTTGTTACTTTCTACATCCTTAGCATTACTTTTTTTCCTAAGTTTTAATGATTGTGTTTTTTACAGCCAATTTATTTATATGTCATAATCTTGAAACTATTTTGCAACATGCAGGCAACTCTGTGCTCATCTTCACTGCACAATCCCTTCCCAATATCCAAGAATAAATATAACTCTCAATCTCTGCCATAGAATCCTGGTTAGCAAATTCACATCTACTGCTAAATCCATACAGAACCAAATTAATTCTTATGACTCACAAAACATATGTAGAACAAAAATCTTTCTTTTATACCTCAGCTAGCAATACCAAAATTGAAACAGCCCATCAAACAAAATGTTTAGGTGGCATAATAGATGAAACATTTACAAACAGCTAGTCAACTTACCTACTAACCTGAACAAAACTAGAGATTTGCTACAACAAAATAGCTAAATTTGCCATAAAACATCATACAAAATCCACCACTGTACTGCATCAAAAGAAATAAACTGACTAGAGTTACCACACAATATATACAATATCTATATTATATATATATATATATATATATATATATATATATATATATATATATATATATATATATATAAGATATTATACATATATAACATATTAAGCAGTACCTTCAAATGGGACCTGGATGATTGGATAGGTATTTTCACCCTGAGCTTGACTAGTCTAGCCTTCCTTGAGTGAGGGCTTGTGTCTAAGAGAGGGTACTGGAAAGGTATAAATGGGCGAGTCAGTTGCTATGATACTTTGAATCGACAACATCAAATTACTTACTAAGTACTTGATTTTGTGAAATAGATAATCCAAATGAATATTGTTTGCAGTTATGTTGCTCCTAAGAGAACATCTCGAAAGTTAACAACAGGCTGAAAGGCAAAATACAGAAAGTCCATTAGCATGAGAGAGAAATATGATAAGACAAGGCAAGACAGTGGCTAACACATGATGAATTAAAGAAAAATCGCAAAGGTTATGCCACTGAGATGGGGATCATACCTTCAACATGGATAATGCTATCAATGTAAAAACAGTAACTATGTTAGAAGAGGTTCAGTCAGGTAAGGTAAAAGTGGCAGTGGACAGGGAAACACTAATCAAAGACTGTTAAGCGGGTCACTGAGTGGACAACAGAAAAGTCAGACTTGAATGTTGATAACAATGAACCCATGATGGGATAAGTTTGTCAAGCAAAAGAAAGCCACGAGACTGATCCTAAAGTTTAAAACCTGAGCAAAGGCAAACATACCAGCAAGAAGATGTCTCATAAAGCAATATCAATCTCCTTTACTGACTAAAATATTCAATAAAGTGCTACTAGGAATAAATCAATAACCAGAAATTATCTTTCATTTTGTTATGCGGTAAATTAAAGGAGTAACAACACAATTGTTAACGAGGTGAGTTCACTGACACACGATCCACTTTCAGGGCCAAACTGAGAACAGTGTCAGGCTGATTTAATAAGAGTCACACAATAAGCTGCATGAATCAAAACCAGGATTGCTGCAGGGTCTGCATTTAATAGTACATAGTCTTAAACTTCTATGCCAAAAATGGTTCAGTAAAGAGTTAACATAAATCAAGCCAAGTCTGTGAAATCAGAGGACATCTCCCTGACTACAACCTGTGTGAATTTGATTTGATTAGCAAATTTCTTCTTTGAGTAGTCAGCTCGGGAAATGTGATGAAGTGCTTGGGACCAATGATCTATTCCCGTGGTCTGTAGGAAATTGGAAATTGGGTGGGGCAGTGGGTAGGCCATCCAATAAATCCACCTGCAGCTCTCAGGATGACTACTTACACTAAGGATTAACCTGTTATAATGAGAGTAACGGGTCCTCTTTCCAAAGTGCGCACACAGGTGTCATGTAGGGTGAAGCAGCTGAGTGAGAACAAGCTCTGGCACATGGTAGGTCTCAAAGAAATTAACAAAAAAGGCTTCAATGGGGAGACTTCTGCAAAACAGAGGAAGATGGATTTTCAACAAAGATAGGTGTTCTATGCTTGAACTGATTAGGATCAGTCCAAGTTAGTTCATCAAGTAGGAGATGGTAGGGGCAGGAAAACAGAAGAAAAGGATCCAGGCACAGATAAAGGGAGGAGAAAGGATAGTGGAATCATGCATGGCAAGTCCAGCCTTCAACACGTGAGCAAGCCTAGCATGACTGACAAGCTGGAGGAAAAGAATCTAAGGACTGGAGGGGAATAAGATATGATTTATAAAGATATATCATACAACATTTAAATGGAACAGCAATGCAAAGTTCTCTTACATTTTTCTAAGGTTGTCATATGCAGCTAACATGCATCCTCTATGTTCTAATGTCAGAGTAACTAGTTAGTAAGGAGATCCTGAAGAAGAGTGGGGCTGTCAGAAGTTCAGAACTAAATATAATGAAGCCTGCTGTAAAGGGTGTCTCTGGCAGGGCATGGGGCCTTCTAGTAGGGTAACACAAAAAGGGAAACTATATTCCAGTAGAGTCAGTGGGCTGCATATGGTGCCAAGTAAGGATCTGTCTTATGATTGTCTTAAACAGTTAATGCCTAACCATAGGGATAAATTACAGTAGGGTAAAACCATAGGGATAAAACACAACAAGGTAATACATCAAACCTTAAATACAGACAATCTAAAACAGCACATAGGAAAATGACAATTGTAATAAAAAGACTGAGATGGATGAAGTTGGATGTTAAACAGATATTGTGTTATTAAATGTAGCAGGATTGAAATATTAATTGAAATAAAATCTATTGTTTGTTCTTGAGAATGATGTTATTGCTTAAATATTACATTCATTTTCTATGACAATAAATTATATACTGTACTGATAACAAGAAAGGGGAACGATAGAGTGCTAACACTGGAACTTTGCAAAGTGCCAGTTTGAAATGCCTCAGCAAGCACACCTTTGGTGACTACATAAATTAGGCAATGTGTCACACACTGTGTTTCAGACAATTATGCTGCAGCCTCATATACAAACTAGATATACTGAAATTCTATCCCAAACAATGTATGCACATGTCAATGCTGAAATTCTCTGTGCAACTGTTTGTGTGTAGAATTTTGGGGATGGCATAATTGCTATAGCCAAATATGCCCTCATATTGTGATATGTATGAGATGTCTGAGTTTTTCTACAATGGTGCTTCATAACATAAATGACATGGGTATGTCCTGAATCTTCTGCTCTGCCCAAATGTCATGCAGCTTTCTTTTATGTTGACCAAATAGAATTTTGCAAACTGCTCCACTAAAAGCCTCTATAAATCATCAGCATTCTTAGGCATTTTTTCTCTCCCTTCCCATAGCTGATCATCAGCTGCGTTCACCTACTCTCCTTGCTCATCAGACCAACCTTTGCCACCTCCGTGCTCAAGAGAACCCATGTCTGGGGCTGAAGAGGAACCCAAGGTCACTAGAGTAGCCTCATACTGCTGCCATAAACTGTGTCTAATTCCTTCTTTGCCTGTAGGGGGTGCCTATGAGTTTCAGATGATACTTTGCAAAGTAGACTACATCATCCATGGGGCCTGGCAACATTGTCTAATAAATAGTACTAAACATGTATTAAATTACCTACTCTTCAACCCCATTCAGCCTGGGCCTACTAACTGTCTTTGTCTTATAAGAATGGTGCACAGCTGTTGTGATGCCACTCCACAAGGCTGGCTCCATCATAGACCTTAGGAAATACTGACCTATCAGTCTAGCAAGTCTTGTATGCAAAGCCATGGAATGTATCATAACTGACCTAACTAACTATGATATCAAAAATCTTATCAGAATATACTCACGCAGTTCAACTTTGTCAAGGGTAGATCCTGCCTAATGAATCTAGTAAATTAGTTTATTTCATGTGATTATAAGGAAGTTAGCATATTAGCTTTACAAATCTAGTGCTAAAAGGCTGGCAGCAGAGGTAAAACTAGCAGGCTGACCTTGTGCAATGTTTAGGTGCTTAAACCACTGAAGTAGGTGCAAATGAGTGCGAATGTAATTATAAACAAGCACACTAAATGTACAGAAGGGTCTCCATTGTCCTAGATGTTTTAGATTTTAAGAGTCATATGCAAAAAAACAAAATGGTTGATACGTCTATGTATTGAACATTGCCCTAAGCAGGCAGGAAAATATGAAAGAGAGGGTAACTCTGGTTTAACAGTCTAAGGTGAGGAACTTCCCAGTTTGATCTTCTAATGTTGACTAGTTTGAGCAAATGACACAAGTCTAGAAGCTTCTTAAGACAAGTTTGTACAATGGGCAGCCAACTCAAAAGCCACTATGTATAAATGAAAAACATGGATTGGCTGGAGGGGCAGTCAGTATTCAAGATGCATGTCTACAGCAGGAGGGTACAAGTATTTAAGAAGTTTTAAGTGAAGGTGACTTTACAAGATGATTACTTTTGTGCTTAACAACAGCAAACAATGACAGAGTAGAGATAGAGAATTTTATGGTGAAACTAACATAACAGAAGACAACACTAGAGACACTGAGTTTAAGAAAACATCAGGAACAGAGAGGAAGGGTAGAAAATTTTCCAATCATTCACTATAGAATAACTACAGTTGTCAGAAAATTAAAGTGCTGGCCTGATGAAAGCTCTTGTATCTCTCAAAAGACAATAGCAGTCACACGCTGTACAGGAAGCAGTATTTATTTTATTCAACTTTGCCTGGCCTCACTCCTCTAGTGTCCTAATTACTACTTTATTACATGTTGTTGTTTGTCTTTCAGCTTTTTCCCAGTAAGGGGTCGCCACAGCGGAACTCTGGTCCGCTAATGATTGGCAGTAGATTTTTGTGAAATGCTGAGGTGCCAGCTCAACGCCCAACTTTCAACGAAGGCACACCCATTTACGCACGCATGTCTTTTGAACGCTACCCAACTGCGGGGAGGACATGCAGACTCCACACAGAAGGCACTCCCAAGCCACGCTGAGAATTGAATGGGAGAACCTCTTGCTGTGAGGTAACAACGCTACTGCCGTACCACCGTGGCAATTCAAATTACTACTTTATTACATGATTTCCCAAAAATGCTTAACCTTCAAGCTTCCACCTAAAATAAACCAAATCAGTGCTACAGTAAAACTGATTAATCTTTAATCTTCCATCCAAAATAAACCAATTCAGTGCTACAGAAAATCAATAAACTGTGCCTCTAACTCAGCAAACAGAACCTGCCACTGTTTAGCCCTAAATTTGGCTTGAATTAGTCGAGCAACTCATTTACACCCAACTACTGCCAGTCCACAAATTAATATACAAACCAAAACAAAGCAAAGCCCTACCAGACTTATTGCATTCATTTACTGCTGTTAGGCCACATCAATCTGGAAACAAAATGCTCCTCACTACCTGCAAACCCCACCTGTCAGCAGGAACCTCTCTCTATTCCAGCTATGTAGCCCCCTCATGGAACTCTATCCACTACCCCTTAAACATAATAGGAACCTCTCCAATTTCAGGACCAAGCTAAAAAAAATATCTATCTGACACCTGGACCAGAACCTGCATAACCTTTAAAACAGATGCATGACCACCTACTTACTATAACTATGGCCTTCTCACCCTGAATCACTAACACCTCCATATCTTAGCAGGTAGTAATGGCTTAACATCAAAATAAGCTCTTGCTTCAATGATACTATACCACTAATGTATGTTTGCCTCTTCAGCTGACACTTACTACTATTTATTTTCTTTCTAGTGTCCTTCTATAGCATTCTCATTTCTCTAATACTAAACAACTCTCTCAGTGTTTTTAATTGTCACTATTGCACATTACGCCCCTTCATCCCATTCTATTACTCTGTTTTGGCATTAGAATACTGTTATTTTTCTAATATTATAGAAATATAGTCAATATTTTGAATTACTATATATCAGTTTACTTGACATAGGCTACACATTGCTTGCAAAGTGTCTTACTACTTGCAGTAAATATTGTATTCTTAATCATGATTTCTCCTAGCAATATTCTGTAAATATATTTCAGTCTGCTGTGAGGGCTCCTATCCTCTTGTATATAAGGTACAACCCAATCCTTTTTAAAGTGCTTCATCTTTTTAGGGCT
The DNA here is from genome assembly GCF_019279795.1 of Protopterus annectens. NCBI lineage: Eukaryota > Metazoa > Chordata > Ceratodontiformes > Protopteridae > Protopterus > Protopterus annectens. Next base: position 163,366,507 of record NC_056736.1, read on the forward strand.
TTCTCCTCCTTGGCTATTATTACTTATCAGCTATTGTAAAATGTTTTTATGCATGTTTGTGAAGCTTTTTTCCCAAGTCATTGTAAAATATTTAATATATTGTACAGCTTTATTCCCCTTGTATATAATTGCTCATCAACTATTGCTTACATTTTTTTAAATTCTGTTGTGGGACTTTTCTTCCTGGGCCTCTGATGAAAATGGGTTATCGGCTCAGTCAAACTTTCCTGGTTACCAAAGGACAAATAAATATAAATTAGCCAGTGTGCCAAAAATGACAAGTGGACAACTTCATTCTTGTAAAGTTCCAGTTCACTGGCATAAGTATTTATGTGTGGTAAACCACCCACCCTCTTATCTCTGCTACTTAAAGGATTTTTTTGTCAAACTTTTAACTCTCTGCTGCCTTGATGTTTTTGTTTCCTGCCAGACTGATCTTTGGAATATATTTGACTACACTATTTTTGTACTTGGCCACCTTGCCTACATTGCTCTAACCAGGACTTTATTTTTCATTTTAGAGTTACAATGGGTTACTAATGATATCATCACCCTTATATATTCAACAATTGGAGTTTGTTTTCTGGGAGTGATTCAGTGTACTCACTGCCAACATGCACTTCCACTGCATATACTGCATATCTTCCTCCAATATTTGTTTGCTCCTCCCCATTCTGACATGCCCTTGGCCTGCATGATAATTATATGGATGAGAATCCAACCTCCAATAGCCTATTGATATCTGTAAAAGAGAATATTCATTAGCAAAACAACAGCATTAGCTATCATTTTTGCCTACCTGCAATTGCCCCTAGACTAAATACTTTATTTCTTCCTCTTCTGTCCCTTTTGTGTGTGCATTCAATACTGATCTCATTCTAATCTCTGCCATCTTTCTATTGTTTAATCAGAGCTTTCTGACATCGGTCTGTACTCCCCTGAGCTAGAAACTGCATGGTGGTGAGCCATCCATGTAGCATAAAATGGAATATCCTTACTTAAATCCTAAGTTTCCTATTATAGCCTATTAGATCCCAAGTCAGTACCCCGCAGAGCCCTGAGTCTACACCACACCAGCTTTCTTTATTGGTCTGCCTTTCTCTACTCTGGGTCTCAATGCCATCTACAACTTACTCACACAAAGGTATGGCTGTCATACTTGCTGAACTCTATCTGATATATGACTGGCTATGAGAAGACTAATGATCTTCTGCATAGAATAACCATAGCTTGTCACATGAGCTACTTACTGCTTTGAACCTCTTGCAGGACTTACCAAATTAATTGGCCCCATTGCCAAGTGCTCATGTTCACCTCTTGGTTCTTATCTCAGCTAACCATTGCTCTCAAGCTTCCTGCCAAACTCCCTCTCTTCATCTCAAGCTTATGGTCTAACTCCCCCTTCATCCTTCTGTCTTTTCTATTCTACCCGACTTTTTTTTTGCTTATTATGTAAATATGTACATACATTTTCCTTTTGAAACATTTGTTTTACTGAAACAAATATGCCAATCTCAATGTACGCACAGTTTCCTGTATTCATGTATTTTGTGTTTCTTATATTCACATTTCATGTTTCCTCCATGTATATAATCAGTTTTCTATATTCATGTAGCTTGTATGTGAATGCCATGTCGATGTACCAATTTCTGTTATTATTCGTGTAACCCAGGCTGAGCCTGCAATTGGTCATATCTGATTAGTGCTGTACTCCAGTAAACAAATATAAATAACATGCCACAAAATACAAATTAATAAATAAAACCCCAGAACTTTTTTTTCATCTCTGCAAACCTGTGCTGTGTCTTATCCCCCACTGGCCCTCTGGTAACAACCAATTGCTGCAGCATGTGTGTTGATTGTTCTGCTCCCTACTCCTCCACTTTCTTTCTAACTCTCTCAGGCTAAAGTGAAGAAGTTGTGCTACTGGATAACTTATACATTTTGCCATCCAGTTTCTCTTCCCTGATCTAGTTCTTGGGTACAGCATTCTTCATATAGTTCTCCCTAAATATATTTACCTTCAAGTCCCAAATTGATCCAGAATCCTGCTTGCAAATTGATTCTGCTGATGGTGCCAATCTAATAAATTTGTCCCACTCAGAAGATTAAATCAGCAGTGACCTTATCCACACTTTGAAGTGTACTATGTTATGAAAGTTATTTTGTATGACGATCAATCCAAACTCCATCATCACTTACTCTGTATTACTAACCCCCCTCACATGTTTTTGTCACTAGCATAGTACCTCCATATTGTGCCCCTCATCAGACTTTGCTTGTCCTGCAGCTCTCTCACTAAGATGAGTAATACCAGTGCTAGGTGTACCCTTTCCTGTATTCTTGTTACCTTTCCGAAGGACAGTACTCTCCAAATAATTTCATGTTCAAATACCTCCCAAAAAGTGATGACACCCACTGCACTTGTAAATAGTTAAAGCAGTAAGTCTACATGACAAAAGGCGTAGAACTTTCTGTTGTCTTATTTGTAATGTTACACAATATCTATGTTACCATTAAAAGAGGATCTAATGTACTCATCTTCTGAAACTTGTTAAATCATCTTAGCTACAGCAACATACAATACCTTAACTGTCCAGTAGAGTAAAGCAACACTTCCCTTATCACATTTTCATTTATCATCTTGAAACCTGCCTTATTATCAATTACCCAAGCTTCAAGAAAGGATAATTCTAATAGCAAACATCTTCATAAAAAGTAATGCTGGGATCTTCTGTTGTCAAAACAATATTCATTTTAACCTTTCTATGTACCACTGTCAAATCTTATGTTAAACATTCCACTACTCTTTCAGTGCAATACTTTTAATCTAAAAAGGGAAAAAATGTACAGGAACACCTACTCTTGATATCAGTATACAAATTATTAAAATAGATTGTTAATAAATGTTATGCAAGATCAGTGTCATAGACCACGTTGTATTCTTATTAAAATAGTAAAACAAGGTTCCAACTTATGTAACATCCATGTCATAGATAAATTTGCATTCTTTTGAAAAATGAGAAAATAGGATTCTAGCTGGTATGGCTTAAACCATGCCTTATAAAATTAAAATGAGAAATGAGCGATTTCACCCTTATCTGGGCTTCATCAGCTCTAAAGTGATATACAGCAGCAGCAAGCAATAAATATGTTTCTATCTTTGGTACAAAAAGTTATGACAATTATAGCAAAAGCTTTAATCCAAGTACACTTACAGATCACATTCAATGACAGTGGTTGGAACAGTAATACATATGTTTGTATCTTTTATGTGATTTGTGCATTTTACACATTATCTAAGCAAGTTGATAGTCACTGTGTATCTGTTTATCAGTGAGCTAGATATAATGCCAAATAAAAACGTAAGCATCTAGTCTGGCATTTTTGTTTAATAAGTTTAATTTTAGTCATGTGACCCATATGGTTGGTCCATCATCCTGAGATGGGCATCCTAATTGCCCTTCTCCAGCAGCTCTGTTAGACTTCATCATAAGCCTAAATATGTATGTTCATGGGTCTTAACCAACAGAAAGGTGAGTAAAAGTAAGTACATCATGCAGCTTTACACACTTAAACTTATCCTTGTCAATAACCACACCTGAAGAATCACCAAAACTAAGTATATTTCCAGCCTCACAAAATATTATCAGCTTCTGTTTTGCAAGTGTGTTCTACACAGATCTAGATAGGAGGCTGATAACCAGGAGAAATAATACCTTTGTCAAGCAAACATTATCAGAGAGAAGGAATACCTTTTGAATGGAAAGTCAGTAATTCATCAGAGTGGGTTCAATACAGCTCCTTAATCCATATCATAAAACTGGATCCAGTCCTACTGTTTGCCAGGACGAGAAATACATTGCTCCACTCAGGGAATGCAAAAACTTCCTGTTGTCCACCCATACAAATAATTCTGTTTTATTGTAATTCCTGATTAAACTGAATGAGGAAAATAAGCAGCTACCAGTGACTTGATGTGTTTGCATTCCCTTTTGGGAGCCCACTAGGGACTATAATAAGCTTAGTCAAAACCTAGGCAAATACATTCACCAATATTTTTGCTCTAATCTTACATCCACACTGATAAAAAGATGAAAATCCCCTGATTCATCTTACTCTGGCCTGTATTTCAGTTTTAATTAAAGATCATGCCATTAGATGTAGGCTCCCCATAGCTTCAATGAACATTTTAAGGACTAGGCAAGAAAAATGACAAACCACTGAACAAACAAAAAATGGGAATGAAGAATGTAACACAGCATTCCAATATGTCTTTATTAAGCACTTTCATCCAAAATATAAAGGCCTTCTTCAGAATAAAAAACAAAGTCAACAATACCACACACTCATATATATATATATATATATATATATAATATATATATATATATATATATATATATAGATATATATATAGATATACATATATATATATATATATATATATATATATATATATATATATATATATATTTATATATATATATATATATATATATATATATATATGTATATATACATGGGTCTAGGACTATTCACTGAAAGCACATTTCACTTAAAGTCAAATGACTGTGCACAAATCACTGAAAGCTCAATTCACTGAAAACTCATTTCACTGAAACACAATTCACTGAAAGTTATGGCCTTTTCCCCACTGTTGTGTGACCCTGAAGTTAGTATATATAGTAAGGTGGGGTGTGGGGGCACCACCACCCACATATTTTGGATATATATTAAGTTCAGAAAAGAGTAGTTTATTGGAATTGGAAGTAGCCATGTATATAGCTCAAAATATTTAAAATAGGTGGGGGGCTACACCTCCCACACACCCCACCGCCCCCACACCCCCCTTACTATATATACTAACTCCAGGGTCACACAACAGTGGGGAAAAGGCCATATATAACTTTCAGTGAAATGTGTTTCAGTGAATTGTGTGTTCAGTGAATTGAGCTTTCAGTGAATTCTGCACAGTCAAATGTGTTTTAGTGAAATGTGCTTTTGGTGAGAGAGAGAGAGAGAGAAAGAGAGAGAGAGTCAAACCCATACATAGTTAAAGGGTCGATATTAGTTTGACGAAATGTATCCGCGGTGGTGGTGCTGCGGTAGCATTGTCACCTCACAGTAAGACGCTGATTGGTTCGACTCTCAGCTAGAGCGTCTTCTGCATGGAGATATGCATGAATGGGCGTACCTTCGTTGAAGGTTGTGCGTTAGGGCTGGCAACTCAGCAAGTAAAAATCAACTGCCAATCATTAGCGGACCGGAGTTCCACTGTGGCAACCCCTAACCGGGAAAAGCCAAAAGACACTACAACAACAACAACATTAGTTTGCCGAAATGGTATTCTTGTGAACACCTATTCAGTGACCTGTAATCATTGAAAACTGCATCACCAATTCACTGAATTTACTAAGGGCAATTAAATTGTTGCACAGAGCACAACAGACTAACTTTTACTTCACTCGAACACACCCAAGTGCAGGGCTTTGCCCCCCTCAACCCCCAACTATATATACCAACTCTGAGATTGCACAACAGTGGTGTAAAGGGCAAAGTCCTGTAGTTGTCTGTTGTGCTTCAGGCAGCTATTTTATTGCCTTAGTGAATTCAGCTGATTACGGGTCACTGAATAGGTGTTTGCTGGAATACCGTTTTGCTGACCTAATATAGCCCTAATAAAAATCCCAGCACCTCCCTTCAATTAAACAGCACCATGGAAACTAACAAGTTCAAACACTCTGTGTTAGAAACATGATAATACAACAACTTTAAAAGACCTTACCATTTAAATACTAAAAAATAAATTGACCCATACACATATAAATAAATATATACATTTCTTTAGATGTATCTAATTAATATATTTAATTAAAATTTCAAGTCCTACCATAAGACCCACACAGAATAAGAACTTCACAACATAAAATATTTATCCCTCAATCTTAAAATGGTACTTAAAGACATAGCTTCATTTAATCCAAGGGTAGTGGTGGCATTAGTTTTCAATTGCCACTTACACTCCAAAAATTCTAAGAAGTCATCACTTGGCCCTCCCCTCTGTCCTATATTTACTTGATCTATAGCCACAAATCTAAATGCATGGGAAGAATTATGCTCCAAATGTTTAAATAATGAATTTCTACGATCCTCTTTCTTTATGTCATACAAATGTTGATAAATTCTCTTCCTTAAACTCAACTTAGTCTTCCCAACATAGAATGCGCTACAAGAATTACAGAGGGCCAAGTACACCACCCCTTTACTACCACAATAAAATTTACTAAATAATTTAATCACACCAACCCCCTCCACAAGAAATATACCCTCCTCTGCTATATAAGGATAGTGAGAACAATGACCACATTTGGTCATTCTCCCCTCCTGACATCCCCTCCTATGTCTTTCTAACAAGTTTTCGAAGCACAAGTCCTTCTTATAAACAAAAATGGGTTTCTCACCCACTGATTCTTGGTATTGTTCATCTATACCAAATAACCTCCAATTCTTACATGTAACAGAAGCAAACCCCAAAAAATGATTATTGAGTGTTAAGACCAGGACCCTATCATATACCTGGGGATTAATATTTTCCCCCCTAAAAGAGATTATAGTTCCACCTCTCAGCAGGGGAATGAAATGTTCTGTCCTTCTTTTTAGAGTGTGTCTCTGAGGGATTGGGATTTCTTTAAGTGTAGCATGTCCAACAATCCGTAAATTAAGCATTGTGAAGTATTTTAAGAGACTTCCCCAGTTACAGTTATTATTCAGGCCCATTACATTAATGGAAATAGATTTCATAGTTACTAATAAGCACATAGATTTATCTAAAGAGAATGACTTATTTTCATTTGATGTAGCAAAGTAGTTACAACTCATAGACAACCACTAAAAAGGAATTAAACAATAAAACCTTAAAGTTTGAGACAAGAAACAAACTAACCCTCCTATGGGAAACAAACTCCAGCTTTGACTAGACTAGCCATTCAAGTGCACCCTCTAACACCCCCTCTAAGAGTCATTTCTCAGGCCAATTATCTATACATTCTAACAGAAATAAGCTTGCTATGTCTTTATCCTATTCATATAAGAGATTTTTCATAAAATTTTATTTAAAATTCAAGAAAAAAACAGCTAACATAACCAGATTACTATATTAAGCAAATGTATTTGATAGTAAAATAATGCAAGTTACAATGACTTCTTGTATTTGCTTATAATATACAATTGTCCATTAGTCAAACTCCTTTTGATAAGAATAGATTAATACTTGTCATTCAGATTAATCTAACTAATCAGCAAAATAATTCAGATCTATGAAAATGTATAATAAGGTTCCATCACTCTAGTTAAACCCACTGAAACTGTTCTTATTATATTGTGTAGTAGCACAGTCTGCTTCACATTAAGCTCTTTATTTTATATGATCTAATTACAACAATTTCCTATCTATTTTCATTAAAATCAGATATACTGTCTTTTTTATAAGTTCACTAATTTACTTGTTAATAAATCTCTCATTGCTTTTACTCTAATACAAATTTTACAGTTTTGCATGTTATTAGGCAGCAAATATCCCTTTAAGGAGCTGAAAAATTCAAGCAGCTCATTGTTAACCTTTAATTTGAGTGCTTGCATTATGCCTGAGCCTTTAACTTTCATTTTCAAGCACTCACATGTTTGCAAAGAGATTCTCAGCTTCTAAATATGCTGATGATGGGAAAAAACATCTTGGGAACAAGAGAACAAGCTTTTCAGCTCCCAGCCTTGGCAGGAAGCTGAGAAACAAGTAAGTAAGCAATTTGACTACTTCTAAACATGCCTCATGCTCAAGGAGTGCTTGAGAGCTTTCCCTCCTTCTAAATGACTGTTTGTAAAGCCCAAACATATCTCTGTAGTTAAAATCAAGTTTACATTTACTTGAGACAAGTTTTAGTTTAACTGTAATAAGCCTTTTTCATTCCATATGAAAAAGACAGAAAGACATTTCTTTTCCTATTTAAGCATGTCCTAATTATTAAATCAGTTAACCATGAAACATTTATAGACAAAAAAATTAAAAAACATGCACACATCTTCTGTTTCTTAAAGTTTAGAACATGTTTTGAAATCTATATTAAACTGTATGTTCAAATAAACATTTTACATGTTCATTTAAGTGCCTTTTGTCTACACTGCACAGAAAAACATGCAGTATGATGTGCTACTTAAAAGATTTCATTTTCTTTAAGCTTTTTTCCCCTTTCTTTTTTAAAGTAAACTTGTCTGAGACTATGATACTAAAACACTCTAAGAAAATGTATAAGCAAATAAAGCATTGTTTTATTTCATGTATTATGCTGTGGTGGTGCTGCGGTAGCGTTGTTGCCTCACAGTAAGATGTTGTCCTGTTTGATTCTCAGCTAGAGAGTCTTCTGTGTGGAGACATGAGTGAATGGGTGTACCTTCGTTGAAGGTTATGCATCAGAGCTGGCAACTCGGCATGTAAAAATCTACTGCCAATCATTAGCGGACCGGAGTTCCGCTGTGGCGACACCTAACCAGGAAAAGCCGAAAGGCACATACAATTATGCTGTTGTTATTTACTATACTTTGGGAGATATTAGTTTTATGCAGATTTGCACAAGCATTATCAAGCTGTTAAGGTAGTGACCTAGAGAGTTAATAAACAAGAATAAAATGTTTTTACCTTTTTCCTTTTGGGATTGTAGTCCTTTAGTTATAAAGCATTACTTTTGTTGTACATTTTAGGGAATGTCATAGATTTTCCATCTGCATAAGTGTGGTTCCCTTTAGATAATCTGTGTGTGGTATAAAAGGAAAAAAGTAAGTAAAATAATTATTTAAAAGTTACTTACCTTTTAATCTCTTCTTCTTTTCGTCTACTTTTTCCAGTCATTCCTCTCTGCTTGGTGTTTTAGACTAAAACTGTTTCAATTAATTTCTTCTGTTTGATTTAAAAATTTGTTAGATGTTAAAAATGACACAGCTGCATCCAAGGTGTCAAAAGTCTTTGCTCCATCCAAGGAAAAATATTTTAAGTCTCACGGGAAACCGTAAATGAACTTTAAAGCATCTCGTCTTCAATGCTTTTATTAAAGTTAAACACTTTTTTCTTTTAGAGTTTACGTCCAATGAGTAATCATTTTCAGATCTTATTATATTACCTTGGTATTTGATAGGAAAGTTTTACCACACAGTTTAGCATCAGTTCCTTGTCCTGAGAAGATATAAATCTTACAACTATTATTGTTCTTGGACTTTTATTTGCTTTGCTGGAAGATGAAGGAACTGTCAATGACCTATGGGCTCTTTCAATTTCATAAGAAAAAGACTCAGGTAAATTCAGAACATTTGGAAGCCAAGATGTGAGAAAATGTACCATATGGTCTCCTGCAGTCTTTTCTGGTAGTCCATAAATACACAAGTTGTTTCTCCTTGACCTATTTTCTAGGTCATCTAATTTTTTTGTTTGAAAACTGTTTTGTTTTGAGAGAGACTCAAGTTGTTGTTCTTCTTCCATGAGTCTGCCTTCCATGTAATTTAATGTTTCCAACATATCAGCAATCTGAGTGTTATGTTGCATTATTAATTCTTGTAACTGCTCCATTTCTGTTGTGCATTTTTTTTAAAGAGACAAATATTTTGTCCCTTTTGTCAAACTTCAAAGATAAATCCTGTATGGTAGATAATAAAGTTTGTAGTTCCTTCTTTATTATTTGTTCCTGTGAAGTGTTCTTTTGATAACTCATTCTGTGAAGAAATGTGAGCCCTTTCTTCTTGAATTTTGACAGAAAAATTGGAGAATTTACTACTAACTTTTACTACAATCTTTGGGAGGTCTACATTTTTGGCTTTTATCGTCAGAGCAAAGACCTTTGGTAGGATGGTAGTGTTGAAGCATGTCTTTTAGTGCTGGACACTTATCAGGGTAGTATATATTAGTAGTAGCTGACTATAGTGGAGGAGAAATGAGAGTTCAGTCCATTTAGTTGTTTAAGGGCAGAACAGTGATGAGTTCTAAAGGGGGTGATTTACAGCAAAGCTAGCTATTTTATTGTAGCATTTTTCCAGCTTTGTTTGGGTGAAAGTCTGTAGGTTAGTAAAGAGTGTGAAGGCATACAGTATGGAAGGTAGGAGGTAGCCTTTAGCTATGGTTTCTTTAGTTCTGACTGCTAAGTAGGGTTTTGCTCTATATGAGAGGCCAAGCGTTTGGTGTTTTTTTCTAACAACAGTTTAGAAGTCTGTGTCAAATTTCAAGTTGTCATTAATTGTGATTTCTAAGACTATTGCAGTAGTGACATGTTCAGTCATCCTGTTATTTAACAAAGTGATTTTGACAAGAGTTTTGCTTTGAGACAAATCTTTGGGGTTACAAGTAAACTTCTTTTTTCCAGGATTAGGTAGGAGTTGTAAGTTGTCTAGCCAGGATTCTATGGATGTAATGGATTCTTGAGTAATTTCTTAAAGTGTTTGTAGGTTAGAAGCTGTGCAGATGAGTGTACAGTCATATGCATACTGTACAAGAGTGGCATGTTTCAAAGCAGTATGCAGGTCATTTATAAATATGTTAAACAGCAGGGGTCCAAGTATGGAACCTTTTGGCACTCTTACAGTAATGGGCAGAAATAAAGAGAATTGTTGCTGCCATTTGACTGCTTGGAATATATTTGTTAGGTAGCCATTAAACTAGGAAAGGGAGGGGGGAGAGATCCAAATAGGAGAGCTTTAGTAAGAGTTTTTGGTGAGAAACAGTGCCAAATGTTTTGGACAGTTCAAGGAATAAGGATGATACTAAGTTCCTGGCATTTCTGTTCTTATTAATGGTATCAGCAAAGTGAAGTAGGTCAGTAGTGGTGCTATGGTTGGGATGAAAACCATGCTGTGTTGGAAATAGAAGATTCTTTATGGTAAGGTATTGAATTAATTGGGAATGTATACACTTTTCTAATATTTTTGGTAATGGTGACGGGATGGTAATTGGTCTGAAGTTTAAGTAGTCAGTAGAGAGTCCTCCTTTATGAAGAGGAAGTATGCATGCCTTCTTCCAAATGGCAGGGGCATGAGATTCCACAATGGATCTGTTTATTAGTTTAGATATTGGATATGACAGAGCTTCAGCTACAATTTTTATAAATTCAGGACAAAGGTTTCTGCAGCAAGGCTTGTGGATTTTAGTTTTAGGAGGTATTTTGCATGGTGGAGGTAGGGACAGGTTTGAATCAGAAGTGAGCTTCTATGAGGTTTTGTTAGTGGAGGGTTGGTTTGTTATCGAGGTTTTCATTGATATTTGAGACTACAGCTTCAAGGAAGCATTTGTTAAAGTTATTAGTGACTGTTGATGAAGTGTCTTCTGGGGAGGAAGTAGGTAATTGACTTTGGCCTGGATTTAATAGGTTTTGGATTGACGACCAGAAATTTTTTAGGATTATTTTGGTATGCCTGAATGTAAAAGTCATGGAATGTTTTGTCAAACCTTATACTGTGCTTGGTTTCATTTCTTATCTGTCTGCAGTGTAGATGTTTTTCTTGTGATTTGTTAGTGTGACATGCTTCCCAGGCCTTGTCTCTAACTACCTGAGGTGAGTCACAGCATTTCATTTTATTGTCATTGACTTTATTTGCTTTCTCCAGGAGAAATTTTGCATTCCTAAAATAAAATATGCTAAGGTGTTTAATTTAGCTTCACTTTAAGCAATATAAGATCTGTGAGTGGGGTGGGGGAGCCCTTCCTGGAGATTTAAGACTACAGAACACACTGATACAGACATGAGGCAAAGCAAGATATTTCAGCAGTTTAATTTGATTCTTAGAAGCTGCCTTACATGGTTTTAAATTTAGGTATTTCTCATATTGTGTTTTTACAGCTGGAGTGAAATTCAGCTGTAGAGGTTCCCTTCATGGTGAGATTGTCTCACTTTTGCATCAGGAATTGTCAGGGATACTATGTGCTCAGTACACTGGAAAAGAGACAGATAGGATTATTTGGTGATTGAACTGGGTAGATAAAGTACTATTCTTCTATGCTCTGCTGCATTAAGTAATGTTTGACCAACATAAGGAATGCACTATATTTCACAATTGTACATTTGTGGCTTATAGCCTTTAAACTGGAAAATAAGGCAGCTAGCACAAAATACGTCTTGGTATGCAACTTTGGGATTACTGAGATGGCGGTTTCCAGATTTTATGGGCAGGTAGAACACCTATCTCAGTTAGTTCCCATCTCTGCTCCAAAGCATACATTTGTAAATGTGACATTTTAGCACATTGCAATAAGAATCTTGAAGTTTAACAGATATGAAAGCAATTGGCAATGACCCACCTCTTTTCACAAATGTACTACAATTGAACTCTACGTCACAAGCCAGTAGAAACATGAAGATGTATATGCTGGAACAGCAGAAAAAAAACACTTAACCAGATGGCAACACACCACAGACTTACCTGCTATAACTGTGCATTTCCTTTAAAGCTTGCCTTCTTTATTTTTACTTTATGACCTAATAAAACATATCACACTACACAAGTCAACCGTGCTTCAGTGATGGGGTGCACGTGCACTACCAGATTCTGTCAGTCACTCATTTAACTTCTGCTTCACCAGCAGTACCGAAATGTCCCACCCCATATTTAACTTATGTCTGCATGATAATTTCATACCCAACAGAAACCATAAAAATATGATTAGCAATTCTAGAAAAAGATAATAATTTTAACAAATATTGCACACTTAGCATGTAACGAGTGACCATGGAACAGACAGTCATAGCTCCAACCAATATCAGTTTATGGTACAGTCTAACACATATTTTGCATGAAAGTGCTGCTAACTCTTACAATTTTGCATGATTATGACATATACTGTAAGGACAGAGTGTATCATCCTTTAGAGAAACATTGAAGACCTCTAGCAATACATCCAAATCCTCAGAGTCAAGCAGCAAAGTCAATACTGTGTATGTGTTTTGAATGAATATGTCTTATAGAAAGTCCTCTTTTCTGACTGTGGTTACCCTTCAAACCTCAGTGAGGCTTATGCTTATTACCTTCCTCCTCCAGGGATGCTGTCCTTAGACTGGAGAACATGTAAAGAATGATATAACGACATGCGTCTGGAGCGTTTCTTCCCAGACCTCCACTGAAAATTGGCTTCGTTCCAAGTCAGACTTTCCCAGTTAACAAATGTCAAATAAAAAAAAATAAATAAATAAAATAAAAAATAAAAATATGCATTCTTTTCTCTTCTTACCTGCAAAGTTACCATGTTTACTCTTTCTGCTGGTAGTGCCATCCAAGCTGCTGAACCCCATTTTGAAAGATGGTTGATGTTTTGAAATGCAGCAGTTGATTCCCATCAGAAAATGTACTACACTTGTCTCGTGCTGCTCAGATTTTTTTTTTTCCATGTAGGAAAAGACTATAACAGTTTTACAGCTTAGAAGCCCTTTCTCCCCAACCTGTTTCCACTTATATAAAGAAGACTGCATATATTCTGCAACCTAGAGAGGGAGCCGCAGGAGTCCTATACAGGTATTGTGGGTGTTTACCTCTCTGGTGGGATCAATGTGTAACCCTAACGTTAAATATGTAGACTTCATTATCAGTGAATTGAAAAAAATAGACACTGAAACAGCTCACCTTATACTCACACAATGTTCCCTTACAACAAGGACCAACTGCTGAAAACCCAGCCATATATAGCCTAGATACAAATGCAACTGAGCTAGTACCCACACTTTGTCTGCTTATTTTTTTCTGCACAATTTCCTGCAACTAATAGCAGATCCCTTGTAGAGTAGATACCTGCTTAGTTATAGAGTTAAAAACTACAAGAAAACCCCATCCAATATAGAGTTCTCACTGTTTGTTACCTTAAACCTCCTGTAATAGAAGTCCAAGGGATATATGCAAATTACCCTTTTAAGGACATCAAGTATTTCAGCTACATGGTTTCTGAATGTCCATGATTCTTAATTTTTCTGTCTTTGGGTTACATTCAGACCAATAAAGCCCGGACCCCACTAGCAGTAGACATGCATGTTTCAGCCTTTTTTTTTTACCTCATCAACACAGAAGTTCAACTATACTAAAGAAACACAGGGTCTTTAAACCCAGCTGATGCACATAAATATTAAGGTGCCTGCAAAATATCCCAACTAACATCGAAATGAAAAGCTAGAAAGGCCACACAGAAAAAACATTCAGTAAAAACTGTAAGAAAAAACAAGCTGAGCTAGAGGTTTCGCTATGTGATACCTTAAACCGACTGTAGCATATGACATTCATGGGTAACCATCTGCAGCACAGTTGTCACCTGTTTTATTTATTCTTTCTGATTCTTTTGATACTATTGAATGGTATAAGTTGTTTCTACTTCTTTATAGACCATTTTAAGGCTGTCAGTTATTACTGAGAGTTACCCTCCCTCTTACAGCCACAACCCTCTCAGTGCTCTTTGGAAGCACTGATCTCATACACAACACATGAATTTATACTAGACAAAGCTGTTTATCCATTAAGTTGGTCATTACACTGTGGAAGACAATCTTACCATTTTGGGTCCGCTTTTGCTTCCATTGTCTGTGACCAGCCCAATCAGAGCAAACAGGCTAAATCACCATCACTGTGGACGACTAACTTAGCTTCTACCAGACGTTAGCAAAATAAGGAAGCTGATTGTAACTAATGATTACATGTTGACTAACCCTTAATTTGCCTGCTGTTTTGAATGCCTGTACCTGTCATCTTATGGTTCACTAAAGATGGGCTGACTCAGAACTGAAAGATCTTAAGAGGAAAGACCACAGACTGAAAAGGAGAATGAGCATGATAGACTCAGGCTGTATGAACATTAGAAGATCTAACAGTATCTGAGATTATATAAGACAGCAACATTTATATGTCTGTTGTAAGGCACAGTACAACTGATCTTTTAGAAATCATATTTAATACTTCCCTACATTTTCACAAGCAAGCAAGCCAGAGCTTAAATGTGTCTACAATGACTGGATAACAGAAGTACAAATGATAGTGTAGTTTTCAAAACAGTGAAGCATAATTGCAAATGTTTGGTAAATTAGTAGTCACAATAAAAGCTGTATTTGCATATAAGAGTTAGATGGGAAAGGCATCTTGTAGTTACATTAGTTTTCTGTACCACCATTAAAATGATTCTGTAGTAAGGACTTTAGGTCACCCCTCCTCTTTTTTCTTCATGTCCTTTATTTTAATTTATTGCTTTACTAGATATTTTATTATGTTTATTTATGTGTTTTGTTCTCTGGAAATATATTTTGCCAGATAACATTACAGTTCTTAAATTTTCTTTTATTAGATCTCTACACATTACTGTATGCAACATTTATGTGCTCTTCAAAGAAATGTGATAAAACTAATGGCCTGTTATTAGTATTCCTTCCATTACTGTATATAATCACAGATATAAAGACTGAGTGCACGTGTGTGTGTGTGTGTGTGTGTGTGTGTGTGTGTGTGTGTGTGTGTGTGTGTGTGTGTGTGTGTGTGTGTGCTTCAGAACTGGCAAAGATATTTGACATACAGTACAGATTATGTTCCCATTTGCAAATGCTTCCACAGCTTGTACCACACTAAAAACTTTAATATCTTAACCATCACTTCTTGGTAGTTATAAAATATATCAGTGTAAAGTGACAAATTTAATGTAAACAGTACAGTATAAGGGATGACATACTGCATTGCGTGGCAGCTTGGCAGTTACCTACAAAAGCAACATATGCAATCACCTATAACTTAGCTAGAAATTACTGCATCAAGGCTTTTCTTAACTGGCAGTAAATACTAATTGAATTTACAAACTATACTAATCATTTTAAAACTGTGTTGTTGAAGTGCTTAACAAATGTCAATGACAAAATACATAATTCTTATTAAATTCAGGAATATCATACATGAGTGCAAAGATATTCTTGTCTTTTTTTTGCAGGAAACAGGAACTTGGAAAGAAAATCTATATTTAAAACATCAGGTTTTGACATAAGGATATTCATGTGTTGATTAATTTATACAGAACTTTATGTGTTTTTAATTAGGAGTGACATGGGAATCAGTAAAAAGAGGGAAAGCATGCAACATAGACTATAAACCTGCAACCTCTGATTGTTTCTGCATGCTGTATTGGTTGTTTCATGTGTAATACATTTAACAAGTTTTGCTCACCTTCCACCAGCGTAAGTGCTCTACCAAAATATTGCTAAGTAGCCTTATGTTACAAGATTTTTTAATGTTTTAACTGAGAGACAGAAAACATATTATCAAGGGGCATACTGATTTGTTGCTTCAGTGACAGCTCTGGCTGCAGGCTGATATTCTTCTCTAACACAAATATCAAGGGTCTTGTAGATCTCTAAGATAAATTGCAAGCACATCATGATACAGAAATCATTTGTTGATTCCTTACAGACTTTAATTTGTTATATAGAGTAGGCTTTTGATAATTTAAACAATGCATCAAGTAATGTCCCATGCCTTAATATGTGGGATCAGCTTCAAACATCTGCCTTGCAGGACATAAATTATAGTTTTCAATGTCAAACAAAGATAATTAAGCTTGCATCAAAATACATGTCTAAAACATCTCATTTTCTGTTTTCCTACAATAATATGTTCACATATGTAATGATAATTATTTATGTATTCAGAATTATAAAAAAAGTGTGGAATAAATTTTAAAACTGCATGTAATACAAGCATTTCTGTTTTGAAGAAAACGTTTGCATTATGATACATATTCCTGTTAATGTATATATGTAACTTAGAATTTCATCCTTGTATGACTTGAAATGATAGATAAAGACTGATGCAAACACAATCAACATATCCATGATGGGTTCCCTATTTTATGGTCAAAGTGCAGTATTATTGACTTGGTGCTATTAAAATCCAGCTAATTGAATAATATGTATATCGAAGGTAGATGCATGAAGTCTGTTGTTCTATGCAAATTCATAGACTCCATCAGTCTAGCCATCAGTCTATCCATCCATCCACAATCTCTCTTTCCCATTTTTGCACATAAGGTTGGGGTTTCACTTCAACACTGACAGTCATCTAAAACCAAGGTTCACACCACCATAGGATCATAGGAGATTAATAGGCTAATGGCCCTGGGGCCTTTACAAGCCTAGTCAAGAGTTTATCCCCAAAACAGAAACCTCAATCAGCACCTGTCACCCCTGTCAATGAGAGACACAGGTGGAACCCCTGGGACAAATTGTCATTTCCCATCCATGATACAAGGTTGTGCTTGAAGAGGGTCACCGGCGTACTTTGTTTGACGTGTATGGGGAGTAGAGATGGGGCAGCATCTAGAAGACAAACCTGTCTCTCCAACAGATTTTGTCAATGTCACATATTAGATTTAGGACTTTTGATTGGGTAATATGCAAGGAGTTACACTTATGGATATGGACCATCTCTAGTAGAGCAGGGTCAGGAATTTCATTGTAGGTGAGACACAGTTCACCTCTGAGCAATCTGTATGATACCGAGTGGAGTTATAGTGATTTGAGCCTGTCCACATATGACAGCTGTTGGATGCCATGGATTCTCTTTGTGAGATATTTCTGTGGCCTTTCCAGTTGGTGCAGTTGTTTGGAGAGGTACATACCAAATGGGGAGTTATACTCAATTACTGGCCTATTGAAGGAGGAGTACAGAGAGGTAATATCCTCCTTTTTTCTGTATGCAATCCCTTTACTTATGAGATGAACTAAGTAAAAGGCTTTCCTGACCATTGCCGCTACATGATGGTCGAATGTGAGATTGTTGCCATCCTGCTCACCACAGCTTGTGTGCTTAGGGGGTTACCGTTGATGTGGTAATCAGTAGAGGTGGTGTTTTTGCTGAATGCTGGCCATCCCTGCTATGGCTGATCTTTCATACCACAAACTCACATGTGCACTTACACCTATGGCCAATTTAGAATATCCAATCCACCTACTGCTTGTCTACCATGTCAAGTTACTTTTACACTTTCCCAGATATTGTGTGATCTCAAAGTTAGTTTATATAATCTTGTGAGGGATATGAGTGGTGTCCTCAATGCAAAAACCAGTAAAAAGTAAATTTGTGCCATTTTATAGAAATCCGCCTTTTGATTTATTTTACTTCAAAATACAGACCAAGTAAAGTTATTTTTGATGGGTTACCTACAAACCACATGATGATGATATAAATGAAAGTCTTTTACATAATAAGCTAAAACAGAAAGCATGAATCAAAAGAATACAATTGGATAGAAACTTTAAATTTCATAAAAAATAGTGATTTTTTTCTGTGAAAAGCATCTAAGCTGACATGCAAGAAGAAGATGCCAAGGTGTTAGAAATAAACCAGGAATATTATAGCACATACACAGTATAGACAATGAGTATCATAGTGGCATATCTCCCTTTTTGAGAAAGAATCTTGACATCTGGTTTTCATATTGCCACATACAGGACTTGTAAGGTTTTGCATATTAATTTGTCAAGAAGAAGTAAACATTGATGAGGTGTTTCCATTTCCAAAGTGATACAAATACATCTATTGCATTTGATGTATGATAGTAACCATAATCTCAGATAACCTAGATCCCCTTATAATTCTGAAGATAATATATGTTTTATAAAAGTTCTGCTTACGTATTTGTAGAAATGCTTCATCAGACAAAAAGAGAGTAAACAAAATCTAGATGCTAATGATTTGCAAACTATTTCTCCTATCAGTACCAGTATTATAACACCAAAAATTGAACAATCTATTGCAAAAAAGATGTTCACCAAATGTTATGCAACAAAGGCTGAAACAATTCCATTACTTTTACAAATTACGAAAGCATGCTACTCAGAAATGTTTATCCAACTCATTTAAAAATCTGAGTACAACAAATAAGTATGTAGTCTCATTCACCTGTGATGGATGCAGATGATATAGATTTTTTGTATGCACTACACAGCGATATTGAAATTGTATGTTACATTAATCCACAAACAGCTATCATGTACGTACGTCTGACAGACTGAGGCTCTGATAAACTCATAACAACTTTCCAAAGTGTGTGATTTTTATTATTTGTTTATTTATCTGTCTGTCTAACTATTGGCTCATTTTTTTGCTAGTATTCACAATGTTTTGAAGTTTATCTGTGGCTGAACATTCAAGAAATCTAATATGTGCTAGAAAATATTTAAAAATAGTTACTCAAAAATAGTTCATAAAAGTTGCATGAAATATGAATTATTTATATAATCACATAGGTGTACATTTCATTTCTGTTTTCATGTTAACTAAATTATTGAATTCATTGGAACATGCCACCTTTTCTCTGTATAAAGACAAGTAATATCCAGTAACTGTCCTATAGCTGAAGCAATTTTGAAGTATCTCTGTTTTGCATTAAAGCCATACATGACTCTATCTGAAAAATGTACTCACTAGAACTCCAGTGAACCATAGCTTTTAAAACAAGTCTTTATCTCTGAGTGTTTTACATAGCAGAAACATGTCACATTTAAATCTCAGCTATAAGACAATGCAACAGTTCATCATTCTTAGCCTTTCTGTGTATGAATGAAGCATCAGGCAATATATTTTCTAAGTTTGAATGTTTTTTTGCTATATGTTCTATGTCTTTTCTGATGTATCAGTTCCAAATTAAACATTAATATGTGCATGCACTGTGCACTGCACAATACAGAACTGAAGAATGCCATTATTAGCCTAGGATCTATTTATCTTAAGAATCACAAAATGCAGTGTGAAAGCCTAGTTGCCCTATTATATACAACATTTGCTTTTATTTTAAGTAGAATTTTTTGGTCAACTATGATGTGTAGGCTTTGCAGCTATTTATTTCCTGAATTAACATTTCCAATAGGGCATAATTTGGCTAATATCATTTTGAAAGACAGATGCTAAGGACTTTCATTTTTGTGCCACTGGTATCAATATTTCAGAAACAGAACTAGCAATATAGGGGGTTATTCTCAGGACTGGCACCATTTTGTACATAGGGAAAGTTGCACTATACTATAAACATGTCAGATAAGTCCTGCCACACCCAAATAAGCTTTGCATTGGGAATATGCATAACCATAGCTCCTCAAGATTTCAAACACCTCAGACTGCACCAAGAATCCTCAATATAATCTTACTAACAGCAAATAAAACTTGACCAAAAATATTTCATACACAGTCATTACATTTTTTCAGAATCAGGAGTATAAATGTTAACTCCCTTGCAGCAACAACCTCCCTTCCCACCAGTTAGTTAAAGCGATCTGTAAATCGTCCAATGTTTATCCTCAAAATATGTCAGTCAGCATATTTAAAAGGTACATGTTAATTTTGAACAGCTATCCTTCAATGGGTAGATACCATATGGTAAAAATGCACAAATCCTTAAGCTAAAAATAAGCTATCAACTGCAAACACTTAAAGTTCAATAATAAAATAATTTAACAGGAGCAAATGATTTATGATATGCTTTACAAATAAATATGAATTCAGTGCAAACCATATGAAAGGAATTGAAAATAAACATTCATACAGGTGACTAATCAAAATTATATCTAACATAAAACTAGAAACTATGTACTTCAGGCTAAAAGAAATACATATGCTTTACTTTCCATGGATTTAAAGACCAAAGTAAGTTTTTTAGAGTCCATAAAAGTAGTTTAATATAAGTGTTGTACTCTCTCAAAGAGTATCCAACAAAAAAATAGATTGCATTTATCTCTGTAATCCTCGCTGAGTTAATACTTGATCTATTTTTAAGTTCAAAAACAGGACATGCCATGGATTTAGTTTGAATTTTGGAAGGTACCTTTCTGTTGCAGTTAGTATTCAAATAAGGCATCATAATGTAACCCAGCTCAACATCACAAAACACCATTAAACTTTGCAACACTATATAAATGTGTGGAACAATGCTAAGATTCATTTTATACTGTAATGCATTCTCATAGTAGCAAATCCAGTTATATGTCCTTTCTCACATTTGCCTTCATATATTATGTTTTACTGAAAAAATGAATATAAAGCAGCATTTTTACTTTTAGCTTTTCCATAATGATCTGTACATCTTTTACTTAGATGCATGTGGGTGGGAGGTTGGCATAATGGTTATGATGTTTACCATACAAACATAAGGTGCAGGGTTTGAGTCTCACATGGGGTAATTGGCTAGGCTGAAAATGGCCCACAAGGGCAGTTAGCCTAGTACTTATCTCTGAACCTATGACTAATAGGGATCATTCCCTTTTAATGCATTTCCTTGAGAACAAAATCAGTAAAATTTTCTCAGTGTATTTCAACTTCATTCTTAATTATACTTTGACATATAAGATGAAATGTTTTTTTACTTACGTTTATCTTTGACAAATCTTGCAATGTGGGCAGTCCTTCCTGTCATTTCTGTGCCTTCTTCACACTTGATTAACATTATTTTATTTTGACATATTTAGAACCATGATTAATGCAGGGAACATATGAAGTCCTAACATTGATCCTTGTAATACTTTAAACTTAATTTTCCCTTTTGTTTATTTTTCATTGTTACGTTTATTCCTGATATAGCCTCCCAATTTAATCACCACTTTACTGAATCCATTAAATCACTATCAACTTAACTTTCCAAAAATAGCTACTCATCCATACCATCAACTCCTAACAACTCACCTCCCTTTATATTCTCTTCTATCTCAACCTCAACAATAAAAAATACCTCTTAAAACTTAAACCCACTACTCTTGCAACAGATGGTATATCTGCTCATTTCCTAAAAATGACTGCCAACTCTCTATCCTACCCAGTCTCAATCTTATTCAACTGCTCCATACAGGAATCCCACATCCCTCAACTATGGAAAATCTCTTACATTATTCCCCTTCATAAGGGTGGGAATTCCTATGATTTCTCTAACTATCGCCCCATAGCCATTCTGTCTCTTTTATTAAAGATACTTGAGAAATGCATACACTCTCAGGTCATGCATTTCCTAGATTCTAACAATCTCATCTCCTCTACACAACATGGTTTCCGCCCACACCACAGCACAACTTCAGCCTTCCTCTCTTTCACAAACCTGGTTAACCAATACAGAAATAACAACAGATTTGTATCTGCTATATTGCTCAACCTCTCCAAAGCATTTGACATGGTTTCCCACTCCATTCTAATAGATACTCTTACCTCTCTATCCTTTGCCCCTAGCACTTTTGCATGGTTTAAAAACTATCTATCAGAACAACAACAAGCTGTCCAGTGGCAAGGAGTTATATCATCTTTACTCCCAACTACCATTGGTGTACTTCAAGGTTCCATACTCAGTCCACTCCTCTTTTCTATCTTTACCAATAATCTACATACCTCTACCTTACAGACTTCAGTCATACAGTATGCAGACAACTCCACCCTGATCTGCTCCGCCCCAAATCTCATCACCCTACAGCATCTCGCCCAGGAATCTTTTACCTCAGTAGAAAGGTGGATCACATATATTCAACTTATCTTAAATCACAACAAAACAAAACTACTTATATTTACCCCAAAACAAATCAAAAAACACTCCACTCTCCTTCTTTATCTCCTCCAATAATGGAACTATCATTTCACCCTCTCTCCACACCAAGCTGCTTGGCATCAAAATAGATAACATACACTTTGATATCCATATCTCTCAAACTTTTAAAAAGGTACACACAAAAAAAATTGGGGCCCTATACAGACAAAAAGACTTTCTATCAGATCAAGCTCAGGACACCCTAGCTCAAACCCACCTTCTTTCCACACTCATGTATGCAGCACCTATTCTCACCTATGTAAGAAAATATGACCTGGAGAAACTTGAGTTTTGTTATAACAAAATCACCAAGTTTGCAAAAAATTCCCTCTTTAGAACACACCATTGTATACCTCATAGGCAACTTCAGTGGCTTGAGCTCCAACAGTTATTAACCTACCATCAACTAGTCATAGCTTATAACAGCCTAAAATATCCAGAAAAAACTCCAGCCCTTAGGGAACTATTGACTAACTATATTCCAAATCGACCACTCCGCTCTGCCAACAAATCACTCCTCTCTATCTCCACAGCCAACAACACAGCAGGGAAAGCTCTATTTTCTCACAGTATAACAAAAAGTTGGAATAATCTCCCTCCCTCGGTGACTTCTGCATCTAATACCAAACAATTCAAAAACTCCCTTAAGGCTCATCTTATAAGCTTCTTGCTATATCTATGTGTTACTTAATCCTAGTGTATGCTACCACCATCTTTCTCTCTTCTCTCCAATTATCAGACCCTCAGTAAAAATGGAAGTAACAAATGGTATCCCTTGACATTTGGAAATGTTGTTGTGATCTCTGTCTGTATATTTTGATGACTAACTTAATGTTCGCTTGTATATATTGCTGACATGATCTTTCTTTGTGTACTGTTCTAGTATGCACAAAATACTACTCAATAACAAAATCTTTACTTTAAATTATGTATTGTTATCATTGTCTGTTGTATTAATTAACTGGAGTTTTTTTCCCAAGGCCTTAGCTGTAAATGGACCTCATCCAGTCGGACCATCCTGGTTAACAAATGTAAAATAAAAATAAAATAAATAAAATAAATTTGGATAACTTCCTTGGATAGAATTTTGTGACCAGCGACTGCTCTGCTGTATTTATTTGATCAATTCAAGATCTTCTGATCTCTGCAAAACTTTAAGTAGAATTGTCACTGTATATTGCACTTTTGAACTGCATTTATACCATATCACTGCTTATTTGAACTGATTTTTTTGTTCTGAAATTGTTGCACTTTGTTTGCTGTAGCATAGATAAGATTCTGACTTGCTGAATCTAGTTCTGTTTCTATAACTTTAGCACTAAACCAGGCCATCTTGTGTTGGAGAGGATTCCCCTGTACCCTAGCGGCAGGAGTGTGCAGTTAGAACTCATCTGATTGAAGGTAGCTGGAACAGGGCTAAGTTTTGAACTTTTTTATTGGCTAATTTGTTTACATAAGTTTGCTGTCATTTGCTACATAAGTACCATGTTTGTGGTGGTTTGTGCTTGTTTGCTTATTGAGCACTGCTGAACAATGGTGAGTACCATCGGCAGTTAAATACACAATTACTTCTGCCTGCAAATTTTCCCTTAGTACTCTGCTGGTGCTCCGTTGGTGATTTCTCTGAGTTCTCATGATTGTCCCTCACTGACAGGTGATACATTCAGCAAAGCTCCTGAGGTAACAACACATATCCTACCCACTAGCCCTTCGTATTTCTTGTCCACTTCTCCTGTCCTCTACCTTACCTGGTCCTGTCTATCCTCTCCCTGTTTTCTGGCCACATCAACTTACCTGTCATTATGGATGGACAATTTCCCACATTTCCTCCTGCCAGCCTGGTTGACATGGGCATCCTGAGGCAATGTAGCAATTGCCTCATGTACACTGACAGCCCATGTCTTCTAGTCCACACACATTCATTATATGAGAGGTGTAGCTATATCAAGAACCTAGAATCCAGGCTCTCTCGCTCACCAGTCAATTTATCTAATACTGAGCAGGTTGTCAGCATGCACACCTCACCTGCTGCACCTACCAAACCAACAACACATACATCTGCATATGCGAAGAGCCTTACCAGAAGTTTACCTAAGCATCAGCGACCTCCTAAACACAAACACAAGCACAATTCACAGAATGCATCCGCTGCAGAATACAGTACACATAATATATCACACACCAGTGTCTCACCAGTCAAGCCCTAAAAGCATAACACAAAAACAATTATCTTAGTCATAGGAAACTCAATTATGAGACACACAGCTGTCCCTCTGACCAGGCTGAATAAGGAAAAAGTCACTGTCAGCTGTCTGTCAGGTGCTAAGATCTGCCATATCACATATGTACTCAAATATCTCAACAACAGGCACTGTTACAACTTTGTTATAGTCCACGTTGGTGTGAAAGACTTGAGACATACCTCATAGGACTATATGAAGAGAGATATGACTGACCTCTTTGATTATGTCTCAGGCATGTATGTCCCTAGCTTTAAGCAGCATTTTACCTTTGCTTAGGATGATACCTCAATACAAACAAAAAATGATTGATTTCAACAATTGTCTTAGTTTCATTCAAAGGGGATCCACTATCTATCAGTCTGCAATGGCATGGTCAACAGACCTTGAAACTTTGCTAGAGATAGTCTTCATCTGTCACCTCTGGGATTCCAGTCACTGGCTAAGGCTCCTGCCAATCCCATAGTGCCTTTTTAGGCAATATCACATGAACAAAATTCCCAACGCAAAAATACCCTCTAAAAACAACTCAAGGTTATGCTGCCAAATGCTAGGATTCTAAACCAGAAACTGCAATCACTGGAAGCAGTCCTCACTTTGGAAGATACTGACATTTGTGCAGTCATTGAGACTTGGTTTAAGGCTGCAGAGAGCACCCCAGCCATATAAAGTTACATTTCCTTTGACATGTTCAGACCACAAGCTGAAGGCATGAGAACTAAAGGAGGAAAATCTGAAAGTAATGCTACTCAATGCTAGAATTCTAAACCTCAAAATGCACTCTCTCGAGGCACTCCTAAAAATGGAGAACATTGATATCTGTGCAGTAACTGAGACCTGATTCAAGGCTCCAGACAGCACCCCTTCAATATCAGGCTACAACTCATGCCACACTTTTCGGCCACCAAACCAGGACTGAAACACTAAAGGTGGAGGAGTGTCCATATTCACCAAGGATATTTACACCACCAGGCTAGTTGCCCAACACAATGCATCTCAAATTCTACAGGTGCAACTAACACTAGGTAAGACTGCAATCCAAATTGTAGCTTGCTACAGATCCCCCACCATGCCCCAAGATTCTCATTACACCTTTCTAAACATACTATAAAATATTAAGATACAACCAAACACCCTAATACTGGGTGAATTCAACTACCCTGTCATTAACTGGGAAAACTACTTGTGTACCAACACCTTTACCCAATGGTTCTTGGAAGTCATAAATTCAAATGCCCTGGATCAACTAATCCATAGTTCCGCCAGGGGCTGCAATATCCTAGACCTGGTCATTACCAAAATGGGAACTCAATGCTCCACAACTATGGTCACCCCCTCGTTGGTCAGATTTGACCATAAGCTAATCACCCTTGACATCCACATCCCTCCCCTACTCCCCAGTAAGGAAACCTCCGTAAAAAACTTCTCCAAAGGCAACTTCTTGCTACTCAAGTCAGAAGTGACAAACTTCATGACACCCATGCAGACGGGAACTGAAAGTTTGACTGCTGAATCCTACACTAAGGCACTGTATGAGCACATCCACTCATGCATGAATCGTGCCATCCCAAATAGAACCAAGATCCTCTCCTCCAAAAAAAGGAAGCCAATCTGGTGGCCCCCTGCCATAAACAAACTTTACAACAAAAGGAAGAAATGGTTGCAGAAAAAAACTCCCTTACCAGCTTCAGAAAAAAGCTGAGATCCCTCATAAAATCCTCCAAAGCTAGTTACGAAAATAAAATTGCCAAAGATTCCAAAGACAGCCACAAGACATTCTATAGCTATGTCAAAAATCTAAATGGCAATCCTTAGATCTGCTCTAAGCTACAATAGAATGGCATTAAATATACTGATCCCAAGGATATTGACAATATCCTGGCAGATCGATTCATTGCCAACTTCACCCCCCTCACCCTCTAAAGGATCCATCTCAATACCGAAAGATTGCCAAATTCCGGTAATAACGGCCACACAGGTGAAGACCGCACTCACCAAAGCTAAGAACAGCATCCATGGGACCAGATGACATCCCGGGCTGTGTACTACATGAACTACAAAATGAACTGGCACCTCACCTAAGTGCCATGTTTAATCATAGCCTCACCTCAGGCTTCGTGCCCACTGAGTGGCACACCGCTACAGTTATCCCACTCCACAAGGGGAGATCCACCTTGGATTCTGGGAACTACTGCCCCATCAGTCTGATGAGCCTGATCTGCAAGGCCATGGAACGTATTATCATGGAACTTATAAACAAAGACACTGGCAACCTTCAAACACTGGGCCCCACCCAGTTTAGGTTTGTGAGGGGCTGATATTGTCTCCTGAACCTGATTGACTTCTTCGAATCAGTCTCCAGAGCTGTGGACGAGGGTAAGGCAGTCCACACAGCCTATCTGGACTTCGCCAAGGCCTTCAATGCCATCTCCCACTCTGGAATCATAGATAAACTTACTAAGCTGGGCATTAATCCCTACGTCACTCGATGGGTTGCCAACTGGCTTACTGACAGAACCCAGACTGTAAAAGTAGCCAACTCCAAATCCAGCTCCAGACAAGTGACAAGTGGAGTACATCAGGGTTCAGTCCTGGGACTGCTCTTGTTTGGCATCTACTTCTCTGAAGTAGAGGCCAACACTAAGGGACTCTGGCTAACAGGGAGCCATTATTGAATCCCCAAATGATGTGGCTATTCTACAAAATGGCCATACAGAAACAGATGCTTGGTGCCAGAGCCATGGACTCAAACTCAATGCCAAGAAATGTATAGTTATCCCCTATGGGAAAAAAACATATACTCATGAATTACCACATAGTTGGCAGTACACTAAACATAGAAAGTGTGATGAGAGACTTAGGGACACAGGTGGACAGTGGTCTCACCTCCAATAACCACATCACCACAACAGTCATAAAATCCTTCCATGTGACATACCTCATCACTAAGGGCTTTCCATCCAGAAAAAGGAGGTCATTGTCCCACTGTACTCATCCCTCATTATACCCATTTGGTATGTACCTCTCAAGACATCTGCAACAATTGGAAAGGCCACAGAAATACCTCACTAAAAGAATCACAGGCCTAAAGCAGATGCCCTATGCTGACCATCTAAAAAAACTTCAGCTATACTCTGTCTCATATCATCTACCAGAGGTGATCTCTGCTTAACATACAAGGCCATGTCAAACCCAGAGCTGTTGGACATGCTACACTTAAAGAAATCCCGATCCCTCAGAGCCACATGCTCCAGGGATCTAAACCTTGTCATCACAATGAACAAAACATGCTGAAGGAATGGGTTCCTGACCAGAGACTCCGCAGACTCTGGAATAGAGTGCTCATACATGTCAAGCAGAGCGCCTCTTTGGTCCTCTTCAAAAGGAACCTTGACGATTGAGTGGGAGATAGGAAATTCACACCAGGGATCATGTCAGTCACCCTGCTAGACAGGGGTCCAGGGAAGTAAATATTGTGGGAAGAAATAGCCAGGGAATTGTTATGGCTAGGCTTGTATAGGCCCTAGGGCCAATAGCCTAGTACCAACCTATGAACCTATGAACCTATGGTGTATCAATAATCATTAAAGATAAATACACCTCTAGATTGGTTAAACAGCACAATCCCCTTGAATTACTTCAGGTTCAATTGACTATAGGTAAGACCCCTCTTCAGGTCATTGCCAGCTATAAGATCCCCTCCATGAATCAGGACATCTACTCAGCCAACTTGTCTCTACTTGAGTCAATCAAGATACAACCAAACACCGTGACTTTGGTTGACTTTAACTCCCCATCCATTGACTGGGTAAATTACATGTGTTGTAACTTACCTGCCCAATGGTTCCTGGACTTTGGTAACTCCAATGCACTGGACCAGCTAGTTGACACAGCCACAAGGTGCTCAAACATCCTGGATCTGGTGGTCACCAACATGGGGGACCGCTGTACCACCCCAGTGTCTGGCCATCTCTGGTGAGATTTGGCCATAACTCAGTTTAGCTAGAAGTAACTATAACACAAGATCCCCCTAGCAACAACTAGAGTAAAAAACTTCTCCAAAGCCAATAACAACCTCTTACATGACAGCATAAATAGTTTCATAGACCTTCCCCCCACTGATGCAACAGACACCTATGCTGTGTTATACACCAATGCTTTATACAAGCACCTGTACAATTGTATCTGCCATATGATAGAAACAAAGCAAGATCTTCAAGGAAAAACAAACCTGTCTGGTGGACAACTGCCATTAATAGGATATGCAGTAGGAGAAAGAAATTGCCTTCTAAGAGTAGGAAAGAATGGTTTCAAAACCGGAAATACTCCCTCCTCAACTTAAACAAGCAAATAAGACTCCTAGTGAAGTCATCCAGAGCTAATAGCAAATCCAAATTAGCGTCCCTAAGTAAGGATTACCACAAGACATTTTTTAGTTACATTAGTAACCTCAAAGGTAAGGCCCAGATTTGCGCTGAACTCATAGTCAATGTCACTAAATATACAGAACCTGTGGATATAACAAACCTGCTGGCTGACCGGTTCTATGAAAACTTCACTCCCCTGTCCCTGCCACATTTACCCCAAAGCATCCTTAACATCTGTCCTCGACCTAAATATCTCAGAGAAGCAAGTCTTAAACACCCTCTCCAAGGTCAAAAACACAGCCTCTATGGAACCAGGCAACATCCTGGGCTGAGTTCTACATGGGTTAAAGCAAACTAAAACAATAAGTGAGAAGGTCACTGAAAAACCAGTCAGTAAAAACAAAATGAAAACTCCAGCAAAGCTAGAACTTCCACTGAGTGACCTCCCAAACCTCTTGTATCAGAGGCACATGGATTATATGCAAATGACCCTTATGAACATTAGGTGTTTCAGCTAATTGGCGATTCTGAATGCCCATGACTTGTTTCATCGTTTTAATGGACAATTTCAGGCCAATAAAGCCAAACCCCATCAGCTGTGGATATGCATATTTCGGCTTTGTTATGACCTTGTCAGCACAGCACAAGCAGAGTGTATGACTATGATAAGAAACAGACGGCTGTTATATTCATCTGATGTCCTTTATCATTTTGATCACTGCAAAAATATCTCAAAACAACAAACTAAAACAATAAGTGAGAAGTTCACTGAAAAAACAATCAGTAAATACAGAATGAAAACCCAGCAAAGCTACAACTTCCACTGAGTGATCTCCCAAGCCGCTTGTATCAGAGGCACATGGGATATACGGAAATGACCCTTATGAACATCAGGTGTTTCAGCTAATTGGTGATTCTGAGTGCCCATTACTTGTTTTGCCATTTTAATGGACAATTCCAGGCCAAAAAAGCCAAACCCCACTAGCTGTGGATATGCATATTTCGGTCTTGCTATGACGTCGTCAGCACAGCACAAGCAGAGTGTTTGACTAAGCATAAGAAACACAGGACTGTTATACCTAGCTGATGTCCATTATCATTAGGATCACTACAAAAATATCCCAAACAACAAACTAAAACAATAAGTGAGAAGGTCACTGAAAAAACAATCAGTATAAACAAAATGAAAACTCATGCAAAGCTAGAACTTCCACTGAGTGACCTTCCAAACCTCTTGTATCAGAGGCACATGGGATATATGCAAATGACCCTTATGAACATCACGTGTTTCAGCTAATTGATGATTCTGAATGCCAATGACTTTTTTCGTCATTTTAATGGACAATTTCAGGCCAATAAAGCCAAACCCCCACTAGCTGTGGATATACATATTCCGGCCTTGTTATGACCTCGTCAGCACAAGCAGAATGTTTGACTAAGCATAAGAAACACAGGGCTGTTATACCCAGCTGATGTCCATTATCATTAGGATCACTACAAAAATATCCCAGACAACACACTAAGGGTCATAAGGGTCATTTGCATATATCCCATGGGCCTCTGATACAAGAGGTTTTGGAGGTCACTCAGTGGAAGTACTAGCTTTGCTGGAGTTTTTATTTTGTTTTTACTGATTGTTTTTTCAGTGACCTTCTCACTTATTGTTTTAGTTTGCTGTTTGGGATATTCTTGCAGTGATCCTAATAATAATGGACATCAGCTGGGTATAACAGCCCTGTGTTTCTTATGCTTAGTCAAACAGTCTGCTTGTGCTGTGCTGACAAGGTCATAACAAGGACAAAATATGCATATACACAGCTAGTGGGATTTGAATTTAATGGCTTGAAATTGTACATTAAAATGACAAAACAGGTCATGGGCATGTTCATAAGGGTCATTTGCATATATCCCAAGTGCCTCTCATACAAGAGGTTTGGGAGGTCATACATGGGTTAAAGCAACAATTAGCATCACCATTGGTCATGTTTTTAATCACAGCCTAAGCATTGCCATTGTCCCAGCAGAATGGAAAACAGCTACCATCATCCATTTGCACAAAGGGGTTGCATCCATGGACCCCGGGAAATATAGACCCATTAATCTGACCAGTCTTATCTACAAGGCCATGGTACAAATCATTATGGACCTTATTAACAAAGATATAGGAAATCTCCAAATGCTCGGCCCCACCCTGTTTGACTTTGTCAAGGGGCACTCACGCCTGTTAAACTTGGTGGGCTTCTTCAAGGCAGTCATCAAAGCCCTAGATGAAGAAAAATCTGTTCATACTGTCTACCTAGACTTAGCCAATGTCTTTGACACAATCCACCGCTCAGGTATCATTGATAAACTCACACAGCTGGGTATCAACCCATATATTGTCAGGTGGCTTGCAAACTGGCTCACTGATAGAACTCATATGGTCAAAATAGGGGAATCCACCTCCTCCATTAGAGCTGTAACCAGTGGTGTCCCACAGGGATCAGCCCTGGGACCCCCACTGTTTGAAATATACTAATCCAAAGTGTAAGCTAAAACTAAAGGACTGTGGCTGACAATGTTTGCTGATGACTGCAAAATGGGAGTGATCATTAAAACCCCTAGTGATGTCAACATCCTGCAAGAAGGTCTTACACAGATTAATGAATGGTGCCAAAGTCATGGTCTTAAACTTAATGCAAAAAAATGCATTATCATCCCCTTCAACAAGGGTGATGTTCCTCCAAACTACCACATCAATAGCAATACCATAAGCACACAGTCAATTGTGAGAGATCTGAGCACACAGGTCCACAGCAAACTTAACTTCAACCACCATGTCTCCACAGTGGTAAGAATTGCATTTTATGTTGTTCATCTCATATGCAAGGGCATTGCCTCCAGAGAAGAAAAGAGGTTTTAATCTCCCTATACTCCTCCCTCCTCATGCCAATGATAGAGTACAATGCTCCCTTTGGTATGTTCCTTTCCAAACACTTGCAGCAATTGGAGAGACCACGAAGGCTCCTTGCAAAGAAAATTCAGGGTTTTCAAGATCTGTCTTATGCAGACAGACTGAAATCATTATCACTTTACACTGCGTCTTACAGTCTGCTCAGAGGCAACTTGTGCCTTGCATACAGAGTAATCTCTGACCAAGCTTTAATGTAAATACTGAACATTCACAAGTCAAATGGCACACTGGTCACTCACTGAAAGGACCTTAACTTAGTATGTGACATCAACGGAACTTGCTGGAGAGACAGATTTGTCACACAGAAGTTCCCCACCTTTGGAACAAGCTTCCTGTTCATGTAAAACAAAGCTCCTTGTTGGCCCTATTTAAGCGTAATTTGGAGGAATGGATGAGTAACCAGAAATTTACCTCAGGGGTTCCACCTGTGTCCCTCTTGGATAGGAGCAATAGGTGCTGATTTTAGTGTCTGCTTGAACCACACATCCTTGGGAACATGGATTGAACGTGGCTAGGCTAGTAAGGGCCCTGGGGCCATTAGGCTAGTAATCTCCT
Source organism: Protopterus annectens (assembly GCF_019279795.1). Classification (NCBI taxonomy): domain Eukaryota; kingdom Metazoa; phylum Chordata; order Ceratodontiformes; family Protopteridae; genus Protopterus; species Protopterus annectens. The sequence goes on from NC_056736.1 coordinate 163,399,213, forward strand.
ATGAACCTATGATACTATGCAACTTAATTTTCATTAATTATAGTTATGTTATGAGTTTTGTTCTGCACATTATCAAATGCTTCATTGTAATCTAAGTACATTCAATGTGATTATACATTTCATCATTATCAAATTGGTGAAGTATGTATTTCTCAAGTAAATAAATTATTTTACTTACATTTAAACTGAGTATCATCAGCAATCACTAAACTGCTTAGTTCATCTTCAATAATGAGAAGCAACATCATAAATTATTTTTATCTAAGAATCTTGTTAAACTTACAAGAACTTAGACACTTCAGATGTGTAATATTTATTGCGATAAAGCAAAACTCCCACAGCATGCCTACACTGGAGCATATGCTTGTTGTGTTACTAAGAATGCTACACATGGCAAGCATTAAGGTATTGGCTATTTTGAAAGCCTTATCTACACAGACATATACATGGCACCTATACTGAATCATCAATGCAAAATAACAATGGGATTCAATATACCAGATGAAAACCATCAAATTACAATATTATTGCACAGAACAAGTATGTGCATCCTACTCTCAGAGACTGCAGCCCAACCGTGGGGAAATGAGTGAACCCTCATTCCCAGTTCACTTATACTCTGCAATTCCAAAAGAGAGCACCATTCATGTAATGTGTTTCATTTTTTTTATTAAAAAAAAAAAATCGATGAACTATATTTCAATAACATGCAGGATATCTATATGTATCTCTACATATATGTATATATATATATATATATATATATATATATATATATATATATATATATATATATATATATATATATCTACATGGGTCTAGGACATTTCACCGAAGGCACATTTCACACATTTCACCTAAACCCAAATTGGTGTACACTTTTCACTGAAAGCTCAATTCACCTAAAACACAATTCACCAAAACACGTTTCACCTAAAGTTGTAGATAGCCTTCTCCCCACTGTAGTGCAACCCTGGAGATAGTATATATAGTGAGGGGGGGCACCGCCCCACCCACATCGGGGGGGTGTGGGGGCGTAGCCCCTCACATATGTTAAATATTTTGAACTATATACATGGATAATTGCAATTTCAATATA